>NW_027203381.1:119182237-119494737 GCF_024711535.1 Dipodomys merriami | reverse complement strand
AAAAAGAGCTAAGGGATGGTGCCCAGGCCCTGAATTCAAGTCCTAGTATGGGCACATGCACGCATGCACGCTCGCGTGCACACACACACACACACACACACACACACACACACACACACACACACACACCATCCAAGCAATGATGACTGAGTTAGAACTACCCAGCAAATAAGGGTGGGTTAAGAAGTTGATCTCATAGGTAGTCATCTGCTTGAGACCTGAAACTCTCTGAGGAGAAACATCCTGGAAAAAAGAAAGTGTCAAGGTTCCGGGGTCTCCAACTGGTCAGGTCATTCTTATACCTATGTGAGTTTGAAAACTTTGCTAGGCTACAGGATGGGACCCAAGAAACAATTATTGTCAGTGTCTGGATTTTCAAACCTGCCTCACCTAAGAAAATAATCAAATTCATAGGCCATGGTCAAATGATCAACTGGGTCTGAACTCATGGCCTTGCATTTACATCGTTTTAATACTAAGTTTGTGTCACATTAACAGAAATTAGTAAGTCTCTGCAGGAATCCGGAACGAGTGCATTTGTGTTTGTGGTTGTGGAGGAAGTTATATCTGAGATGATTTGACTTTTTTCTTCTGTCCTTATTGTTGGCACAGTGCATAGCCTTTGGAAATGTCAACTGTCTTCCAACTCTTCTGAGAATCAGATCCTAAGGATGCATGCGGATGGAAGTTCAAGTACAAAAACAGTCATTACATCTTACTTGCAACCGCAAACCTTTGGAAACAACCTAAATGTCCAGTCAAAAGGAAGCCATTGAGCAAACTGTGGTAAAAGTCAAGATGACAGATTCAGTCTGCAGCAATAATAAAGGGGTTTTACTAAAGCATTTCAAATAACAGGGGAAAAAACCGAGTCAGCAATTTGGACCTACAACAAAAAACTACTCAACACTTACTGTAGTTACGTATTAGTAGTGGCTACCCTGATAGGAGTTCCTGACATCTATGTGTTCAACATCTAAGGTTGCCACAAGCCACCCACCAGTGGCTCACACCTGTAATCCTGCTACTCAGGAGGCTGGGAGCTGAGGATTACATTCAAAGCCAGCCCAGGCAGGAAAGTCTGTGAGACACTTATCTTCAATTAACCACTAAAAAGCCAGAAGCAGAGTTGTCAAGTGGTAGAAGCTCCAGTCTTGAAATTAAAGCTCTGGGACAGTACCCAGGCCCTGAGTTCAAGCCCCAGTAGTGGCACGTGTGCGTACACACACAAATATGGTAGTCACATTTCGTGAACTCTTAGAATGCAATGGTGTAACAACCGAACTGAGCTGTTACTTAGTATTAATTAATTTAAATCGCTACCTGAGATCAGTAGCCTCCCTTGTCTAAGACAATGTGAAAGAAAATTCTAAGCTCCTCATCTCCGGATTTCTTTTACGAAACCTCAAAGATTAAGACTCCCAGAGAAGAATTCTAAGCAACTCTATGGGTTGTTAGCTTATACCTTCCAGAACTTTAAACAAAATCCTTTATGTTCATTTTCTAACATTCTGTATCTTGGCACTCAATGCTTTGGTCCTCTACTTCCCTGCACATTAATTAGATATACGGAGAGAGACACCGGATGGCTTCTCATTTGCAATGTCCATTCCAAGAGCTCAGAAACAGCCATCAATCAGGGATGCAGGGGTCCAGGAAAGAAAGCCTGCTTAGCAACAGCAATACAAACACTTTGAATCAAATTCACAAAATGTTCTGCCTCTAATGAGAGAGTTCTGGGGCTGCAGGACTGAAATGTGAAATCATCGAAGAGGAAGAGGGTTGCAGGAAAGCCTACCAAAGGAGAGAAGGAAAGGGCAGAATTAAAGGTGTCTGTCCTTGGGTGAGAACGTGGCAGGGTTCAGAATCTGCCTGATCAGGTAACCGGTGATCCCTCTCACTCTTCTGTGGCTCTAGAAGTCACCAGAACTGAATGGGTAGGATCCTTGAGACCCAGCCTGGCACTTCATTAATGTCTTCAAGCAAGGGCAAATACTCAAGGCCCCAAACCAGCCAGGCCCCTTCTGCACAGGTCCACAAGGACCAGGCTTGGAAGACTGTCCATTTGAACAACGGACAAGATCCTTCACCAGTACATGAAAGACATTTGCTAAGTATCTCCTTAAAAAAGTCACCAGGCTCAGGGTGCAGGTGGCTCACCCCTGCAATCCTAGCTATTCAAGAGCCTGAGATCTGAGGATCAAGGTTTGCAGACAGCAGGGGCAGACAAATCTGCAAGACACTTATCTCCAATGAACTAGCAAAACAGAAACGAAAACCTGAAGGGAAGGTGTGGGCTAAGTGATAGAACACCAGCCTTGAGTGGAAAAAGTCATGCCAGAGTGCAAGGCCCCGAGTTCAAGAATGCCAGGGAAGACTTCAGCTTCCTAATTCCACTTACAAGCTTCACCCCAGGTGCAGTACGGGAATGACATTTTGGTGTAACTATAAGCTTAGTTTTCTAAATAACAGAGTCAAAGGACTCATAGACCCTATCTATCTTTTAAGACAAGCTAAATGATCGGAGGTAATTTTTTGGCTACAAAAAGTCACAAAACCTACTTCTCTTAAGTTCATGCAACAGACACAGAAACAGCCAAGTTCACTGAAGAGCAAACATCTTATTCATATGAGTCATTAAAGGATATTAAATCAACTTTTCCAGGATACACTAAGTATTAAAGTAAAACACTGCACCTAAAGGGCAGCTGTGACCAGCCTGTTACCACTTAAAGGAGAAGATAGACAGATACAGGTTGCTAGCTTTACACAGCTATCCACCTAGAATGCTTACTGCTTACTGGTTTTTAATTCCTTTATAAAACCTATTAGCTATACATATAGGAAACACACAGTTTACTTTAAAGGGTGGTGGTTTTCACTAGTATCTTTTTTTTTTTTTTTACATTATGTTTTTATTATCTTTCTCTCCCCAGCCCTTCTTTTTCTTATAGTTAAAAGAATAACTTGATGTGTTCTGGTTCTGATCCTCTTCTGGTCTTGATCATGAACATAGATCAACTGAATTTTCTGTCCTTTTTTTTTTTTTTTTAAAGTAGGTTCAACTATCTACCCTGAGCAGAAGTAGCTCCAAAAGACAGACCATTGCCCTCTGCACCCCTTTTAACATGAAAAGGGGTCAATGTCATTTAGGAGGGAAATAAAGTAGGCTAGATAGACAAGAAAAACAGGGAAACTATGTATATGTATATATAAAGATATATACATATAAACAAATATCAAAAGAGCCAGACTCTGAAGTAAATTTAAAGAAAAACAACAACAATAAAAACTAGGAAGTAAAGTGAAAAGACAGATAAGCTCTTCTTGCTCAAGACTTCCTTTCTAAAGTTTAGTTAAGTGATTAGGAGATATGGGAAGGGCTACTTAACGCTGCCTTCTTTGAAATGGTAAATATCTGAGAATTATTCCTCAATGGGTAGACAGAATGAACAGACAGCTAGGGCAACAGGAAGCCTCGGATATTACACCTGTGTTTTGGGTAAGCCTCAGCCATCTCTCCCGCTGGATGTGACCCGGGTATGGGTTCAGCTCAGAAAGCATAAAGGTTACAGATAAGAACCTCCCTTTTGAGTCTTTAACTTTTAGTTCCCGGATGGGAAGCAGGATGTTTCTCTCTCATCTCCATTTCTCCATCCCTGAACCCTGTAATACTAAAACAAATCGTTGTCAAAACTTTCCAAAAAAATGCAACCAGTCCCCACCCTCCCCCTTTGTCTAGTGACTGGCTGGGACATTGACCCCAGTGAAAAGATGGCTCTAATGGAGCCCAGCTCCAGAATGACTCAGAGTGGCCTGGTGTCTCCTCCTATTACTCAGGGAGATCCTGTCAAATCTCCAATTACTGTGCAGTGCTTCAGGAAGCACCACACCTGAATATCCAAGTATCAAGCCTGCAGACTTCAATCAGAGCCTGGTGGGCCAACCAGAAAGCTTAGTATAACTGAGAGATTTCAGAGGCCCAAGCAGATAGCAAGGCATCACAGGACAGGAAGCCACACCTCACAAAAGGTAACTTTTGTCAAAAATTGAGAGGCAAGAGAACATTCTCAGCTTCTGTCAAATTCAGAGGTTCAGATTATACCCTAGTAGATGCTCAAGTCATCTGAAGGTATCTGATACAATTTACATCGAGAGCAAGCATTTACATCTTTGTGATAATAATTCAATGTTGACTATAAGCCCATGATGAGATGGGAGGGTGGTAAAATATGAGTGAGAGAGAGAGAGAGAGAGAGAGAGAGAGAGAGAGAGAGAGAGAGAGAGAGAGAGAGAGAGAGAGAGAGAGAGAGAGAACAAGTTTCTTTACATTTCAGTAATGGTGCTAGGTGCCTGTGTCTCACAACTGTAATCCTAGCTATTCAGGAGTCTGAGATCCTAGAATCATGTTCAAAACCAGCCTGGATCAGGAAAATCCCTGAGGCTTTTAAGTGGTAGAGCGCGAGACCCTGAGTTCAAGCCCTGGTGTTGACTTGCCCGTGCATGTGCACACACACACACACACAACCCCCCCCCCCCCCCCCAAACACACGTTCAGTAGTGCTGGCCTAGCAGGAAGTAGCAGCTAGGTAAAGCTGACCAGAAGGAAGAGGGGCGTGGTGTGTGGCTGCCATTTCTCTTTTTGCTCACAAGGAGAAATGAAGAGGCATCCTGAGAATGTAGAAAACCGATAGGGACATCTAAATTCTCTTGGGGAATTAGGGGAGGAGCAGGCTTAGCTGTCTGGGACTCTGTCTCTCCCTGAGATTTTCACCAATCCTGAAGAACACATGCCACAGAAGGGAACCCTCTGAATGGGCAAAGGGAACCTGCCGCCAAACGCACACCTGGCTTGGGGGCACAAAACTCACACGAGTGAGCCCCAAACAACACATCCTGTCAGTGCCCCCTGGAGACTGGAAAGTCACCAACGCAGCGTCAAAAGTGCCAAGTGTGCGTGAAGGTCACCTTCCTGTCCTGGCTCTGGCTTCAGTTTCCGGGACTGTATCTTCTGTCCACAGATGTGTGATAAGGAGGAAATGACTGCCAGCAGGAGGGCAGGGTGGGGGATGTGAACTTGCTCTCTTCTTCCCCAAGTCCTGAGCACTCAGGGTGCACTCTGCAGTCCCTGGGGAAACTGAGGACACGTGCAGGGCAGACCAGAACATAGGTGGAAACATTGCCCCTCTGGGACTGCCCTGCCCTGGTATCAGGGTCCTTGGTGAGGAAGGCTCTCTTACTGGAAGGGGGGTGGGTGGGATTACAGACGTATGGAGGTGTTTGGGGGCTTTTGATAGGCCAGCATCGGGCACTTTAGAAGGTGCAGAAACTAAGACCTGTCCCCTCCTGCGCTCTCCCCGAAGTCCCTCTGAGCATCCGGGCGTCTGCTGGAGCCTCTCCTCCTTCCTCACATGGCTCAGTACTCTCTATACAGGCTCAGCAGACACGGGGCATTTGCCTGTGTGATTGTGTGTTCTTCCCCTTTTGAACTTTACCAGGATTCTTCATCAGTTTGGAAATCCCATTGCCACGCTGCCCTGGGCGTCCAGGTCTAACTTGCTAGTGGGCCTGCTGGGTGACCTGTCTGTGGCTAAGTGCGCACAGCTGCAGCCCCGCACGCCTTCGGTCTCAGGTGTGAAGAGGCGCACACACGCGGCCTGCCTGTTCTTCCTGAGGACCGAAATACTTGGGACCCAAAGCATTTCAGATTTGGGACTTTTTTTTGGGGGGGGGAGGAGGAGGATACTTGCAAATATGTAATGAGCTACGCTAGGGCGGGGAGCCAAGCCTAAAATTGAAGTTCATTTTCGTATCACATGCCTGGTCCATACAGCTGGGGAGGGTAATTTTATGAAACAGGTATGGCACACCTGCATGTTGACTGGGACTCACCACGAGAGGCTTGCAACATTATAGCAGGGTGGAGACATGAACAGTTTTAGGTTGTGGGGGACTCCTGATATCCACACGGGTATGTTCTCTGTGTATTTCCTCGGGACATTTGGAATGAACTATTAGGTGAGGTATGATAACTGATTTCATTTCAAAGACAGGCTGGCGGTGACCAGAGACGGCTTCCTCCCCCATCTCCCCAGGCCTCGTGGAGCGGACTGGCCTCCAGCTTACGGACTGGCCAGACAGAGCCGGAACAGGACATGGGGGCTCCAGGAGGGCCGAGGATATATTTGCCCCACCAGCTTCCACAGGGAAGGGTGTACGCACAAGAGGAACCAGCCCCTTTTGCAAATACACAGAGCAATGCCACCTACTTCTGTACACACCTTTGTGGTTATAGCAGTGAATTCTGGGTGCTTAATTAATGTGCTTTGTCCCAAAGCAATCAGTGGGCGGTGTCACATCCGGGAATATCAACAATGAAACTTATCAGCACATGCAGTGGAGTGAGAGCCAGCCCCATTGCTCTGGGGCTCCTCCTGCCCCATCGAGCAGGAATGGCTGGGCACACAGGGCAGTCCTCCCACCAGAAGGGAGCCCCACATGCAGTGTGGGTTTCCTGTATAACTTTTGTTTCCCTGACCGCAAGTCACCAGATTTTATTAAATTGCCTGGCATCTTCAAAGCCGCCCAGTGCCTCTTGCCTCTCCTTTTCCCCCCAGCAAAAGCTGGCCTTTGCTCCCTAGAACAAAAACACTGTGGCTAAGGAAGGTGAGAGGAGGAAGAGATGAAGGATTTATAGCAGGAGAATCTGATATGGCAGTTCTCACGCTACAGACAGTTCACGACCCTAAAAGCAAACGCCGGCTGAGTTTCAATTGTAGTTTCATCAAAATAGATGGGAAATCAAAAGGCGTGCAGTTTTAGAGTGGCTTTGGGTTCGCCGAGGGGGTGATCCTGAGTCTTGGGGCTCGTCTAGAGCTGGATGGGGCCATGTGGCCTGTGGGACCTCTCTACACCCCACTGAATCTTGTGCTAGCTCCAGACTTCTCCCCGGCTCTGTCCTTTTGCACCACCCACCCCCCAGTAGCCAGAAGGAGCCTCCGTCTCAGACCTTAGTGCCATGACTTGTCTCCAAGGAAAACCATCCCCAGAGAGGCCTCCGTGAGTGACACCCATCCTCTCCCGGAGCCTCGAGTCTTCCTATACACAGATCCCCTGGAGTGGAAATCAGGCATGTTTTATGTACATACACACACACAGACACACACACACTCATACACACTCACACTTTCCTATACATACATACCCAGCCCCCTCAGAGCCAGACTGTCTTTTGGCTGCTTTTTTTTTCTGGAATGTTCTAAACTATGCTAGTCCACATGGTACCCTCAAACCCAGCCAAGCCAGCTACATACAGGTCCATCACTTACCTCTCTGAGTAAAAGTAGGAGTCTATGTAGGAGTGGGGAGCGCCCGCCACGGCGAAGTTACTGCTTCCGGTGTCAACCAGAATCTGTAGCTTTTAAAGTTTCAGAAGAAAAAAAAAGAAAACAAACAGAAAGCCTCAGTTATTTGAACAAAGCAATAACTGCCAAAAACAATCATTTGGCAAAAGCCTTCTACTGATTTAGTTAGTGGGAAAGGCTGTTGTAAGATCTGACCTTCTCCTTAGCCCCTCCCTCTCCAGACAGACAGTTGCGTGAAGTAACGGAGGTTTCCTTTCCCAGCTGCTGGCACAGGCAAACCAACCAAGGCCCTTTCTGTCACATCTGGGCTTTTGCCGGGGTGAAACCCTCCCTGGAGCACATTCTCGCTTTCCACTCTTTCTGGAAAACCAGACCTGTGTGGAAAACCAGACCCTTCCTTGCTCAGGATCCTACCTAGCCTCCTTCCGGAAACTGGGGACCCCTAGCATCCCCGCAGAGCACCTGATATCTGTCCTGGGATCATCGACTAAAGCTTTATGGAAGTACATGCTTCATCTGTTTGAAAACACAAGATCTTGTCTAGGACTGTGGCACATCTGTAATCTCGGCACTCAGGAGGTGGAGCTGGGAAGATCGCGAACGCAAAGCCAGCCTGGGCTACACAGCACAACCTTGTTTCAAAAAACTACCAGGAAAAGCTGCAGGTTCTTGAACATGATTTGGATAGGGTATATTCTCAACTCAAGACATGGAAGCTTCTAGAATCTCTGAAAGGTCCCCATCCATGCCCCCCCCCGACATCCATTACTAGATGGCTTCACGGGTTTATGAACTTTGAATACATGTACGCAAGTGGTTCTGGTCTGTTCCTCTTGTTTGGCTTCTTTTGCTCAGCTCGTGTTGAGATTCTGACACACGGTGTGCATCTGCCCATTCTCTCTTACCACTGAGTAGTATTCCTTTACATAAGAATCTCACCGTCTTTCCTGTCTGGGCTGGCTTTGAGCCACATCCTCAGTGCTCAGTTTTCTGAGTAGCTAGGGTTACAGGTGTGGGCCACCAGCACCTGCTTGTAGATGCCTTGTTTGGTGGTGGTGGTGGTGGTCATGGGGCTTGAACTCTGGGCCTGGGCGCTGTCCCTCAGCTCTTCAGCTCAAGGCTAGTGCTTTACCACTTGAGCCACAGCACCACTTCTGGTTTCCCGAGACTCTTATCTCACGATTTTTCCTGCCCAGGCTGGCTCTGAACCTCCATCCTCAGATCTCAGCCTCCTGAGTAGCTAGGATGACAGGGGTGAACCACCAGCACCCCACTGCTTTTTTAGTTTTCTTAAAAACAACAAAAAAGCCATTGCTGAGCAGATGCACACGTCACCTTTGACAGCCATGCACCAGTAGTCCATTGGCTCCATGAAATTTGGTGATATTAAACTCTTGTTTTAAGATTATTATCATTTTAGCCATCCTAGTGGGTATGGAATGGTATCTGAGTAGTCTGCACGTGTAGGTCCTTGGTGACTCATGACACCCAGCAGATACCCTGTGTGGGGATTGGTGGCGTGTCTTTCCTGTTAACAACGTGAACTGGTGGCATATCGTCCCTGTGAGCAATGCATCCAAGGGGACAGAGTGTGTACCAGTCACTTAGTCCCAGCATCTGCTTCTAGCCAGGTACAGGAAACCACTCAGGGAACAGGCATATCCTTAGAGATAAACATAGGATAGGAAGATACATCCCAGAACCTTGAAAATCAAGTCTAAGAGGTTATAGGCAAAGAGCCTGGCCCTGATGGCCCACACCTATTCAGGAGGCTGAGATCTGAAGACTGAGGTTCGAAGCCAACCCAGAAGGATAAATCCGAGGGATTTTCATCTCCAATTAACCAGCTGGAAATGGAAATGTAGCTCAAATGGTCGCTTTGTGTATAAAAGCTCAGGGGCAGCACCCAGGCACTGAGTTCAAGCCCTAGTACTACCATGAAAATGAACAAATAAATGAAAAAGAAAGGGAACTGGAGGAACAGGAAGTGTTTTCGTGTGGCTTATTCACTGGTACTTGGGGCTCTTGCCAACGATCTCAGTTTGGTTACGTCTGGTGCTTTCAGTTCTTCTTTTGAGTTAGTAGCAGGGTTTGACTTGGCTTTCCCCTCTTCCTTTAGGCTTTGAGGTCCTCACTTTCCTCCTTCAGCTCCGATGCCCCATATTCTTCACACGGCTGGCTGCTTCTGTCTCCCCAACCCACCAGAGATCCCAGGGTACAGCCTGGAGTTGCTTCTATTCTGCCCACATTCTGGGTGGAGGCCCTGGCCAAGGCCCTCAGACCTTCTGCCATCATCTAGCCTGACCCACCCCTAGACCTGGCTCTTCCTGACCCACACCTCCATGCAGGTGTATCACAGCCCCGGCATCAAGTCCAAGCCCTGTTTCTCTGACCGAGATGTTACTTAGAAAGGGGGTCTTTATAGAGTTAATCAAGTTAAGATGAGCGTGGCTGGCAACCTAATATGGGGAACAAAGCACACAGTGGGACAGCAGGTAGGCCCAGAGAGATGCAGCTATGAGATGACAAGGCAGATGACCCCCAGGGTAGAAGAGGCGAGGTCGGCTCTCCTGCACACCACAGGTGGCACCGATCTCACCTTCTGCCCTCCAGAGTTGGAAGAGAATAAACGTCTGTCATCGCAAGCGGCCCAGGAACCAAATCTACCGTGCCCGGTCTGAGCTGGGCAGGCCTGAGCTCCACTCCCTACATCTGCCCTGCCACTGGCGCCCCCTCCCCCATCTCAGCTTGGCACCGCACAGAAAGCGAAGGACCGGGAAGACAAAGAAAATGAGTCATTCGGGGTTACTTCGGGGAACTTTAGAATTTCAAGAATGTCTGTCTTCATAGGCACAGGACACTAGTTGCTCTCAAAACAAGGCGTGGTGCATACCCGCTGGAAACATTCTTCTGAGGTCATTAAAAGCCACATAACACAAGGCGACAGACGGATTCTTCTTGTGCCGTCGTGGGTCTCGGAAGCCGGTCGTCTCACGGGCGTTTCCTGGGTCTCCCTAGCAGCTGTGCGCCCACCAGCCAGAGACACCCATATGCAATGCCAGCCTGCACTGGCGCCCAGCTCTTCCCCCGGGTACTGCCAGACACATCCCAGCATTCCAAACCACGCTGAGAATCCTGCACCGTGAGGACTGGCAAAGCAGCAACAGGACTATTGTCCGAGCACAATGGCCCCAGCCACCGGCGACTTTCTCAGCAGGTATTTGCCCTCCCTTCTTGGGTCTGGAATTCTTTATGAACACCCTCATCTTTGCGTCTGTCCCTCACCCTCTGTTGCTCCTCTGCGACTCCACAGGCCCCACAAACGCAGGGCATGTCGGATCCAACAGTCTGTGCTATTTGTCACCGACCACATTTTGTCACTGCGCAGACTTTTGCAGGGCTCTGCAGGCTGGCCATCCAGGTGATCGTTCTAGTTAAGAATTGCAGAGAGTCCATCCCAAAGAAACAAACAGCCTATGGTCAGCAAGGCCAGGCCAGGCCATGACAAGTCAAGTGTCTGGGTAGTAGACAGACGCCCACAGCACTCCTGTGCTAGACACAGACATTCATCATGCCCAGCTCTTGAGGCTACTGTCTACCCCGCGAGAGGGATCCAAGCCACAGAGGAAAGAAATTCCCCCATGCCCAACATGTCACAAGCTGTGCTGGAGCCTCAGGGTGTGGACTGTTCTCGGACCCCTCACCCCTGCCTGTGACCTGCTGCTCCTTCACCAGGGTGTTCCCTATTATGTCCCGCCCCTTTGGGTGCAACTTCCAGTGCAGGCATGCAAATAAATGGGCACAAACCCACATACCTATATGCACTCTCCCACCCGCGCCACCCAGCATCCTGTGTCCTCTCTGATTTCAGGAGTAAGCCTGGGCAGGCCCAGAGTGCCTGCATGTCAGGAAGCTCTCTGTAGCCCAAATAAATGATGGCTGGGGGATGAAATCCTGCTCCTCACCGCCAGGAAGCCAGCTTCCAGGGTGCCCGGCACCACCTGGTACCCCCCTCTTGTCCAACGGGATTAAAAGAACAGAGCCAGAATGTGCATTCCTTTGAACCAGAAAGCCACCCTCACCAGACTCTGTGCATGCTGGCAGCATGACCTAGGATTTCCAAGCCCCCAGAGGGTGAGAAATAAGCAGGATTCTGCTGTTTAGAAGCCACCCGCTCTGGGTATTTTATTGTGGCAGCTGCAGAACACTAAGACATGCTCCCTCAAGCCAATGTCCCTTCACGCAGTTCCAGACAGAAACAACCCCCAGACTGGCCTGAAGGGAAGAACCCCCAGCCTCGAAGGCAGAGGGAGGCGGAAGAGCCACAGGCCTGTGCCTGCCTGGCCCCAGACCCCATCTATCCCTGCCCCCGTCCCTCCTCATCTCCAGCTGATGCACGGTGCAATATCCCTATGGAGAGCCACTTCCTAATTGGCACAATACGGTAGAAGGTGGTGATTCATCTCGTTAGTGATTAGCCTGAGATTTCTAGATATCACTGTCTTGTTTCCAGCAGGTTAATAGATAGGGAAAAGCAGCAGATAATTTAAATAATGGCTCATTTAACACAATGATTGCTAATTGCATTAGCAGCCATCTGCTGGAGTCTGCCAACAGCCTGGCCCACTTCCACGGCCCTTCCCGCCGCCGTGGCCGTGTGGCTCTTCAGCCAGGGATAGCGTGTGATTGACTCTTCCAGTGCTCCCGGTCTGGGGATGAATCTCATCGACTCAGACGCATCTTGTTGAAGAAAACCAAAATAATTGCCACGCGTCCTTTCTCCACAATCTAAAATTAAGGCTGTTTTTCTTTCTTATCAAGGAAGAAGAAGGAGGGGAAAAAAAAGAGATCCCTTTCAAAGAACACCACTTAACCCAAACAGATGTCCCAGAAGTTGGCTAATAGGAAGCAGGCTGTCTGACTGATTCTGTCTGTGAGCATGCTCAGGGGACACGGGCATGTCGGTACAGCAGCTGTTGGGGGTTGGGTGAGGGATGTGTGGACCCCCAGCTGCTCTGGGAACATGGTCATAGTTCCCCAGCCAGTGCCCGGCACCTGCAGGTGAGGCTGGAATGGACAGAGCGAGATCCAGGGCATGGGAAGGAGGTGCCTGCTCCAAGGCCCTCAGCGGCCTCTCGGAACCCAAACCAGAATCTTCTGGACACAGAGCTGTTGCTGTCTGCTCACTGGTGGCGGGGAATCAATGGAAAGAAGGGTGCCTCGTGGCAGTGGGGCTTTTTGTCGTTGTCTTTTGTGTAACAGTCCTTGGGTCTTGAACTCAGGGCCTGGGCACTGTTCCTGAGTTTTTATGCTCAAGGCTAGTGTTATACCATTTGAGTTACATCCCTACTTCTGGAGTTTTGGTGGTGAATTGGAGATCAGAGTTTCATGGACTGTTTTTTTTTTTTGTCAGTCATGGGGCTTGAACTTGGGGCCTGGGTGCTGTTCCTGAGCTCTTCTGCTCAAGGACAGTGCTCTACTACTTTAAGCCATAGCACCATTTCCTGTTTTCTGGTTGGTTAATTGGAGATAAGAGTCTCTCAGACTTTCCTGTCCAGGCTGGCTTTGAAATGGGATCCTCAGTTCGCAGCCTCCTGAGTAGCAGGGATTACAGGCATGAGCCACTGGTGCCTGTCCCTCACTGAGTTTTGAAACATTTTTCCTGGCTGTGAGGGGGCAAAAGGTACATTTATTGGGTAGGTGGGATTTTATCCCCAAACCCGTAAGTAGACCGGCAAGAGGTCCATTCAGAGAACTCACAGGGAGGCAGACTCAGGGTTGTCTTCTAGCTGCCAGCCCAGGATACACTCCCTGGAAAAGTGCTCCCCCAAGGAACAGAGTCGTATGGTAAAACAAGGGCTTCAGGTCTGGATTCGAATCTACCTCAACCAGCTGCTGACAGTTGAACCGCTGAGCCCTCCACGGCTCTCCAAGCTCAGTGCCCTCCTGCCCGGGACGCTGCATGGTTGCTCTATGCCCCTCCTGCCCGGGACGCTGCAGGGTTGCTCTATGCAGCACACAGCTCACGTTCCTGTGCTACCTACCCCTAGAAAAGCTTCATTTCTCTGACACTGAGTGAAAAAGGGGAATTGAGCGGACCCCACAAAGATGCCTTAAGTATGGTAGACAGACACACGGGCTCCGAAGTGGAGGCTGAGGGAAAACGAACATGGACCCGAGGGGCACAGACATCAGGGATTATTAGGTGGCCACTGGGCAGGGCAGGAGGGAGGGAGTGGGTATTGTGCCAGTCGCTTGCACAGTCCTGGGGTTGGAGATCCTTAGTGGAACTCTGCTGTGGTCCAGCGCCTCTCCACCATTGCCCAGTGGCCCCAGCAGCTTCCTACCCAGAGTCCCGAGCCTAACATCCCACACACAGAATGCTTGCAGAGAGCCCTGTTGGATGTTTGGTGGATGTGTAGGTGGATAGATGCGCAAATGGATTGATGGATACACAGAAACAGAGATAGGTGGATAGTTGGGTGGATACATAGACAGACGGACGGATGGATGGATAGGTGGATATGGACAGGTGGATGGCTGGCGGAAACATGGCCATCAGCCTTGCTGAGGCTTCGTGCTCAACAGACACATTCCCAGTTAGTTTGAACTCTCAGGCCAGAATTCTCAGGGTTACTGTCACCAGGGTTTTGATGAGAGCTGGACTCACTGTGGAAGTGACTCGTTGGGTGATGGGAGACCAGGGGGCGCCTGGGAGTGTGGACAGAGTGGGGTGCCAGGCAGCCCCTCTGCTCCCTGTACCCCGCCCAGTCCTTGCCTTCTCCAATCCAACTGCTTCCCTTACCCCACCCTGGGCCTGGCACCCACCCCAGACTGCTCCCCTGAGGGAAATGGGGGTGTCAGGGAGAAAGAGAAAGAGAGGGAGCTGGAGGGAGAGAGGGAGAGAGGGAGAGAGGGAGAGAGAGAGAGCGATCAAGTAAGTCAGACTCAGAAAGAAATAGTGCAAGTTTTTGCTCACATGTGGAAGTTAGAGCTAAGCTGTAAACATATATGAAAATATACCCAAGAATATATGTATATATAAACAAGACTAGCAGATGGCATACTGGGTGAACTCCTCCGAACAACTACCGCACAGTTTAACAAAATGAATACTAGGAAGCTGAAACATGGTTTTTGTTGGGGGCAATGAGAAAGGGGTCAAATGGACAGAGAGAGGAAGGGCATATTCAATATACATATATAATAATGGCACTACACAATTTGAGAGTATGGCTGGGATTAAGATGGGGGAGAATGAGGGGAGGGGTGACGGGTGACATTGCACTGTACTTAAATTCTGACTTATGGAAGTAAAACCCCTTAAAATTAAAAAAAAAAAACCCAACAGAGATGACACCTGTACGACTCTGCACATATACCAAAAACCACTGGCTTATCTACTCAGAGTGATATGTAATTGTATCTCAAGTTGTTCTTTTTTGTTGTTGTTGTTGGTTGTAGGGCTTGAACTCAGGGCCTGAGTGCTATCCCTGAGCCTCTTTGTGCTCAAGGTTAGCATTCTACCACTTGAGTCACAGCGCCGCTTCTAGGTTTTGAGTGGTTAATTGAGATAAGAGTCTCATGGGGACTTTTCTACCCAGGCTGGCTTTGAACTGCAATCCTCAGATCTCAGCCTCCTGAGTAGCTAGGATTATAGGCATGAGCCACTGGCACTTGGCTTCAAGTTGTTTTCAATTAAAATGCATTTAAAATAAAAAATTTAGTAACACATTTAAAGCCTCATTGTCTTTGCTGAGCGAGGGGGGCGTGTGGGGCTCTGGGAGGAGCTGGACATGGGTGAGCCTTTGTCTCAGAAGTGGGAGCTGCAGAGGTTTGCCTCCTACAGACTGGAGAACACAAGCCCTGCCCCAACCCTACAGGACCTACATACGAACACAAAACCAAAGGGCTGGGCCGTGACTCCTTCGGTACTGAGGTGGCCCATTGTGTGTGAGGCCCTGGGTTCAATCCCTAGTACCTCAAAAGAAGGCTACGTTCATTCTGTATCCTCGAGTCTCTGTCCACCCACTCAGGACACTGATGATGAAGTGACATTCAATGCCAGTCCCCTTCTGACAACACAGCACCCAAGGCCCCGGGGGTGTGGCCCTGCTTTGGGGTTCCCTGGCTTGCAGCCAGAACAGCCAGGATGCAGATGCCATGCCCGAGGGCTCTGGCTTTTCCCCAAGGCGCTGCATACGGCCACACTGCCCACAGGAACTGTGACAGCCCTGGGCTGGGTGGCCTTCGACTGCAGGGCTTGAACTCACAGCCTCATGTTCCCACTTGGCTTTTTTCTACTCAAGGTTGGTGCTCTACCACTTGAGCCATAGCTCCAGTTCTGGCTTTTTGTTGGTTAGCTGGAGATAAGAGACTCAGACCGTAATCCTTAGAACTCAGCCTCCTGAGTAGCTAGGATTACAGGTAAGAGCCCCCAACAGCACCTGCTTGCCCTTCTTTCTGCCTTCGGATGCAGATTGGAAGGGGAGGGGGAGGGGAGTGGTTCTGGACCTGAACGTCAAGTGCCGTGAGCAGCTGGGCCCAGTGAATAAGCCTCGGACCAGACAGTGCCTGGATGTGCTCCTGAAGATGAGTGGATGTTCCCCTCGCCTGGACCGGCGGCCCCTTGGCCTTTTAACCCTTGGGCTCCTTCTCAGGAGATCTGGGTCAGCAAGAATTGGGAGGAAGAGAAGAAGAACATGGGCATTCGCTCTCTCTTTTTCTCTCTCTCTCCCTCTCTCTCTCCCTCTCTCTGGTCCCCCTGGGACAGTGGAGCTCCTCAAAGCCTCTGAAGTTCCCACTGTGTGATCCTCCTGATTAAGGAATGAGGACAGACACTGAAACCATCAGTCATGTGCTGGTTCCAAGGCTGGACTTCCTTCACCCATGCCAATTAAAACAAAGATCATCTTCCCACAGGAAAAAAAATCCACACGAAACCTCGGTAAAGAAAGCAAGCCCTTAAGGAAGACAGAAGCAGCTTTGTCCCAGGGTGGGTGGCATGACCGACCGACCGACCAGGAGAACAGGTAGAAGCTATTTCTGCGTCAGGAGGAGGTAGGCTGCGGCTTAACCTCTTCCTTTCCAGAGCTCTTAGAGCCCCCTGGGCATTTTTTAACTTTGTGCCTGAAAATCAGCTCTTTCCGCACTCCCCAAAGCTGTCATGTCTTTGCTCTCCACACACTCCCCGAGTTGCTCTACACTGTCCCCTTTGCTGTCGGAGTTGGTGACTGTGACTTCAAAAGCCACTGCAAATCTGAACCCTGAGGCCAAGGACGGGGATCTCAACATTTGAGCAAACATCAGGAAGGAGAGAGAAAGTCTAGTCACTTCCTGCAGCAGCTAGATTTTTTTAAGTTCCTCTCCTCATCCTTCTCCCAGGTTCTAAGATTCACCTGGTTTTGAACAGCAATCCTTAAACCTCAGGTGTGAGCCGCTGTCACCTGCTAGCTCTACTGCACTTTTCAATGGTCTGCTGCCTGGGCTCCAAGGAGATCCTCTTGGAGTTCCTAAGGCAGGGATTTATTATAACAGGAAATGGATGTACGTTCCAAGGATCACACAGGTACAAACCCTCGTAGCAGCCCAGATGGTCATGAGTATGTGAATGATGCTGTGGGTCAGCCTGTAGGCCCCAGCACCCATCCCGGTGTGACTGACACGCCAGCCCTTACGACACAACCCGCCGTGTAGTGATCTCTCTGCATTCCTTCCCCTCTGCTCAGCCAGTTTTGGAATGTGAAACAGAAAGGCCGCTGTGTGAAATCCACCACCTTCAGCTCATCCCAGACCAGCCATTTCTCAAGCACGCCATTTCTATGGGGTTCATCAAAGACTTTGGTGGGTTTTTTTTTTTTTTGTCTTGTTAAGTCCACAAAGAAAAGAAAAAGTATTTTAATGGGCATATGGTGATCAAAGATACTATTCTCTGCTTTAAAAGTTTTTTTAAAAGTCCTTCCAAGTAAATTCTTTACAGGGGAAAAAAAACCACTAAGTCTCCAGGTATCTCTACATTTTTATGGTGTTCAGATCCCAGGGGAGACATGAAGACACGACCTCCTTCTGTGTCTGTGTTAGTGAAATACACATGCTTTCCTAATTATGGTTTAGGAGAGTCACATCTTCTAGAACCTTCCAGAGATGGGAGGAACTAAGAAAACTGGAGAGGGGGGACATACAATATGTAACTTTTAGCAGACTCCCAAATACAGACTAGACCTTGAGACAAGGTCAGCAGAAGATCCTGCGTGTCCCGTTTGATGGACAGTGGTCAAAAAGTCCCACTCAGGATCCCAGCTCTTGCCCGGTCCTGGGCACTGGGCCCTCCCTCCTGCCAACCTGGAGAGCAGCCTCCCTTCCTCTTCTCTTCTTCATCATCGATTTCCCCTCCACGGCTAGGATCTGTCCTCTCCACCTGTCCCTCAGGACCACCACCACCCCAGAGCTCTTCCCGTTGCCGTCACTGACCCTCAGGTGCCAGATACCTGTCAACCCTTCTGTCCCTCCACCTGTTATGGCACTGGCCTGCTCCATGTCTATCTGCAGCTCTAGCTTCTGGCTCTGCACCGTCCGGGCCCTCTACTGCCCCTCTGCCCCTGTTCCCCGGCCCTCTACTGCCGCTTCCCCGGCTGATTCTGTTTCATTCTCCATCTGAGTGTGGGGTGCTTGTGTGTTTCCACTAGGTGAAGGCTTGCCCCAGGGGGAGGTGCCCGGGCTCCCCTTGTTCTAGATGCCACCAGGCACCTCAAGCCCTGGGGCCTCCTGCTTCAACCCCAGAGGCTGTGAGGAATGCCAGGGGAAGGCATCCAGCGGTCCTAAAAACACTCCAAGACTCAACCACATCACCAGCTGTCAGCTGCAGCATCCCCCCTGGCTGCCCTGACTTCTCTCCCGCACTTCAGCCCACAGGCCCGGCTGCAGCTTCTACACGCAGGTCAGCCTCAGGACCTTTTCACTGGCTGTCCCCTACCTGTGCATTCCTCCCCACCTCCTCCGCAGCCTTCCCGGCTCAGCTCCCAGGCTGTCTTCCCAGGCCAAGCACACACACATTAGCAATGCTTTCCATCTCGCACACTCCTCCAGCTCACCATTGCTCCTGGGCTTTGCAGCCAGCTACCATGCTGCTCTCCCGGCCTCCCTCCATAGCTAGTTTGCTTGCTCACTACCGGTGCTCGTGTCCCCCACACCAACAGCCAATTAACTAGGTGTGGAGTGAGTGCTTACAGCCACCTGTGGCTCACCAAAACCAAACCCTAGGAGTTATTAAGGAGACTGAAAATCAGCAATGTGGGGGCTCCTCCTTGGTCACTCCTTGGCTGGTCACTGCGGCCTCATCAAGAACTTCGAAACGTGGCTAGTGGACTGCCCAACAGAGGATGGAGTCTGGGACCTGGGCTTCCAATAGGCTCCTGGGTGACTGACGGCCAGCCAGGAAGCAGGTCGCAGCTCTGCACCTGTCACCACTGATGGACGGTGACCACCGTCCATCTGCTGAGGCAGAGGTCCCCAGCAGCCGCCAGGCCGTCGCTCACACCCTAACCTGTTATGATTTCGGCATATCTGCACACAGCGTTGTCCGCTGCTCAGGTACACTCCACAAGTACTTACTGAGGATCTACCTACACCAGGAGCGTGGTTCCATCCTGGACAAATGAAAGACTCAGGAAACTTCCAGTGGACTAAATATTTCACAGCCTTGGCTGCTCCCGGCTGACCCACCGAGATTTCCTCGGCTCTCAGGGCCTGCCCAGAGGCGCCACGCCCAGCAGTGGGTGGAGGCGGGCGCCAGTGCGCCCCCTGGAGAGTCCCTGAGACTATGACTTGCTTTCCCACCCTTGCGCCATCTTGGCTCTGTCTCCAGGTTCCATCTGAAATCAACAACCAGCCTTTACGCCTCTGCGATAATCCACTCATCTGGCCTCAAGCCACAGCCATGCCTTGGGTCAGGATGATGTTATGGCCAATGATGGAGTCTTGTGAGTTTTTAATGGGAGCTGAAAAATGACATTGTAGCCATGAAAGCACACATTTGTGGTGATGTTGGCATAAAAAAAAATTTCACCACACATGTACATGTATGTACATATACATGTAAGTATAAAATAACAAATATAACAATAAGTTTGGGGGTGGGAAGGTGGCTCAGTGGTAGAGCACTTGCCTTGCATGCATGAGGCCCTGGGTTCGATTCCTCAGCACCACATAAGCAGGAAAAAAAAGCTGGAAGTGGCACTGTGGCTCAAGTGGTAAAGTGCTAGCCTTGAGCTGAAGAGCTGAGGGACTGTGCCCAGGCCCAAAGTTCAGGCCCCATGACCGGACCCAAAAAAACCCCAGAAAAACCAAAACAATAAGTTTCCATCATATTCTCCCTCCCTCTTCTTCTCCCCATCCCTCTCTTTCTCTCTTTGTGCTCTCCCTAAGGATTTTGCTCAAGGCTAGTACTCTACTACTTGAACCACAGCTCCACTTCCAGCTTTCCAAAAAGTCTCATGGACTTTCCTGCCTGGGTTGGCTTTGAACTGTGATCCTCAGATCTCAGCCTCCTGAGTAGCTGGGATTACAGGAGTGAGCCACCAATGTCTGGCTTACACGCCACTCTCATAGTTACTTTATAGCGAACTGCTAGTTGCACCAAGTTTGCAGTAAACAGCGTGCTGTCTTATCTGAGCAGTGTCTTATCCATCTAGAGATCATGCCTTTTCTTGTGTCGAGTGACTAAGCCACCCACGCAGGTGTGACATCTCTCAGAACTCACCTCCGTTGTTAGGCATTAAGTGATTGTGAGACGTGTACACACTGACTAATAAGACCCACCATGACACGCACAAACAATAACCATGATCACCATCCTGGCATATCACTTAGCATCAAAACCTTTGTAATAATTCATCATGAAACTTGTATTACAAATTTTCCAGCTCCCCCAAACATTAAAAATTGTGTAGACCCTGACCCAGACTTAAAGATTTCTCAGCACTCCAATACATCCAGATTCATCTAGCAGGTTAGCACCTAACTGCAGTTTTCAAACCATCAAATTTTACTTTGAATCATTGGGCTCAGAAACTGCTGGGTTTGCTAGTCTGAAGAATATTGACTACTGTTTGGAGGGGCTCAAAATGAACTGAAACTTTATCTCTTCTGCTGCCAGACAGATTTCTGTCAGTGAAGGCATTAAGGGTAGGTCGTGGAAATGACGTTTTACCACCCAAGCTACTGCCGGACTGATTTATGTGCAGAAGAGTGTGCAGCTTCACGGTTGGAAGAGGAGTAATGCACTTCTAACCAGCCCACCGTAGCACCTCTTGGCTCCTGGCCAGAATGGGAGATCTGGGCTACCTCCTCCTTAAATCTTTTCTCCCTTCTGCAGAGGCCACCAAGCTTGGAAATCAATGAGCAGCTCAGACTGAGACGAGACAGCCAGAGTCACCGCTGAAAGCCTCCTACTGTTAAGTGCCAGCGTGTGTACCAAACACCCGAATCCTTTTTGTTTTAAGTGCTCAGAGCGCAGGCAGGTAGATGGCCTCAAGCCTTGGATGACTGGTGATAAAGCAAGCCATAATTTCCAGAACCACCTGAAACTCACGCTTCTGCCTCAAGTGGAGGTGTCTTGATTTGTGAAAAACAAATAAGCTTAACTCTATTAAGTGTTTCTCTTAAAACTACCACGGGTGTGATGGGCGCTGAGTGGCTTCCGGGGACATGCAGGGCTCTGGGTGAGTCTCTATGGCATTAACATGTGTTTCCAGGCATTGAAGAGCAAGGTAGGTCACGAGATACATGATTCTTACAGCCAGGTGAGAGGTGGCGATGTAGAGACAATGAATCCTCAAGTCCTGGCAGGTGCCCACCACCTCCTCACACCTGCAACCGGAAATGTCTGCCAAGAAGTGCTGGAGTGGGACACCCACTAACCCCAGCAGGGAGAGAACCCGAGGGAGAGTCGAGCTGGGCATTCAGGGAGGCCCTGGTAGGATGTGGACCGGGAGGGCTACAGAGCAGGAGTTCTAACAACAGAAATGCTGTTCTCTCTGTTCTGGAGGCCAGAAGTTCAAGGTCAAATTCAAGGTCTGGTTTGGGGCAGGTCGCCTTCCTTACCAGCACACACCTCTGTACCTACTTCAAGCTCGTTCTCTGGGTGGGAGTCCCCGGTGCACCTGCGTGCCTTGATTTCTTCCTTTTCTCAGGATATCAGGCAGGCTGGATTTGGGGGAACTCAGTGACTTCATTCTGCGTTGCCACTTTCTTTTAAGACTTAGTCTCCAAATACAGCCACATCTTGAGGCCCTGGAGTTTCAGGATATCTGCTTATGAATTTAAGAGGACACAATTTTATGACAAGGGTCAGGCTGACATTGTACAGAGCCAAGACTCTAAGATTCCAGTGACTCCATGGCTCGGCTCAATCCAAGACTCCGTAGACACCCATCCTCTCACAGTCAAACCCAAGGGAGGGGGGAGGTGACGTGGAGCAGCTGTCTACAAGTGCCTCAGCCTAATTGCTTCTTCAAGTTTCTGCAGCTCTGTGGACTTCCCACAAACAGATCTAAAGGGAGACAATCCAAAGGCCTGGAGAGAAACACAAGCAGGACCAAAGTTCTCGCGCTGTCCTCACCACCAGAGCCCAGCAAGAGAATTCCATTGAAGAATCCCTTCCAGAAGGTTCAACCCTATCCGGGCCTGAAGGGGCAGGACAGAAAAAGGGCCTTTCAGGGCCCAGGGGAAGGCCAAGAGTAGAGTGGAGAGAACATGTCATTGTGAAGAGAAGGAGGTGCAGGGAGAGAGCCATGTGGGGGGGGGGGAGGTCTAGGTACTTGGTGGACTCTGGTCCTGCTAAACTCATCAGAGGCTGGAGGAAAGGAACGCTGAACCGAACCGTATTAGGAATTAGTGTGGTGAGAGCCAGGTATGGCTGGCTCCTGCCAGTCATCCTAGCTACTCAGGAGGCTGAGAGCTGAGGATCGTGATTTCAGGCCAGCCAGGCAGAAAAGTCCATGACATTCCTACTTCCAGTTAACCACCAAAAAGGCCCAAAGTGGAGCTGTGACTCAAAGTCGAGCACTGGCCCTGAGAAAAAAACAAAGCAAAGCAAAGCAAAACAACGCCAAGAACAACACAAACAACAACTCAAAGAGAGTGTAAGGCCCCGAGTTCAAGCCCTAGTACTGGCACAAGAACAAAAAGAAGGAAAAAAAAGAGCAATTAGCAGCGAGGAGGGAACAATCCGAGAGATTCCACACCATACTGCTTGGATAGGCACTCGTGGAAGGTAGGGTGACGCCACGTCCATCGGGAGACCCAGATAAGCTGGCCACAGACACACGCTCCCTCCTCCCGCCCCGCCCCGCCCCTTCCTTGGCTTCCGCTGGAGAGGCAGGCCGTGGGTCGGAGGGGATGAGCTAGCAGCGTGGGTGTCCGGCCTGCTGCAGCCCCTTCCCACAGGGATCATCTGAATGGGCACGCGGCTCACCCCAGCTCCTTGGCAAGAGGCGTGAGATGCACCTGCACCCCCACGGGGGCGTTGCTGGAAGTTGATATTTATGTTTGGCAACTGTCCCGTCTGATTCTGGGAGGGCACCGGTGGACGGCAGCGGTGTACTGTCCATTAAGGTCAAGTTGGGGGTAGGGCACAAATGGATGTCTGACCCTGAGCATCTGCCCAGGAACTTCCTGATGGCCAGCACACAGACCACATGAAGTCCAGCTGGCCACGGGCTCTCTCTCTGAAATCCCAAGAGTCCAGTCATTCCCTAGCCTCCTGACAAGGACTGGAGGCCTGGGGATAAACGACCTCATCAAGAAAAGCATTTCAGAGCATTCCATCCATCCTGTCACGGACGCCCATCCCCTCCACAGACTGTGAACTGTATGTGACACAGCTCAGCCAGTGGCTTACGCATGTTTAGCTACTCAGGAGGCTGAGCCCTGAGGATCAAGCAAGCCCCAGAAGCACAGCCTGTGAGACTTTTATCTCCACTTATCCATCAAAAAGCCAGACGTGAAGCTGTGGCTCAAGAGGCAGCATGCTAGGCTTGAACAGAAAAGCTCAAGGACAGCACCCAGGCCCTGAGTTCAAGTCTTGGGACCAGCACACACAATAAACAAACAAATACATGAACAGAGTGCTTTTGCTAGCAACTGACATCCTTGGAAGTTAAATCACAGAAACCTCTGCAGATCTTTTCCAAGGGTCTCGATAGCCCAGGATTCTCGCTGTGTTACAGCATCACCTTAAAGGGCTCTGCCTTTTTTTCTCCCTTCTCCCCATGTCTGCTAAGCAGCCCAGCCCTAGCACAGCCCTGCTGGCCGCTGGCCATGGCAGTGCTAGTCAGCAGATCTGGAGCTGCCACTTTCTGGGAAGTAAAAACATCCAACTCATCTTTCAGACATTTATTCTGGAAAAACAAGCCAGACTGATGGCATGCCAAAGCCTGGACACCAAGGCCAGAAACAGACTTCAAGCAAAGGACACCTGGGGGCTGAGTCACATTCACTGAGCTGCAGAATGAATGACGCCCCTGCCCCTTTGGACCCGCGGTGTGCCACAGGCTCTGGTGACCAGATCACCCGGGAGGTGGCTCCAACCTGCCTACCCACATCCCCACATCCCCACAGCTCGCATTCCTTATTATTCTGGGTAAAAGCCAAAGTAGACATCCGGGGTTGCTTCTGGGATGATCATGTGCACCCTAACTTTGAGTTGGATAATGTCTCCCCTCTTTCTCCACCTTGCTATCTTGCCTTGCAATACTTAAAGCTGCTCCTTGTTCATTTCCACAGGGTTCCAGCCTAGCCACAATGGTTTGGTTAGTCAGCATATGGCCTTGTTTCTAACCAGTTACTAGCTCTAGCAGTGCAGCAAGCAGAAAATAGCTTTGCGAGTGGTTTTCTGCATTTTCCACAGCAATGCTTTTACATAACCTCCGAGAAGCATATTTCTGAATCAAAGAATAAATGCATATGTGATTTTTTTCTAGATATTTCCATACTTCACTCCATAGGGTTTTGCACAACCAGACACTTCAGAAGTGTCTCTTGCTGCACAAACTGCCTTCAGATATACTCTGCAATTTCTTCTCTACCCTTAAATGAAATCTTTGACAAAGATTCTATGTCCCAAATAGCTTTGTGGAAATGTATTTAGTTGCAGGTGTTACAAGTACAGTGCTGGATGACATTGATGAAGATGTACTGTACTCATAAATTGATAAATTGAAGCCAGGTGGTGGCTCATGCCTGTAATCCCAGCTACTCAGGAGGCTGAGATTTTAAGGATTTTTGGCTCAAAAACAGCCCAGGAAGAAGTCTGAGAGACTCTGATCTCTACTTAACCACCAGAAAGCTTTGCTGAGGCCTGACTCAAGTGGTAGAGCACCAGCCATGAGCAAAAATAGCTAAGGGGGGCTCAAAGACCTGAATTCAAGTCCTAATACCAGCACAAAGAATTTAAAAACATTTATTTAGCTTTACTTTTTTGTGCTAACTTAGCTTATACACACATTGTCCAACTGTACAAAAATACTTCTTATTTTTTTTTAAAACTTCTGTTCTTTTTTTTTTTTTTTGGTGTTAACTGGGCCTCTTGTCCTGGCTGGCTTTGCACCTCAGTTCTCTGATCTCATGCTCATAGCTCCTGAGTAGCTAGGCTGATAGGTGTGCGCCATCAGTACCAGGTTTCTGTGGTTGTTTTTAACCTCAAACACGATCTCCCTTTGCCCCTAACCATTTTCTCTAGCTCAGTGCCTTACACTTTCCACACACAGCATCGTGACTCAGGGGCACGCAGGACTGGGCTCTAGGCCGGGGGGGCTGGGGGGCGAGGGGGGGTGGTGGTGTGGAAATCTGTGGTAGGATTTCAAAGGACAGTTTGATAACTCTGGTTCTGTGGTTCCAGGGCTGAGGTGATGCTCTGCTTCCCGGGCCGCATCTGCCAGCATTCTGCCAACACCAGCTTAACGTGTGCCAACCACGCATGTGTGTCCTTGTTCCCGGACCCAAGCAAAGACACAACTGAACCATGCACAGAATGGTCTAACCAGGGGTCAGGGACCTTTTATCTGTCATGGGCCATGCAAAAGTATCACTACAGGAAGACGGGCCACAGAAAGCTGCCGAGAAGCTTCCTGTGTACCTGACCTGTCAGGTACACAATGATGGAGGGCCTCATACAGCCCACGGCAGGATGCTCCTGACCCATGTCTCCTCCACGGTACTCAGAGTTTAATTTTCCTTGGCTGTCATCTTTAACTGCTTCCTTTATCTCCTCCCCCAACACACACTTCCTCTGAGTGGTGTAATGTTTGCACACTTTTTTTTTTTATAAGTCCTTCATGCTCATAAAACCCAAACCCAAAGCATACTTGTAAAACAGATTACGAGGATCCTCCGCTAACGCAGGTGATTCGGACCCAGTGTCCCCCAGAGGCTCACCCCACAGCACCCCGCCCCAGTGTTGAGATGGGCCCTTCTTTACTCCACGCCGTCTCAGGTCAGGTCAGAGAGGCCTCCCCCTGCCCCCAACTCCCTCGCTAAAGGGGCTCAATCTCCCTCTACCCCCAGCCCTTCCCAGACAGTGCAACTCCAAAATGCTGTTTGCTTTCTTTACAGTCTGACTTCCTACCAAGGACACAACGCCGACTGTGTGCACACAGGAACCATCTCTGCGTGGTTAACCGTCCCACGCCAGGGCTTAGCAAAGGCTTGATAGACAGTCAGGGCTACCTCAAGGAATGGAAGCATGTTCAGCCCTGATCGAAATCCTTTCTCCTCTTCACCCCCAGCCACCACACCTGAAGTGGTGTCCACCTTTCCAAGGGCTCGCAGAGCACCTGGCAGAAGCCTTCCATGCCAGCAACGAGACAGGGTGGCAGAGATGGTGGAGACCAACAGGTGTGCCCGGGCATGGTGCTCTCCTGGACCGTCTCCATCCCTGCGTGTGCTCTGGGCGGAGGCTGCCAGGCTGTTCACGTGCCATGCCCTCCCCAGGATGGCTTGCTCCTGGCCCTGTTCTTGCCATGGGCAGATTCTGCTTTGCTGTGGGACTGTCCTGTGCACTGCAGAAGGCTAGGCAACAGCCCTGACTTCACCTGAAAGGCCAGAGCAGCTGCCCTCACAGGGCTGAACACACAGCCTGACTCCTGCCACTACCAAGGTTGTTTTCCAAGTGCTGCTTCGGAGAGAGGTGGGGTGGGATGCTGCGCTCAGCAGCAGGTATAAACTCTCTCCCCGCTGCCACTCTCGGTGAGCGCGGATGGAAGAAGGCACTTTCCTCTGGCTTTATGGCCCCTTGGAATGCGGAGGCTGGCCCTGTGCCTCACCCGCTTTCCTCTCAGACTCCATCTTCTACTTCCCAGTCCTGAGGCTGTGAATTACTGGGTAAAAGAATATAACAGGCCATAGGATCAAAATCTGAATGCATCCAGCCAGCAAACAGTAACTCAGAAACAAACTCACTACTTCCCCCTCTAATGTGATTGTGTCTACACTAGGAGAACATTTCTTCTTTTGAGAAGTCCAAGAGGGAAAATGTGACCATTGTTATTGAGTAGCAATAGACAAAATATCAAATAGTCCTTTTGAGTCAGGAGGGGATGAAGGAGGCACATACTAGCCAATCCTACCATGCCTCATGCAACTGCCGGGGTCAGGAGAGCTGGCAGAACACACGACACACAGCCTTTCTCAAATTCCACCCGCAAGTGTGCATTCACGGCCAGAGACGTCACAGGAACCGAGACGGACTGCCCACCTGTCTCTCAGGTGTTCTGTTTTCCACAAGGAGCCTGTGTCCTGCCAGGGCTGGGCAGAAGGCAGGGTGAATGGAGGAGGAGGAAGCCCAGGTAGACATCCAGCATGCCAGAACAAGGCAGAAGTCCCGCTGCTAGTTATAAAAGGGTATTCAGACCAGGCGCCAGTGGCTCATGCCTGTCATCCTAGCTATTTAGGGAGGCTGAGGTCTGAGGATCAGGGTTCAAAGCCAGCCTGGGCAGGAAAGTCCATAGACTCTTATCTCCAATTAACCACCAGAAAACAGGAAGTGGTGCTGTGGCTACAAGTGGTAGAGCATTAGCCTCAAGCGAAAAAGCTCAGGGACAGCGCCCAGGCTCTGAGTTCAAGTCCTACAACTCACTCAATCACACACACAAACACACACAATACTCAGGCCAGGTGCTGAAGGCTCCTACCTGTAATCCTAGCTACACAGGAGGCTGAGTTCTGAGGACTAGGGTTCAAAGTCAGCTTGGGCAGGAAAATCTATGAGACTCATGTTTCCAATGAATCACCCAAATGTCGAAAGTAGTAGAGCATCAGCCTTGAGTGGAAAAAAAGCTAAGCGATAACACTCAGGCCCTGAGTTCGAGCCCCAGTGCTGGTACAACAAATAAATTAAAATTTAACAATAAGTCAAAGGAGACTTATGCTGGCTGGAATCACCCTGTCCTTCTGGGATCTGTGTACACTGTTGTCTGTGTCCAGGATCAAGAGTCCCCAGCCACTGCTTCTAGCCAGGGCAGACCTGCATCCAGCCAGCGAGGCTCCACCAGAATGGTCCAGACACAAGACAAATCCCAAAGCATGCCATCAGATTCCACAGGGCCAGGGCAACATACCCATCAGCTCTGGATCCCTGCCGCAGCCCCAGCCAACCTCCAATCCCCCACCCCTCATTGTCATTATGGCCGTGCTGCAGTCTAAATGTCCCTGACAAATTCCTGTTGAAATTTAATCCCTGTTAGAAGATGGCAGGATCATTAAGATGGAATTAGGGATCTGCAATCAGAAATGGATTAAGCTATGCATGTGATTGAGATGAATAGTGTATGCCAGACACTGGTGGCTCATGCCTGTAATCCTAAATACTCAGGCAATTGAGAGCTGAGGATCATGGTTCGAAGCTAGCCTAGGCAGGAAAGCCTAATGAGGAAAAAGAAAGAGCCAGAAATGGAGCTGTGGCTCAAGTGGTAGAGTGCTAATGAAAAAGCTAAGGGACAGTGGTCAAGCCTTGAGTACGGGGGCCTGCGCATGGGCACGTATACACACATTCTCTCTCTCTCTCTCTCTCTCTCTCTCTCTCTCTCTCTCTCTCTCTCTCTCTCTCTCTCTCTCTCTCACACACACACACACACACACACACACACACACACAATTACTAGGTTAAGGAGTTATCTTGAGAACTGGTCTTCAACAAAAGCCAGTTTGGCGAGGATGCCTTGGAATTCTGCCAACACCGACCAGAACCACGAGCCAAGGTAAATCTCTACCATTTGCTCACTCTGTGGTGTTATGTTCCTCACAACAGAAAACAGACGAGATGTAGCCCCTAGCCTTTCCGTTTCCCTTTGGGTTTTAGCTAGCAGGGGCCAGCAACCATTTCTGGAAGAACCGGCAGCTGGCCTAGGAAAACAGGTTAGCTGACCCATCTGTGACCCAGGGAGCCGATCAGGACAGTGGGCGCGGCAGGAGGAAAGCCACAGAGGAACTTCCACATAAGAAAGAAGGGTGGTGGGCGATGCCTGCGTCTGCATGCGTATCCTCCCCAACACAGGTGTTTACCAGCCATAGGCCATAATAGAACTGATCTGTGAGTGTGCATGACAGGCAGATTTGAGCAGCAGTTCTAGAACGAGAGAGACAGGTCAGAATTCACACAACCACTCTCAGCTGAGGAAACAAACAAGAGTACAGAAAAGCATGGGAAGTCTTCCCTTTCCTTTCCCGTTCCTCCTCCTTTCCTTTCCTCTCTTCGTCTCCCTCCAATGGCATTACCTTGCTACAGGCTCCTGATTAATACAGCACTAAAACCAAAGCCACCCTTTGCTCACTGCTTCTAATGAACATTATTACACTTGAACTCCAAATTGAAATTACTAGTAATTAAAAATGGGAAGGGGTTGGGCTAACAAGGAGGATGAATGAGGATGAGTACAGTCAAAAATCAATGGTTTGCAATGAAAAGAGAACCATGAGCCAGGCACCAGTGGCTCACGTCTGTAACCCTAGCTACTAAGGAGGCTGAGATCTGAGGGATCGAGTTAAAGCCAGCCCGGGCAGGGAAGTCTGTGAGACTCTTATGTCCAATAAACCACCAGAAAACCAGAAGTGGCGCTGTAGCTCAAGTGGTAGAGTGCTTGCCTTGAGCTGAAGAGCTGAAGGACAGCGCTCAGGCCCAGAGTTCAAGACCCATGACCAAGAAAGAAAGAAAGAAGGAAGGAAAGAAAGAAGGAAGGAAAGAAAAGAGAAGCATGAAAGCTGTTTGGGGAGGGAGAAGGGAGTGATGAAGGGTGGATTCAATGGAACAGCTTGTACACATGTACAGAAGTTTCAACGGCTGCTCTGCTCTGTCCTGCCTAGAGCGCCCTTCATGCTGCCCATGCACTCTGTGGAAATTCTTTCATTAAAGATATGAGCTGCTTCTTTTCTCCTGGAGGAGCCAGTGGCAAATAAGCGGTGGCTTTAGTTTTTCTTTTCCTTTCATTTTT
The DNA here is from genome assembly GCF_024711535.1 of Dipodomys merriami. Taxonomy (NCBI): domain Eukaryota; kingdom Metazoa; phylum Chordata; class Mammalia; order Rodentia; family Heteromyidae; genus Dipodomys; species Dipodomys merriami. The sequence continues at coordinate 119,464,892 of NW_027203381.1, read as the reverse complement.
CTTCTCTTTTCCTTCCTTTCTCCCTCCCTCCTTCATTCCTTCCTTCATTTCTTTTCTATCATCGTGTGTGTGTGTGTGTGTGTGTGTGTGTGTACTGGGGCTTGAACCCAGGGCGTAGGCAACGTACCTGAGCATTTGTGCTCAAAGTTAGTGCTCTACCACTAAAGCCACAGTTCTACTTACACATTTTTGATGGCTGCTTGGAGATAAGAGTCTCACAGATTTTCCTGACCGAGCTGGCTTTGAACCTTGATCCTTAAATCCTGGCCTCCTGAGTAGCTTGGATTTCAGGCATGGACCACCAGCGTCTGGCCCCAAAGACTTTTTAAAATCCACTCTAGAATATATGGCTGCAGACCTTTCCTGCCTTATAGTTGGGTTTATTGTATTAGCATGGAAGTGTTTCATAGTGTTTCATAATAATGGAGATTGCTATAATTATAATCACTTTAGAATGCCATTATTATTAATACAGCCAAATTGCATGGCTCTAGCAGATGACGGCTCTGCCACTAGAAAGAAGTCACATAATGGTGTCAGTGTGTAACTCTCTCATCTCCATGCCAACGTGCTGCTGCTGCCCTGCTCCCTCCGCTCCTCTCAGGCTGCCGGGCCTCAGCCCCTGCCTCCTCCTGTGGCTGGCTGGGCAGAACAATGAACCCTGGGCTCTCGATGGAAACACTCAGGCAGTAAGCACACTTCCCACCCGCTGACTCTCCCTTAGGAGTGGAGATTTTCAGGGCTCTGGTTCTTTTCAAGCCTGTTGCTCAGTTTCTCTGGAGTGCTTTTCTGGACCCACTAACTTGTTCCTTAAAGACTGCTCTAAGAGAAATGAATGAGGAGGAGGAGGAAAAGGGGGAGGAGGGAAGGGAGGAGGGGGAGCAGGGAGAGTCCAGTTGTGGTCATTCATACATCAACACCCCTGGGATGTAGGACACATGGAACTCTGGTGGGAAAGAAACATTTGAAGCCAAAATCAAAGACTAGAAATAGGAGGTATGGGAGGGAAAGAACATGTATGTGTCCAGTGAGTGGAGAACATCAGTTCTGCGGTCCTGGTTGCGGGGTAAGGGGGGAAACGGGGGGGGACAGGAATGAGGGGTACCCATTTTCCTCTCCCTCTGTGCTGCCCTGCAGCCCTGAAAAGGTATTCAATCTTTCCAGGCTTCAGTTTTTGCATCTCTCAAATGCACAGAAGAACCACAGGAAGAGAGGTGGAGGGGGATTCTGAGAGACAAAATATACTTGAACCACATGCCCACCCCACCCCCATGCCCTGTGGGTCACACATGGTGTCCTAAGATACTATGACCATGAACTCCCAAGGGAATAAAAGTCTTGGTTATTTATTCCTTGAATCGACAATTCTGTTCTTCTCTCCACCTAAGTATTTTTATTTTAGGCTCTGGTGAATCAGCAGGGACTAGAGAATGACTCTGGCTGGGGTTCAAAAGTCACTGCACAGTTAGGTCATGTTCTCCTCACCAACGCCAAAGGGTTTACCGTGGCATGCCGAAGGTCTGAGGGGTGGGCTCTGTCACAGAGCAGCTGGTCTGTCCAGCCAGCTTGCCATCTCATCATCTGGTTGTTTAAAGTAGCCTTCCTTGGAAACAAACTACTGCTTGACTGAGAAGTGACCTTAAATGAACTGTTTTCTTGGCTATGGTAAAGATCTGAGCGTAGGTACTCCATGCTGTTGATTAATTAGATTTCATCATCCTGAAAGCAAAGGTCGCTGAATTAATTAACAAAGGCAAGCTATTAGTTATAAAAGTTTTTTTTTTGAGATTATTTCCCTCTGCCATGAGGCATCTCTCTCTCTCTCTTCCTCTTTCCTGCAGAAGATGAGCTTCAAGGCTTTCTCCTTATCAGATCTACTTCATGGCCAAAGAGAGAAGACCCTTCTTTCTGTTTGAAAGGTGGAAATCAACGTGAGCCTTTATTTGTACAAGCACAGGTATCCCCAGGGGAGCAGCACTCCAGGCCTGCCCTGAAAAGTTCCCAGCTTCTCCCTCTGGTCTTTGCAGTCTCCTGAAGGGAGTTCTTTCACTCCCCACTCCACCTGCTCTCCCTACTAGCACGTGTGCTCACGTGGCCCCCAGCTCAGGCACCTGCTCCTTTTCCCAGCTGACCCAGGCTGGCATTCCTCTGCTCTCCAGCCAAACCACCCTTGCGGTTGGCTCACGAGGATTCTCCAACAGCCACCAGGGCCAAGGCTTTGAGCAGAATAATACATTTTTGAAGTTTTTAAAAACAAAAATAAAGCTAATTAACTGCAGAAATTATTCAGCAGTTTTTTTTTTAAGAGAGATGAGCATGACGTGTGTTTTCCTCATGAAGCCTTGAGTAATGACAGAGATAGCAAAGTCACGAGTGTGTTCTATTTGCGACAATCACAACAGGATGAACACAGAACCACGACGTGGAACAGGAAAGTAAAGGGTCTTCACACAGTGTATCCCAACCTCGACAAAATCATCTGACTTCAAACGGCACGTGGAGAGGGTAAGCGCCACTCCAGGCGCTCCCGCTCGGGTCTCTCTCCCCTCCCTTTTAGATTACTATGTCTGGAACACACATGGCTGCAAAGTGTTAATAGAACGAACTCTGTCATTGAGAAAAGGAAAGCCGTGGGGTGGCCTTTTATTCTGCGGCGGCTCTCGGGGTGCAGGTTTGCCCCGTAGCCGGGGCCTGTGGGGGGGTGCGCAGGCACGGAGGCGAGGTGGGGACGTGGGGGTGACGCGGGTGATTCCCTCCCACCTCCGTCTATCAGGATCTCGCTCAAGACCCTAAGTACCCCAAAATCAGGCTGAAGGCATGTTACTCACGGCGGGGGCGGGGGGCAGCCTCCCTGGGCGCTGGGGGACTCAAGTTCCCAAACACCGGCGTGCGCACCCCCGGGCCGCGCCGGGATAGGGGCCGCCCTCGCGGCGTCCCCCAAACGCGGGTGTCCCCCCCTCCCCGCCCCCTGCCCGCTCAGGTCCCGCCGCTCCCGCGGAGGGCTGCTCCGGGGCGTCCTCGTGGAGCGCGCAGGTGCATAAGAGTGTAGGGAGCACGGGGGCGCGGGGCGCAGGGCGCACGAGGGCGCAGGGCGCACGGAGGTGCGGGGCTCCCCGCACCGGGAGCGGAGTTCAGGGCGCACGGGGGCGCGGGGCTTCCCGCACCCGGCGCGGAGCTCAGGGCGCACGGGGGCGCGGGGCGCGGGGCGCAGGGCGCACGGGGCGCGGCGCGCACCCCACTTACCCTCTGCGGCGGCGTCCCGACCCGCATCTCCAGGTAGTACCCGCGGCCCGAGTCCCCCTGCAGGTTGTCCACCATGGCCAGGAAGTTGGCGGCGGCGCCAGCGGGCTCCAGGGCGAGCGCCAGGCCGTCCGCGCGGGGCCGGGCGGGGGTCCCGGGGCCGGGCGATGCCGCGGGGCCGGCGGCCGCGGCCACCTGGAGCGGCAGCGTGAAGGGCGCGGGGCCCCGCGCCGGGGCGGCGCGCGGGAGCCACTGGGCCAGCAGCGGCAGCAGCGGCAGCAGCAGCGCCCCGGCCAGCGCGCCCATGCCCGCGGGGGGCCCGGCGCGCGCCCGGCCGGCGCGGGGGGGGGTGCTCCGCGGGGCTGCGGGGCTGTGCGGGGCTGCGCTGCGGGCTGGCGGCGGCGGCCGGGCGGAGGACGCGGGGCGGAGGAGCGGAGGATGAGGAGGAGGCGGCGGCAGCGCCGGCGCCGCCCCAGTCTTCGCCGCCAAGTTGAGCAAGTTCTGGGCGCCGCCTCCGTGGCGGGCGCGGTCCGCCCCGCCGCCCGCCCCGCAGCCGAGGTCAGGGCCCCGGGGCCGCGCCCCTTCCCCGGGAAACTCGAGCCCCGAATTTCCCGGGAACGCGCCCCGGAGGTCGGAGCCAACGGATGTGACGAGCGCGCGTCCGCGAGCCGGGGAAAGTTTCGGGAACCCTTAAAGGGGCAGCGAGGGCGCGGAGCCGCGGTGGGACCTGGGAACCCCGAGATCCGGGAGGGGGGCACACGGCCCGCCCGGGCCTGCGCCTCTCCTCCGCCCTCCACCTTTGCCCGGCGCCTCTCCACCCGGGCCGGGCCGAGCTCCCCTTCCCCCTTCCCCCTCCCTTGTCCACCTTGGGGAGCTGCGAGTCTGAGGGTCCGGGGCTGGAGGCCAAGGGGCGCGGGGGACGCTTGGGATCGTCGTCAGGCTGGGGATCATGGCTCCCCACCCCATACCCCTTCGCGCCCCCTCCCGGGACCCCCAACCGCCAGCTGGAGAGGTGCTCACGGCTTGGAGGCTTGGAGCCGGGCCGCCTGCGCTCTCCGGGGGTCGGCGCCGCAGGGTGGGGGCTGCGAGCTCCCCCACCCCACCCCGTCCAGCCCCCCCCCCCCCACGGTCAGTTGCCAACTGGATCCCGGATCTCAGCCCTGGTGGTGCGGCTCACGCACCAGGCCGTATCCTCGCCGCTGGGCCAGCTCTTTGCGGGGAATTATCTAATTAATTAATTACTTAAGGTTGTGTTGGATGCAGACACCTCCTCCCTGAGATGCTGTCAGTGATACCCCTCCCCAATAAAAGTTATTTTATGTTAGGGTCTGCACGCACTGCCTCCACGGACGGCTACAGAACCCAGAGGACTTCTTGCTGCCCTCTCCAGCTGAACGGACATGGACTGTTCCAGAAAACAAGCCCAACCTCAGACTGGAGAGAGCTCCCCGCCTGCTCCAGCTTCCAGCTTTTTCCACTCAAGATCTGCATTCATTCCAGCTGCTCCTCTGGCTTCGTGCTCTGCGGGGGGCTCTTAGGTCAGAGACTTCCTTCAGCTGGGTGGATTTTTAGACGATGTTCACTCTGAGGCACCTGTCCCCCAAACTAGACCCCAGCTCTGGCCACGCAAAGGATGGCAGAACCAAATTGACATTCTCCATTCATATACTCACATTTCAAACTCAAGGTCGTAAAGCGTGCATGATTTTTAAAGGAATGATTATATATACTCTGGTGCACAGTCTTGAGGGGTTCCAACTACCCTCTGACAGCTCTGGGGGGAACGTGAGTCTTGTGAAAGTGTATGGGGTTTACCAAGCACGTTGTTATAGTGCCTATGTGACATGTTAAGTTCAACGTTAAAGATGTTTGCTCTGTATAATAGTTAAGAACCACAAGGGAAATTTGTAAAAACTCAATTCTAATTGAGGTTTGTACCTGAAAGTCCTGACTTGGGCTGTATGAATATTTCTGAGCTTTTCACTGTGTGAAGAGTTGGCAAGGCTTACAAAAACAGAGGCGCAGACAAAGGGACAGAGCTGTCCCTTCAGAAAAGAATGAAAACCCCAACGGCAGCATTGTGATCATCTCCTAAGTTGTCTTTACCTGTCACGAGTGGTGTCCTAGTCTTTGGTCCCTGCTGGGGGCTGGATGCTGGCTTGATTGGGAAACAACCGTTTTATCTTCTAGGGATTGAGTTGATCTTTGGAAGGCGTCTTCTGATTGGCTTTTAATCTCCTTCTTATCCAGTCATTGTTGTCATCTCCTCCTCCTCCTCCTCCTCCTCCTCCTCCTCCTCCTCCTCCTCCTCCTCCTCCTCCTCCTCCTCCTCCTCCTCCTCCTCCTCCTCCTCCTCCTCCTCCTCCTCCTCCTCCTCCTCCTCCTCCTCCTCCTTTTCCTCCTCCTCCTTCTTCTCCTTCTTCTCCTTCTTCTCCTTGACCTTGAAGCACTTCCTAAAAGAATTTCCTTCTGTTTGTGTTGCTGAGTTCTGAGGGGCAGAGGGTTGAGTCCCGTACTCCAGGACAGAACTTCAACATACACTTCTGGCAGCCCTACTCTTCCTCCACCCTTCTCTCCCCATCCTTGGCCTTCCCCTCCCCCACGCTCTCAGCTGGGTGCCTTCCTCCTAGGCATGAGGGTCCAGGCCTGGGAAGGGGCCTCCAGGCACTGCTCTGCGGGCTGTGTCCAGCAGAGGAAGAGGGAGTTGTGTCTGCTGATCTTTCTTAACGACCCTCCCTTTCCTCTCATTTCTAACCGTGTTTGGTGGATTTCATGTGCTATGTTCACACACATCTAGTGTATGATATTCCACCCCTCTCTCACCGCCCCCAATAGTGCCCCTCTACAGTCATGTCTTATTTTACTAATATTTTACATCTAGATGGCACACGTACATACACACAATACAATACACACACACACACACACACACACACACACACACACACACACACACACACACACACACACACACACACACACACCACTTTTTTTTATCCAGTCATTGGCTGACAGTTGCTTAGGTTGGTTTCATAACTGGTTATTGTACAGGATAAATGTTCAGCCATGTTTGAACACAAGAACTCCCCCCTCCTCCTCGTTTTGGTCTTTCCCTCTGCAGACGACTGCCCCCCAGCTCTCATATTTGGTTCTGCACTGTGAAAGTGGCATCTGCATCCTTCTGCCTACCTTCCTCCTTCACGCGCTAGCTCCTCCCTCTACAGAGTTCCACGCACAAGTCTACAGGCCTCAGGGACGTCTCCCCATTACCCCATTCCCCTCCTCCCCATCCCCCTCCTCCCCATCTCCCCATCCCCCTCCTCCCCATCTCCCCATCCCTCTCCTCCCCATCTCCCCACCCCCTCCTCCCCATCTCCCCATCCCCCTCCTCCCCGGCCTCTCTGCCCTCCCTGTCCATGAGGTTTGTGACCTCAGGGCACTTTCGGTTTACTCCAATCACCTGGGTCATCTTACTCTCTCATTGTTCCCCAGAGCGCCCTGTCCAGCCGATTTGAGGCAGTGCTCCTAACAGCTACCCAGGTGAAGTGGGAATTGGAGCCTGGGAGGAAGGAGCTAGCGCTTCAGGCCAGAGAGGCTCCACAGCCTGGTGGTCCTGGATTAATTGGGACATCCCCAACTATGTTTTTCTTTGCTGTGTCTACTGAAAAAAATTCCAGAACAATTGAACATACTTGGTACTTAGTTTAGGGTTTTCAATATTGCTTCCTTCTCGAGGGACCCCAGGGCTCCTTGAAGAAGACTGATTTCACAAACTGGGTGAGAAAAGCCCAGAATACCCAATAGACTGAGCAAGATAAGTTTAGAATGTCTGGCCACACCAGAAAACAGAGCTGCTGTTCCAGACTTCTAAGGTGCTGTCATGTGTAGGGGCAAAGTTTGTGCAATTTAAATGTCATAAAAAGCAGTCACTGGAATGGCCTAGAAATGTGTCAATTATGTTGAGATCTGTTTGCTCATGATGTCCTTTTTTCTTTTTTAAAGTACATCGATTATCTTCAAAGAGTGCAAAGAAACTCAACTCATTATTTTTAAGAGCTGGCAAAGAAGGGGAAAGAACTGAGCATGTAATCTTTTGACTTTCTATACAAAAGACATCTCGCTATAGACACATAATTGGTAGTCTGCAGCCAGGTCACTTTTCTACTCAAGGTTGGTGTTCTGCCACTTGAGACACAGCTCCACCTCTGCCTTTTTGGTGGTTAATTGGAAATTAGGGTCTCATGGACTTTGCTGTGTGGACTAGAATTGAACCGAGATCCTCAGATCTCAGCCTTCTAGGTAGCTGGGATTATAAGTGTGAGCTACTGGTGCCTGGCTAGCCAAGTCACTCTTTATAGAAGCATTGTGGCTAACAATTAAAGAAGAAATGGCAGAGTTTAATATTGTCATTTATTCCTCACTAGTTAATGGGTAGGCATTGAGCATACATGGTCTAGAAAGACAGAGACAAAGAGAAACAGAGAAGACAGACACAGAGAGAAAGTCAGCTTACCCAAGGTGGAAGTTCATAATGCTATAGGTAGCTTTTACTTGCCCAAAGACTCAAACCTGAGTCTGACCAAGCCTGACTGTCACAGGTTGGTTCAAATAAATCTGGCCAGTCACCTGTTTTTACTAAAAAATTAGTTTTAGGATGCTGGATACCAGCTGCTCATGCCTGGGAGGAAAGAGATAAAATCATAACCCTAGCTCCTTGGGAAGGTGAGATCTGAGAATCAAGATTCAAGACCAGTCTAGGCAGAAAAGTCTATGAGACTCTCATTTCCAATTAGCCAGCATAGGGAAAGATTGCTCTTTATCCATTACAAAAGGCCACAGACACTTGCTGGTTTTATATGGAGATAAACAGGGCCCACGGGAGTTATGGTGAATCAGCTGGGTCCTCCCAGACAAATGCCGTCAGGCTGCTGGCAGCATGGAGGATTCCAAAGGCTGTCTCCACCCCTGCTCTGCTCCTCGGGTGTGGAGATGGGGCACAGGCTCTGAGTCTACAGCCCTGGGACCCACTTCTGACTCAAGGCTGGCTGGGTGAAGCTGGAGCAGTTGGGGAAGAGTCAGGATTTCAGTGCTCAGCAGTGCTACACTGGGTACTTCCAGTATCCACAGAGATAACCCAGCACGTCTGCACATGTATGTGCCCAGAGCCACTCATGGGTTCCAAGTGAGCTGCCAGCAGCCCGTGAAATGGTTCATTGCCCTTACCCCTGCCCTCCATTCAACCTGTGCAACTCCAGCAGAAGCGTAGGGGGTCCTGTGCCCCAAATTTCATGCTCATATTCTTCCAGAGATTTTACTATGCTGGTCACTGAGAGCTCATGGAGACACTGACAGTCCTCAATTAGAGCTTCTGCTCTGTGTGTGTGTGTGTGTGTGTGTGTGTGTGTGTGTGTGTGTGTGTGTGTGTGTAAAGGCCAGACCAGAGAGACCTGGGCTGAGAGGATGATGGAGAGCCTCACAAATGATTCCCATAGTCCTCCTCTCCAAATTATATCAAGGAAACAAGGGCTTTTTACTGTTACTGAAATGAACAGTTGGAGTTCAAAAGAATCACTGTACATAAAAATATGATTTTTGAGCATAAAAGACACACCATGATGGCTAAAAAGAGCTGAAGAGATGGAGCTAAAATCTGATGTGAAGAATTATTGCTCAGTGTAATCCAATTAAGGCATTATTATCATCCCAGAGCAAAAAGGCAAACAGATGGAAATGGTTAAGGACAGTGCTTAGGACGAGGGAAGTCTACCAATTGGTTCTCTGTATCTGGGAAGGCTGGGGAGAAATCCAGAATGGTGCAGGTGAAGGAGAGATGAGACAGGCATGAAGCTTTGCTTGAGCTGAAACTGATCAGAAATGTTCACCAGATCAGAGAGACAGCTTGGAATTCCAAAAGCAGGGGGAAATTGCTTTAACTTTCATTTCCTGCTGGCCTGGGAGTCCCCCCAAAGATGAAAGATCTGGTAAAGCAGAGGCTGCCCAGATTCTATACCCAGCTGAGTTATCATTCCAGTGGGCGAGGGAGGGAGGCAGGATGCGTAAAACAATACACACCTATGGAGAGAGAGAGTATTGCAGATTGTTTCAACCAATGCCTTCATTTGGGGAGAGCCATTGAGCGTGAGGAGGAAAAGAAAAGGGACCGACAGTGGGGTCAGGAAGGAACAATTGGGAGGTCTCTCCCTGGTCACATAGGTAAGTATTAAAACCCTGAGCACACCCCAACTCTGTGCTTCAGGAAAACCATTACCTCTCTTCAGACCTTAGCTTCCTCCCTGGGGATGGGAGATAAAGCCTACTCCACTGCTTATTTTCTTATTGTCTTGGGGAGGAAGCATCCGATGTATCAGCTGCCATATGCCAGCTTACCCCACTCACCTCATTTAATTCTTAGGCAACTATGGGTGGGGGCATTATTACTCTACATTTACAAGCTACTAGCTTTAGTTTTCTAGTCTTCCTGGTATCAGTGCCTGAGGCTGGTTCTTTTTAATGTTTATTCATTTTAATTCTTTGGCTCCTTATCCTGCTTGTGATCCACTCATGATCTTCAGCTAATGCATTGGCCATGGGCCGAGGCTGCCCGCCTGTGAGAAGGGTCACACCTTTACCTTTGACCTTGTCTGCCCTTCCCATTTGGTCTTCTTCACCTTTCCACTTTATGTATTTAGCTCAGATGTTTTCTGTTCAAGGCTGGCACACTACCACTTGAGCCATATCTTCACTTCCAGCTTTTGTTGGTTAATTGGAGATTAATTGGAGTCTCTTGGATTTACCAGTCTGGGGTTGGCTTAGAACTTTGATGCTCAGAGCTCAGTCTTCTGAGGAGCTAGGATTTACAGGTGTGAGCCACCTGCACTTGGCTTCCAGTTTAATCTTTTTTTTTTTTTTTTGTCAGTTGTGGGGCTTGAACTCTGGGCCTGGGCGCTGTCCCTCAGCTCTCCAGCTCAAGGCGAGCACTCTACCACTTGAACCACGGCACCACTTCTGGCTTTTTCTGCTGGTGGTGCTGAGGAATCGAACCCAGGGCCTCGTGCATGCAAGGCAAGCACTCTACCACTGAGCCACCTTCCCAGCCCCCAGTTTAATCTTGATACGGGAAGTGGGGTCCAGAGGGAAGGCACAGGCCCAGTGTCTTAATCCTTGTTGGGGGAGGGGAGGAATGCACTTGTGGAAACTTTCCTTTTCTTGTTGTGGCCACAGAGCTTTCATTTTCTAAACCTCTTGTGCTAGATCTTGGAGTAGTTTTGTTCTCAGAGCTCAAGGGTGAGTAAGTAAGGTCACGTTCTTGAGAGGGTGCTGTTACTGCGCTGGGATTTCCTGATGGAAACTGAGTGTGAACCCTGGGCTTGAGTTTCTACAACCCAAAGAAGGCCTGTCCAAGGCACACAGGTAAGAATCTTTGCTCCAAACCCCAGAGCAAAGCTGTGACTTGTCAGTCCCCCCCTCACTCAAGCCCTCAACCATAGCTGAGGCCAGGCGCAGGAGTTCACTTCCTGAATTTCTAAGCCTCTCTCTGGGTTTTTACTTTGCTGAGAAGCCTGATGGTCAATGATGGTTAAAAAAAAATCACCTTGTAGACTGTGGACAGGAACAAAAGTAGGATCTTGCTGACCTGCAGCCCCTGGATCCCACAGGAACACACACACACACACACCCCTAGTCTGACCACCTGAGGCCAGCGCCTCCCTCATGGGACCCTGGAATTAATGACACATGAGCCCAGTCGTGAAAGTTGAATGACAGGTGACACAGTTTTCCAGATCTGATCCCCCCCTCTGCAGACCCCAATGAAAGTGCCAGGCCTGGGAACCCGGGGTGACTTCCGCTTCCCTCTCCTGTCTGGAGGATGTGCTTTTGCTCTGCATTCGTAAACCTGCTCGGCGTGTCTCCTTGGGGTCCATCTTTAAATTCTTAATTCCAGGGATCTGAATGCAGTGGCGTATCTTGGTGAGCCAAACCCGAAGACCCAGGAAGAGGCGACTTTGTTTTCTCCCTAAGCTTATTCAATTCCTTGTCGGTATCAGAAGGGGGTTGGACAGTGGGGGAGGAGCTACTCTTCCTCTCTCCTGTGTCTGGGGACACCGGATGATTAGTTTCCAACTTGTCTTTTCTATCCTAAATTATAACTTAAGGGCTAATGTGAATAACACAAGGACTCTGCGTTTTCCCTCCCTCTGGTCTAATGCTTGCTTACACTAAGATAGTTGTGCTGTTCACGGTCCTTGGAAGTTTTGTTGTGAGTTAGATGTAGTAGAATGTTACATTCTCTAACACTCAGAGTCACAGAGGAGCCAAGGGGAAAAACGTGTAAAGACAGCTTTTCAAAAAGCCAGGCAGCAGCACAGGTTGTGTAAGAACTTCAGGAAGTGTGGACAGGTGGCAAGGAAGACAGGGAGCAGTAAGAGGAGGTGTAAGAAGGTTATGAAGAAAATGAGCCGCGCTGGAGGGGTGGTCCCGTGCTGGAGTGCTGGACGGTTCTGAGCAGGGGAGCAGTTCTACTTCGTGCCAGCACTGTGGTTTCTGTTGGTGGCTTGAGGGACTGGCTGAGGTCTTCCCACAGCTCCCCTGCAACAGTGAGGGGGCAGGGAGACAGAGCGGGGTCTGGGCCTGGGCCTGTGTGAGAGCAGGGCCGGTCTCGGGAGCCGTGCGGCCCTGTCACAGCGCAGATTTGCCTTCTTCCCCTCAGTGTCTGCTTCTTCCCCGGCAGCATCGTTATTCATAAAGTTTCCTTTTCAGATCACTGATGAGGCACATATCTGATCTCGAGTCAGTTAAGTCTGGGTGATTTTTTTTTTATTCCTTGGAATCAACTTCTTTTTTTCTTCTGACTAGGATACTTTGAAAGAGAAGGGGAAATGAGTGCTGTTCTGCCACTTGTATGAATCTCTTTCACAGGATCAGTGAAGTCCTCATTGTTTGCTCCCAGAAGCGCTGGGCTTTTATCTTCCCTCGGCTGAATCTTTGCAAGGCACTGTACCAGGTAATGAAAAGCCTGCTCTATGCTTCTGTTCTTTGTTTCCAAGGAACGAGAGAGAAAGAGAAAGGGGGGGGGATATGCAGACAAGCAATTAGATCCTCAGAAACCAGCAGCCAAAGAATGGGCCTCTGAGCCTCAAAGAGAACAGAGCCAAAGCTCGTGATCCGCGTATGTCCTTTGCTCCCAGCTCCTGACACCAACATGTTTCTGGAGCAGGTGTGATCTGCCCATTTCCATCCACCTTCCTTACCCTGCTCAGTGACCGACGTCCTGGGATGGCGTTCCTGGCCCAGCCTATAGGAGCCAGGACACTTAGAATTGTGCCATCCACATTGCATGTTTCTACTTCGCTTCCTTGAACTCTGAGCATCAAAGTAGTTCCAGAGTTTTACTCTTCGGATCAGATGAACAATCCACTCCTCGTTTGGAGTAACAAGTTTTGACCTGCCCTGGTCAGCAGCTTCCCCCTCCACCCCCTATCCCCAGGGAGCCCTCAGCAGCCTGCTATGCTACAGCAGAAGGAATATGTCCGAAAGACATCAGCTGTGGGAAGTGCGTGTATGGGCATGCATGCCAGCTGGGCACAACCATCCCAGCTGCACCTGCTTCATTATCCTCTCCTGGCGGGGTGTTCTGGCGTCTGGGTGGCATCCAGGAAGGAAAGGTGGCGGGTAATGGCCTTGATCTTGTCGCGGGGGACACACTGCAAGCAGTGTGGGAACGGTGGCAGGCAAGGGCGGGTTGTCTCAGAGAGTCAGCCAACGATTTGGCAGCGCCTGCAGCGCAGAGCAGGTGTCTGGGCAACGCTTTCTGTTTCCTTAAAGTTGTCAGCCAGGTGCCTGGGACTCTTCCCCCCCTGCCCTGGGGACGCCCCAGCTCCAGTGCCATCCTGAACGCTAGCAGTGGCCAGCAGTGGCCTGTGACAGGCCCTCTGAGCACCTCTGTGACGGTGCAAGGACACCTCGGTCCACCGTCCTCCCCCATGCCGTCGTCTTCCCTCTCAGCGTTGACATCCCCGTAGTGTCCCCATCACCCTTCCACGCTTCCCCCAGCCCCAGGGTGCTGCTGGCCTCCCTCTGTACACCCTGGGCTGGCTGCAGCCTCTGAGCTTACATCAGTAAGGCAGTGATGAACGAATTCCCTTTCCAAGTCCACAGAAGATCCCGGCCTCAAAATGGCCCCTTTTTGGGGGTGTATGCCAGTACTGAGGCTTGGACTCAGCACCTGGGATTTTTGCTCAAGGTTGGTACCCTACCACTTGAACCACAGATCCTTTTCTGACTTTTTGGTAGTTAACCAGAATAAGAATTTCACTGACTTTGCTGCTCAGCCTGGCTTTGAGCCATAACCCTCAGATCTCAGTGTCTTGGGTGGTTAAAATTGTAGGTGTGAGCCACTGGTACCAGCTCACAGTGTTCTTGGATCCTTACCCGATTCCCTTGAAAATGAAAATGTTAGACATTAGATTACTTTGATAAAGAATATACTTTTATTTGATTTTTATAAACATTATTCTTTCTCATGCCAAATTTAAAACATTATTTTTTATCAATATATAATAAAGCTATTTAAGGGTTCATGTAATCTACACTGCAGCTTTACTGTACAAAGCCTAGGAGTAGAATGTGAATATAATAACACCATTTACTTTCATTTTCCCTCTCACACTGGGCAAGAATAAATGTCCTGCATCTTTGCAATGCTTTATAAAACCCTACATTCAGTCCCTAATATAATTGGATCTTCACAGCAATCTTAGAAGGTGGAGAGGAGCAAGAATTATTACCTTAGGTTTATGGTTTGAGGAAACGAAGACCCACATAGGCTAAGTAATTTGTTTGGAAGCATAAATGCTTTCTAGAAAATAGAGGTAGAATTTGATTTTAGATTCTCTGACTTTTTCTATAATAGAACTTAACGGCTTTCTAAAAATTATGTTTTCAAATGAAAGATTTTTTTTTTATAAAAAAAGACAAGATCACAGGTAGCCCTCTTGTGTTTCCAAATGTGAGCATTCTCCACCCATTTTCCCGGGGCCCCCTCTTCCCTCAGGGTGCAGGGTTTTGGCTAATACTTTGCATGTATCTCTTCAGCATGTCCACAGGGGCTGATAGGTAACACATGCTCGCTCCTTTTTCTTAGGGGTAGAGAAAGGAGATTCATTACCCAGCACGGGCAGTCCTGGGAAGAGTGAAGGCACCATTTTACCATAGCTTCAGTGGTTTTCAGGGCTTAGACATCAGCTGTAGGTTTGACTAGACAAAGATTTGGGGACAAGGCTGGAGGAGAGGCATAGCGAGCAGTCCCGGCCCCTGTAGGCTCCTGGTGGGTGGAGGTGGTGTCGGCGGTGGTCTGACAGCCGCTGTCTCAGCATGGGCCAGGCAGGGCGTCGTTGTTATGAGTTTCTGACACCTGATAGGTGGACTAGCTCCTGTCCACCCCTTTCTGGCTGGACGGTGGCTTCAGGACAGACTGGCTCAGGACAGGGGACCCAGATGCGAGGACACAGCTAGGACATGGAGGAGGCTGGCAGGCCAAGTTGTACCTCTTCTTTTAATTAACTCGTGGCTCCGGTTAGGAGCCAGGACACACAGCCTTGATGGCTTCCTGGCCCCGATGTGGCCTGTTTGGTACGGAACGTGCAGGAAGAGGTAGCTTTTGGAAACTTTCCCTACAAAATAAGCAAGGCAGGCACAGTGCCTGGGATTTCAGCCTCTGGGGGGAACGGGTCTGCAAGGGTTACATCATCTTATCGCCTTGGTGAGCCGTTGGCTGGACATTAGGAGATGTGGCACCAGACAATGACCACAGTGCCTGCCTTGTCCGCTCGCAGCCTGGTGCGCTGCCTGTCTGGTGGCGGTTTCTGTTCTGTGGACTTAGATGTGGGCTTATCAAGAAGGCAGGTATCCTGAGCAAGGGCTTCCAGGCATGTGAGGCTCCAACAATACGGGGATGTGTGCGTGGATTTGGGGTCGCCAGGTTCTGGTGGTTAGAAGGTTCTCGTTTCATGGGAGGGGAAAGTCGAAGGACCGACACAGGAAACTTTGCAGGAACAGTTCTATTAATGCAAAGCAACGTGAGCAGATGCTGCCAGAGAGGAGAGTGGGCGGGCTCCAGGGGGAGCTGCACTGGGGGTGGGAACACAGATCTCAGAGGTCAGGCTGGCCTGTGGTGTCCATACACCGTGGGTGCCGTAGTCAGCAAGACCCCACTGGGGACAGTGAGCAATTCCGTTCACCGCACAGTCTAGCAAGTGACTGTCAACACGTCAGCCTTCAGCTGGTTCCTTTGTCAGGCTGCCAGTGCCCCGGACTGCAGCATTTCAACGCTTCTGTGACAATGCTACTAAAACCCAGGTTCGCTCGGTGTGTCAGCTGCGCAGCAGAGGGGACACGGGGAGCCCTTGCTCTAAGGCTGCCTGAAAACCGCTAGGGGAGGGGCTGAGGTCCTTGGGAACGGATAGAAAAATCCCCCGAACAGGAGTCACGATGTTTTTAAGATGTATTTTCTCCAGCAGGGCCTGTGTGTGGATTTTAGGTGCAGAGAGGGCAATCGAGGCTGGGGAGACCGGGCCTCACCGATGCCCCTCCAGCAAGTCCCTCCCCCACGCTCTCAGACACAGAGAAGACATTCAGCCCTCTGCTCCCGGAGTCACGTGGCTGCTCTGTACCTCCCTTCCCACGAGTAATTGTAGGTCATGTGATGGTCCTGTGAACGCCCCCCCCCCCCCCATTTGAGCTTTCTGAATTTACCCACCCACCGGGCTCTTTCCTCTTCCCCAGTGGCTGCTTTGCTTTCGTTTGTTTTTGTTTTTGGTTGGTTGTGGGGCCTGAGCTCTGGGCCTGGGGCCTGGGCGCTGTCCCTCAGCTCTTCAGCTCAAGGCTAGTGCTCTACCACTCGAGCCACAGCACCACTTCCGGCTTTTTTCTGTTTATGTGGTGCTGAGGAATTGAACCCAGGGCCTCATGCATGAGGGGCAAGTGCTCTACCACTGAGCCACCTTCCCAGCCCAAGTGGCTGCTTTGTGTAACCTGTCCAGGGCTATTCACAGAGGCATTCCTTGCTTGTAAGTCACGTGACCACTGGGCGTGAATCAGCAGCTGACTGCCGCGCAGGGAGGCTCCTTCTCACCCACGCACCAGCTCTGTCAGGAGGAGTCCTGGCGTTCCTGCCTTTGGCAAGGGGCCCTATCTGGGCCACACAGGGACCTGACCTGGTGCTGGTCCTCAGCTGGACCTGTGGACAAAGGTCCGGATGAAGGCAGATGACACGGGGTGGGCAGGAGGTGAGGGTGGGTGATGGGCAGGCTGTGCACCCCCAGAGGGCCATGCGAGGGTGAGTGGCGAAGGCCCCTCTCTCTGTGGCAGGTGGCCGGGCTCGGTGAGGGGTGGGTGGGGAAGCTGTGATCCGAGGGACGTGGCGTGGGTTTCCTGCGAGGAGCTGAAGAGCTTTGCAAAGCCTGGTGTGTGGGGGCCGCAGGGCATCCCCCCACAGACTGGTCGGCTGAACTCTCTCCCCTGACTTGTGTTTTTCCATTTTACAGTTTTCACACGGGCTTGGAGAGGGGCGTGGCCAAATCCCCCTGGAGGACTGGACTCCTCCCACTCACTGTCAGCCAGGAAGGAGATGGAGTCAACCAGCTCTGACAGAGACCCCGAGTCTCCTTCCCACTCCTCACAAGGAACGAACCGCTGCCTGTCCCTGGCTTCGGGCTTTGGGCCTTCACAACTCAGCATGATCTCAGTGTCAGCCTCGTGATACAGCAGCCCTAGGTGTGAACATGAGAATCACCTCGGGGCCTGAGCACCAGCCCCACTCCTGTCCTGCGAGACCCCCTCCTCCCTCCTGCTAAGCAGGGACAGCCCAGCCACCGCCCCTCTGTGCCAGGAGGCTGCAGGCTGTTCCTGCCCGTGGACTCCGGCACCCGGTAACCCCGGTCTTCTGTGCGGTGGAGACAGGAGGGGACCAGGTGGGGAGGAGACGGAGTCCCCGTGGATGTCTGGTGGATGTGGTGTGGGAGAGACGATGGGGGTGGGGATGGAAACTTCCCCTCGGGCACCTGGCCTTGATGCTGGGAGTGGCCCAGGCTTCCAGGAAGATTGCTTCTGGTGGAAAGTTCCTGGGAGGGTTGTAGCCGAACACGGTTGGTGCACACCTTGTCCTTCCTTTCCCAAGGGAGGTGACTTGCTGTTCCCGCCTTTCCTTCCAGAAATGTCCAGGATGCTCCTGTCTCCAGTCTGCTCCCACCCCTCTCCACCCCCACCTGCCCCAGCCCTCTTCCCTGGTGTGAGCCTCCAGTGCCTGGCAAAGCCAAGGCGTTATCAGAGAAGTATGCGCACGCCGCTCATCGACTGCAGCTCCTGAGCATGGCATCAGAGGAACCACAGGGTCAGTGGAGCAGACCATCAGCGAACCCAAAGGCACCCGTCCGCTCCCTGAACAAGGGTCCCCCCCACCCCACCTTCCCCCAGGCTTTCCAATGCACGCAGAAAATCCTTCTTCCCTTCCTGCCCTCCTCATCCGTCAGCCTTCAGACTGAGGCAGGCATCGGGAGAGAATTGTCTTTCTGGAATGGCAGGGACAGTCGGTATGGCAGAGACCGGCACACAGAGGTCCTTCGATGCAAGTTGGTGGGCCTCCTGTAACCTGGACAGCCTCCTTCTGAGCACCTTCCCGTCCAGGTAAAAGGACAAAGGGGAGAAGTAGGTTCTGGAAGGTCCTAGGTGTGGAAACCTCTGGAAGCTGTCTATTAACTGCTTTGGGGGTAGGGTGGCTCAGCGCAGCTCAGGGACTGGCAGGCTCCTGAAGGGATGTGAGGCAGGCTGATTTCCCAGGCTAGAGCACGGAGAGCTATGGCCAAGGGCTTGCTCACAGGAGGCCTGGCTCAGCCCTGTGGCCTTGTGCCTGTCTCCTCATCTATCAGTGAGTGCAGAATCATCCCAACCTCGTAGTCTGGAGACTTCCTGTGTACAAAGCACTTTCAATGGCTCCTGGGAGGTGGAGTCCTGAATACAACAAGTCCTAAACACAGTATTTGGGAAATGAATGCATGAAGCAGGTGGCTAGACACGGGCAGTATGGGGTCCAGGCAGCTGTCCACAATCATGGGGTGACAGGAAGAGGGGCGTGGGAGTGGGCAGCTGATCTGGAGAATCCTCCGGAACTCTACCTGTGCTGGGCCCTGCCGCTCTCCCTGGGTGGAAAGTCAGATCAGACATGCTCCAGCGCCGCGATTCCTCCACCTGCCCGAATGCCTCTGCTTAGCCGTGAGCAGGAGAGTCGCGCCAGTGGTTGGAGTTAGGAGCCCATCTGGTGAGAGTGTTGTTTCGGGAAGCTGTCGGATGAGCCAAGTGGGCTGGGATGAGGGTTCTGCCTCGTGTATTGTTTCCCAGCTTCACAGACCCCGCCTGGGCAGTGCTTGGGTGAAGGCGGGCCGGCAGACGGACAGAACTGTCCTCCAACTCCTTCTGAGCCAGTTTCAAAGGGTCCTAAGAGGGGAAAGTCCTTGTTTTCTCCTTCCAGTTTGGAGAGGTTTGGTAGGCAGATGTCACTGAATGTCTGCCCCCAGTGATGAGCGGACCGGAGAGGCTGGCTTTGGAAAGGGAAGGAAGGCATGTGTCCAAAGGAACTTCTGTCCGTAGTGGGCACCAGGGCCCTGAGCTTTTCACCACCCAAGGCGAGATGATGGTAAGGGAAGAAAGCCAGGTTCAGGGAGACAAAGGACCCAGGTTTGCTTGGTTATTTTTTCCTTAGAGGCAGAAGTGAGACCTAAATGACACCTATATATGGAAACACATATATGCACAGACAAGTTGTACCAGTTGGTATAATGGGGAGGACTGCATCGCTGTCACTCCTGGGAACAACAAACTTACAGCTCGACAAAACGAATACTGGGAGTCTGACGCAGGCTTTGCTGGGTGCACGGGGTGCAGCGGGGGGGATGGGGGCATGCGGCCTACGGGCCCTGACGCAGGCTTTGCTGGGTGCACGGGGTGCAGCGGGGGGGGATGGGGGGCATGTGGCCTACGGGCACTGATGCAGGCTTTGCTGGGTGCACGGGGTGCAGCGGGGGGGATGGGGGGCATGCGGCCTACGGGCCCTGAGAGCTGAGGCTCCAGGTTTATAATCACCCCTGACTGGACCGACCACAGCACAACACATCAGGAGTGCACATGGCAGCACACGTCAACCCAGCACATGCTTGTAGCCCTGTGGCAGCGGCAGCGTTGCTGAGGGGGGCCGGGTGGCGTTGGTGTGACCGGCCCAGGCAGTGTGTAGTTTGGAAGGTGAATCTCAGAGGGCTGAGGTTGGCCAGATCCCCTGGGAGAATTTTAAGTTTACTTGATTATTACAAATGTGATGTACAGAGGGGTTACAATGTACAAGAGTCTGGCCATGAGTCTATTTCCTTTCATATGATGTCTTCCTTTCCTTCATTCCCCTGGGAGATTTTCTTTTTTTGGGGGGGTCGGTCATGGGGCTTGAACTCTGGGCCTGGGCGCTGTCCCTTAGCTCTTCGGCTCAAGGGGAGCGCTCTACCACTTGAGCCACAGCGACACTTCTGGTTTCTGGTGGTTTATTGGAGATGAGTCTCACGGACTTTCCTGCCTGGGCTGGCTTTGGACTGTGATCCTCAGATCTCAGCCTCTTGGGTAGCTAGGATCACAGGCGTGAGCCACCAGTGCCCAGCTTCCAGGAGAATTTTTTTTTTAAAGCCTTTTGGGCTTGGTTTAGTGGTGCATGCCTGTAATCTCAGTTACCGAGGAAACAGAGGTAGGAAGATTGCAGAAGTGTGAGACCATCTTGAAAAACAACTAAAGCAAAAGGGCAGGAGGTGTGGCTCACAAGGTAGAGTACAAACAAAAGGCACCGGGTTTGAGCCCACGTAGAAAGTAGACTGTGCGTCTTCACATCGGGGCTGACATCATCCACAAGAACAGAGACTTGCCCCAAAGCAGTTGAGAAGCGCACGGATCATGAACATCAAACAAGCAAGCAAAGCAGAGCAGGCTAGAGGCCTTGGAGACCAGGCCAGGTTGGAGGCCAGGGTACGCAGGAAGTTTCTTGTACTTCAATTAATCTCTGGGTCTTAGCTCCAACATGGAGGGGCTGGAGAAGCGGGAAATGCCAACAGGTCTGGGCACTGATGCACTCTGGAACCAAGAGACATTCTTCCTCCTTCCCACACAAACATTTCTATTGGGTTTGACAGTCACATTTTATGGGTAAGAGACAGATTAAAAAAAAATATCATTCAGCCATGTTCAGATGGGCAAGGGCAGAGAGGGGACTTGAACCCAGTTCTATGTGGCATCAGAGTCTAGTTTCTTTCTGAGATCACCTTGGTTGCATTAGAGACCAAAGGCTGGGGAACGAGGAGGCACAGGTGTCATTGAGCAGGGCCTTTTCCTTTAGAAGTGTTTTTCTTTGTACTCCTGTCTCATGTGTAAGCTGGATACCAACTCCGTGTCCCTCCTCTGATGTTGTGGGGATGGTTTGGTTTTCAGGACATTACTGAAGCCATCCTTCAGCGTTATGAGGATGAAGGGTCGGATCACAGCCCAATGTGTCCTCACCTACCCCATCAGATTTCCTGTGCTGAGAACTGGAGCTAGACTCAGAGCACAGTCTGTGAAAGCCAGGGAGCTGGGCGGCGGGTTGTGTGCATTTTGTTTTCTTCCTGTTTTTTACCATGAATGCTCTCAGAGTGATTATATCTGGCCTCAAATCATCAGTAGAAGCCATAGAGGAAACAGAGTTGGAGAAAAACAACGTCCCAGCAGGTATAAGTTATATTAGGAGCATAGATGTCCAGAAATATTTTGGTACATATTTTGGTCTAAGACTTGACAACAGAGTGAGAATTAAGTTTGGTTTACTCAGGGAAAGCATTGTGGAATGTCTCCTTTCCGACCCTCTGACCCTGGCCTGCGAATAGCCGGCAGATGCCAGTATGGAGTCCAGCCGTGAGGTCAGCTCTCTGGTGAACTGGCTTCCACACAGCCAGAGCCCCAAGGGCAGACAAACGGAAGAGCAGGGGAGGCCTCAGTATCTTGCCATCTCATCTTCCGTTCTTGCCTTGGCTGTGGCGTGAGCTCATACTTGGAGAAGGTGCGAGAAATGTTCAAGGAAATGAAGACGACAGAAAACAATCTACTTTGTAATAACTTTTTTTTAAAGGTCATTGGTATATGTAATTTGACTTCCAGAACATTCTAGAAATATACTTATGGATATAAATGGCATCCAGAGCATACTGTTGATTTAAAAATGTGTCTAAGCATGAATAATGTGATTCCACTTATAGAACATTATACATTCTATACAATTCAATGCTGTATATATATATATGTTCCAAAACCAAACGGCATGACCTTTCACCCAGTGAGAGGTTATCGTACTTTGAAACCTCTGAGGGTTTTTGCTGTGATGATAAGAGTTTCATTTTGGCCATTCTTTGTTGGTGGCCATCTCTTCCTGAAGCTGGAGAAGGAGTGGCGCTCTTGTCTTCTTTAGTCCTCGCTCCCTATCTCTTGCTCTTGGCTTTCCCCAGCCAAAGGAACGATGGTGAGCATGATCCAATCGGCTGCAAAGGTGGAGTGGGGCCGGTGGTTGCCCCATAGACAGGGGCTCCCCGTGGAGACCTCTGGGAAGCGGTTAGCGTGGTTCTCACCTGGGATGCGCTGGTCAGATCTTCGCACCGGCCTTCGCAGGAAGCTTCCTGAACCTCCCATCGTCATCTAAGCATGTGCTCGCTCAATGTGACAGCGGCTCCGGGTGTGGTGTGACCAAACCCACTCCCCCCGCTGGCCGAGGCCCCGAGACCATGTACCACGTCACAGTCTCCTCACTGTCCCGGGGAGTCTGGGCCCAGTGCCCACAGTGACACCCACTTTTACACCTGGCATGGGCTTCCCCTTTCTCCATCTCACTTCTCCGTGGCCCAGTGAAGCTTCTGGAATCATCTGCTTAGGACACTGCTATGCCCGCTGTTGTCTGGGGAGGGAGAGACCCCTGGATCAAGGAACCCGCCCTGGCCCACGTTCCTGGCATGCTTGCCGTGTATATGTCTCCAGCCCCGTGAGCCCCGTGGGGTGCAGGGGCCAGCTCTGTTTTGGGGCCACCGTGGACTCCCACGAATCTGTGTCGACCCACTGCGTCTCACCTGAACTCCAGGTGTCCTCAGAGGCTTGCTTAGCTGGGCCTTTTCTATCCTAACTCACTGGAGAATCGTGGGCTTAACACCGTCTTTCTGAACAGAAGTGGCCAAGCCGTTCCTGGTTTATTTCCATCCCCGTCCTCTCAGAACTCGATTCCCTTTTCCATTATTCATCCTGTGGAGATCCTGTCTCCTGGCTTCGGGTCTGGATCTCACCATCTGTCCTCCCAAAGGAGTCAGGCAAGCCCAGGCCACTGTGTAGGTAAAGCCCCTTCCTGCCGCTCTGCTCACAGTGTGACCATGCTGCACTTGCGCTCTCTGGAAAGCAGCTCCTTGGTACACAGGCAGATGTGTTGTTTGCTGCCTCCTCCCGGTTGGCTGCGTCAGCAACGGCCTTCCAACAGCATTGCCCGTTGACCTTATTTTTGGCCGATTCTGGAATTCTTTATTGCTTCATAAACATCTGAGTTTCTATCTGGCAGCATCTCATTCTGTGCATAAAACTCCCGGTAACACTCTAGGCTATCCAAGTGTACTAGTGATAAATTCTCTCTGCTCTTTTTTTTCTTTCAAAAACAAAACAAAGGACGTAGTAGTATGTCTGAAAATGATACTGGATCATGATCCTCCCATTTCTATGTCACCTGTGTGGACATGGGATCTTGAGACATTTTTACCTGGGCTGGCCTTGAATCCTGAGTCTCCTGCTCTTAGCCACCTGAGAAGTGAGGATTGTAGACTAGAGCCACCATGTTTGGCCTAACCATGTTGAATGCTCTTTTTGATGGATATAAAATAATAGGCACACAATTTCCTTTTCCTTTTTCTCTTTTTCTTCTTCCTCTGAGTGGCTGGGCTTGCGGGTATGAGCCCTCACACATTCCTCCTGTGCTTGCAGAGGTTTTGTTGACATTCAGATCATTGTCCTCCTGTGTGCAATGCATCTTTGCTGGTTGCTTTGGAGATGATCATCTTATCACTACTTTGCAGCAATTTGATTTTGATTTCCCTGGTGTGGTTTGGTCTGTCTTATTCTGCCTGAGTGGGTACAAGCTTTGAAGTGTGGGTGTCCCATGTGGAAAACCTAATTTCCAAGGTGACGCTTTTGGCTGGTGTTGGGGGTTGCGGGGTGGAGCTCTCGTGAATGGCTGTGTCCTTCTAAAGATGCCTCTTATGCCTTGGGAGTCCTTGCTACACTCCAAGGCCATCAGCGCCATCATCTAGAGCCTTCCATCCTACAGAACCGTGAGAAAGTAACACTCGGTTGTTTACAAGCCATCCCACATACAGTGTTTTGTTATTGTCTCCTGCATATATTCACTTTAAACCTGAAAATACTTTGGCCATTATTTCTTTGAAATTGTATGTGTGTGTGTGTGTGTGTGTGTGTGTGTGTGTGTGTGTGTGTGTGTGTGTGTGTGTATGTGTGTGTGTGTGTGTGCGTGTGTGTGTGTGTGTGTATGTGTGTGTGTGTATGTGTGTGTGTGTGCGTGCGTGTGTGTGTGTGTGTGTGCGCACAGGTGCATGCTAGTGCTACGACTCAGGGCCTTACTCTCTGCTTTAGCTTTCCTGCTCACGGCTGGTGCTTTACCACTCATGCTGCATCTCTGTTTCCTGGCTTTTTGTTGGTGAATTGAAGATAGGAATTTCACAGGCTTTTTTTTCTTCTGCCCTGGGGTGGCTTTGAACCAGTCCTCAGCTCTCAGCCTCCCGAATCTGATTGCAAATGTGAGCCGCCCATGCCCACCAGATACGTTATATTTCATAGATACATGTAAGCGGCTCAGATGAGCTCATGCTAAAGTTGAATTCAGCTCTGGACTTGTCTGACCGCAAGTGTAGGGCCTGGCTGACTCTCTGTGCAGTTTGGCTCAGTGGGGAGCTGAGTCCCAGGAGCATTCTTCTCTTAATACCCCCCTCCGCAGCCAGACCCAATTGCCTGGTTGGCTACAAGTGAGTCATGCATCTGTCCACCCTTGTGAAGAATCCACTGATTGCATATTTCACGTGTCAATTTTCCCTCTTCAGAAATTGAACGTGCCTTTGTTATTATTAGTTTTAATGTAACTTCCTCCATTGTCTTCTGCTCTTCTACAAGGAGGCAGATTTCCCAGCCGAGCAAATGCATGGAAGACAGCAAGTCCTGTGGACCAATAGCGGTGGCATTATTTTTAATTATTATTATTACTTTTGAGAAGAGGCCTGCCCCCGCAAGCCATTTTGGGGGCCCTGGCTTGCAGCCTCCGCGGTGCTCCTCACAATGCCCCATTTCTGTCTCAGTCCCTGAGCTAGAAATGACCCTGCCTTGCTGGGCACTGAGCCTGACTCCAGACGTTATAATTCCAGTCGTCATAAACAGTCCCATCATTCCCAGGACAAGCCATTCAAGCCTCTCCCGCGCGGGCTGCCTTTTGATCATATTTGATCATAATTGCATAATCACAACTGTGGGCGCTGCGGGAGTTTCTAAACAAAGTGAAAGTATCCATTCCTGACTCGAGGCTGGAGTTTCTCCTCATCCCGGAGAACGTGCTCCTGGGTCGGCTGCTCGGTGCGCAGGGGATTTTAGATACAGGATTTGAACGCCACTGGGAGACTCTCGGGAAGACTGGCTCTCTGGCGCATGGGAAGCTGAGCTTTTCTGGCAATCACTGAAGACGGGAGAGTGGGAAGAGGGCTGGAGAGAGAACTTGCTGAGCAGAGATGTGGATTTTCATATTCACCGCCGCTCAATTTTTCAATGCCTCTGGAGATGTCTGTTTAAAGCCGCCTTCTAGGAGTACATATATTGTAGTGCTTGCTGGTCACCAGATGCTAGCCCGGCTCACGGGTCCATCTCTGGCTCCGGTGAAAAGCAAAATTATCCCTTCCTTCCCCTCTCTGTGCCAGTACGGGGGCTTGAACTTATGGTCTTGCCCTCTTCCTTAGTTTTTTGCTTACGCTGGCTGTCGCTCTACCACTCAAGCCACAGCTCCACTTCCAGCTTTTTTGCTACTTAATTGGAAATAGGAGTCATATGGGTTTGTCTGCTAGGGCTGGCTTCAAATCTCAATCCTCAGATCTCAGCCTACTGAGTAGCTAGGATTACAGGCGTGAGCCACCAGTACCCGGCCACTAACACTTATTTCTAAGATAATCATCTTAGTTTGATGTGTGATAATTCCACGTTGACACTGAAGATAAATTCCTTATTTTAATGTGATATTAAATGGGAGCCTCCTCTTTTCTCCAGGGGCGGTAAACTAATGGACGAGAGACAGAGCTGCACACTGGCTGGGCTCACTCCCAAATTCCATGTAAAAGCATCATTGGTGATAGTGGTGCTCTCCGAGAGATTTATATGTTAAATTGGAATAACGCACA
The DNA here is from genome assembly GCF_024711535.1 of Dipodomys merriami. Taxonomy (NCBI): domain Eukaryota; kingdom Metazoa; phylum Chordata; class Mammalia; order Rodentia; family Heteromyidae; genus Dipodomys; species Dipodomys merriami. The sequence continues at coordinate 119,439,129 of NW_027203381.1, read as the reverse complement.
TGCTTTGTCTCAGATAGCTGCCTTTATCCCCTGGGAAAGCAGCCCCTGCCTTTCCTTTAATGGGCCGCGCACCCCCCCGCCCAGCACCTCCTCGGCTGCCACGGCCCTGGGCGTGTCTGCTGTGCCTTCCGACAGTCCTTCATCCGTCACTGGTTCCGCCAGGCTACTTTCTCAGACCACGGTACTGCCTGCCAAACGGGCCTACCTCTGAGCAGCTGGTGTAGATGCAAGTGACCTGCAGAGCTGGTCTGAGGCGGGTTCACCGGGATTCACCTGGGCCCCAACCTCTCTGTGATGTCGGCTCTGGCCCCCATTCCCTCCGTGCCCCAAATGCCACGGTGGAGCCCTGCATTGGGCTGTCCCCTGACAGACACAGAGCCAGCTTTCCCTTGCAGTACAGAGTCTGTCCCCCCATATCCGCTCAAGCACAGAGCCGGCCCCCATCTCCCCTGCACACACAGAGCCGGCCCCCATCTCCCCTGCACACACACACAGAGCCGGCCCCCATCTCCCCTGCACACACACACAGAGCCGGCCACCATCTCCCCTGCACACATACAGAGCCAGCCCCCATCTCCCCTGCACACACACACAGAGCCGGCCCCCATCTCCCCTGCACACACACACAGAGCCGGCCCCTATCTCCCCTGAACACACAGAGCCGACCCCCATCTCCCCTGCACACACACACAGAGCCGGCCCCCATCTCCCCTGCACACACACACAGAGCCGGCCCCCATCTCCCCTGCACACACACACAGAGCCGGCCCCCATCTCCCCTGCACACACACACAGAGCCGGCCCCCATCTCCCCTGCACACACACACAGAGCCGGCCCCCATCTCCCCTGCACACACACACAGAGCCGGCCCCCATTTCCCCTCCACTCACACACAGAGCCGGCCCCCATCTCCCCTGCACACACAGAGCCGGCCCCCATCTCCCCTGCACACACAGAGCCGGCCCCCATCTCCCCTGCACACACAGAGCCGGCCCCCATCTCCCCTGCACACACACAGAGCCGGCCCCCATCTCCCCTGCACACACAGAGCCGGCCCCCATCTCCCCTGCACACACACACAGAGCCGGCCCCCATCTCCCCTGCACACACACACAGAGCCGGCCCCCATCTCCCCTGCACACACACACAGAGCCGGCCCCCATCTCCCCTGCACACACAGAGCCAGCCCCCATCTCCCCTGAACACACAGAGCCGGCCCCCATCTCCCCTGAACACACAGAGCCGGCCCCCATCTCCCCTGCACACACACACAGAGCCGGCCCCCATCTCCCCTGCACACACACAGAGCTGGCCCCCATCTCCCCTGCACACACAGAGCCGGCCCCCATCTCCCCTGCACACACAGAGCTGGCCCCCATTTCCCTTGTGCACACAGAGCCGGCCCCCATCTCCCCTGCACACATACACAGAGCCGGCCCCCATCTCCCCTGCACACACACACAGAGCCGGCCCCCATCTCCCCTGCACACACAGAGCCGGCCCCCATCTCCCCTGCACACACAGAGCTGGCCCCCATTTCCCTTGTGCACACAGAGCCAGCCCCCATCTCCCCTGCACACACACACAGAGCCGGCCCCCATCTCCCCTGCACACACACACAGAGCCGGCCCCCATCTCCCCTGCACACACAGAGCCGGCCCCCATCTCCCCTGCACACACAGAGCTGGCCCCCATTTCCCTTGTGCACACAGAGCCTGCTTTCCTGCACACACATAGAGCTACACTCCCTGTCCCCGCTCCACAGAGCTTAGCCACATGGCTGCTTATGTCACAGATGGCACAGGTTTGCACACTCTTACCTTTGCTCAGTTGTGCACTTTTGATTTTCCCCTTGCCTTCATCTGCCCCTCCAGCCTCCCTTCCTCCGCAGACTACCAGATTGATATGTTCAATTGGAACCTTTTCATTTGGGGTAAGGTTTTTGGAGGTAGTTTTTTTTTTTGGGGGGGGGTCCAGTCGTGGGGCCTGAACTCTGAGCCTGGGCGCTTTCCCTCAGCTCTTCAGCTCAAGGCTAGCGCTGTACCACTTGAGCCACAGCACCACTTCTAGCTTTTTTTTTGCTTATGTGGTGCTGAGGAATCGAACCCAGGGCCTCAGGCATGCAAGGCAAGCGCTCTACCACTGAGCCATCTTTCCAGCCCTTTTGGAGGTAATTTTTAAAGATTCCTTGCCTCTCCCCTGGTGTGAACACACCGCTTCACTTCCTGTGAGCGGCGGAGAATGTGAACTAGTGAATGAGACAGCTTGAGTTCAAGTCTGAGTTTTGTTCCTTACAACCTTGTGTGGCCTGATTTTGCTCTCTCTCTCCGTCTGGCCTCTGTTTAACAATCGGGCCTGTGAACTGGACCCAGGTCATGTCCCCAGGGGACTGTTGTGACAATTAGAGTATGTCACACAGTGAGGAGCTGAGCAGGGTCTGAGCATGGGTCCCTCGTCGGCCTCACAGATCTCATTACAAACCGGGCAGATCTTTGATTGGACATCAAAATCTAGAGAGACTCGCGTCCTGCGGATGAGCACTTGCTCCCCCAAATAGTCACCTCGTCGTTTCCCACCAGCTGACCTGCGGGTGACGTGAGGCATCACTCAGCACGCTTGGGCAGAAAGCAGAGACAACGGGCCCCGGGCTGGGCTGGGGGCAGGGCACTGCGTTAGGAAGAGCGCACTTAGCGGTGTCTCTGCGTATCCAGGGAGGCAGCCCAGCAGCGGGCTGGAGGAGGAAGCCCAGGCTCAGTCAGGGCCTGGGAAGCGCTTCAGAGCGGATCTCGTGGGACCGGCTGTGGTCGGGCAGGGGTGGCAGGTGTGCCGCTGTGCTCAGGCCAGGGCCTACCTGGGTCCCAGGCCTGGAGTGTGGCCCGGGCTGGGCCTGGCACGGCACAGAGCTTCAGTTACCTCGTCAAGAGAGGTGAGATGAGGTTGTGAGCAGGCTGAGGCTGTCACCTACCAGCTGGACACGTCCTCACACCTACACCCGTGCCTGGAGCCTCTTCTCCTGCATGGCCCTCTAGCGCCCTCTACTGACAAAACTGGACACTGCGCCCTCTTTGAAGGCAGGCCATCCAGCCTTGCTCTGGCCTGACTGTGGACTGAAGCTGACCTTCCTTCATACCGGCTGTGGAAAACACAGCCGGGCAGAGTCAGCGCGAGGAGCGCCCCACGTACAGCAGGCACCGGGACCTTCCAGAACGTTGCCAGATGTACCGTGAGCCAGGCAGAGAGGCACCTGCTCTGTGTTAACCCACTCATCAGAGGATGAAGTACCGAATGCGTCACTCCCAGGAGACACCTGCAAAGGGGAAATCTCCCATGGTGACACCAGCAGTCCCAACTGCCAACCAACAGAAGAGACACTTGTGAGCCAGAGTGGGTGAGAGAGCGTCCCCAAACGCGCATGCTCAAGGCTGATCTGAAGCAGGGCAGATCTCGGTCTCTCTCCCTCCCTCCTCCCCAGCCTCCTCCCATTCCTCTTCCGTTCATGTGTGCTTGCACAGGTGATACGTCAACAAGATCCTCACCAGATGCCACCTCTTCTGTTGGACTTCCAGTCTCCGGAATTGTGACTCAACTAAACTTCTGCTAGTTATAAATTATGCATTCTGCTTTTAGCGGGGAAAGCAACTAAGAAAAAATATCACATTAGGGCCAGTGGTAGCTGTCCAAGCTCCTATTAGGGATGAGCACAGAGCACCTCCCCTGCCAGGAAGAGGCTGTGAACATGTCCAGCCATGAGTTTTGTCGTGGTGAGCACTGGACACGTGAGTAGAGAAGAATCCTTGAGCCTCTGGAATGGCCCACCGTTACTGGGGAAGGGAAGGCAGCCTCTTCCCCCAGTTCCTGGAGGGCGCACAGGTGCTTCCTTGACTCCAGCATCACTGGTGGCTACGCCAGGACTCAGCGTGGCTCTCACTGAATCTAGACATGGCTGAGTCCTGAGCATTTTGCCATCAACCCCTCTCAATCCTAGATGGATGGCTTCCTGCTGCCAACTCCCAGCACACAGAGGAAAAGATGGCCCGTGCTGTCATCCCCCCTTCTCTAGCATGGCTGAAACACGCATTGACCCATTAGCAAGCCATCATCGGTGATCAACAGGAGCCATTTCAAAGCTCATGTTTCATTAGGCTAGTGATTGCTACGCTGGCAGCCATGATGGATGACCCCGTGGTCATTCTCGGGGCTCATTGTCTGTCGAGGTCTATGCGCTCATAGAGGATGTTAAAACAACCAAGATCTGAAATCTTAGAACATCCAGAAGGAGGAAAACCCCTACATCAAAACAATCTTTGAAGCTGGTCACTATTGGCTCATACCCATAATCCTAAACTACTCAGGAAGCTGAGATCTAAAAATCACAGTTCAAGGCTAGCCCAAGCAGAAAAATCCATGAGACACTTGTTTCCAATTAACTGGTAAAATGTGAGACTAGAGGCATGACTCAACTGGTAGAACAACAATCAGCTGAAGGCAAAAAAAAAAAAAAAAGAAAAACTAAGCAGGAGCCCAAAGCCCTGAGTTCAAGTCCTTGCACCAGCACGTGCACGGGTGTGTGCATGCATGCACACACACACAATTTTTGATGTTGGCATGTCACCACAACATGTTCACAGATGCAAGAGCCTGCATGGGCCCTGATTCTGGCTGCACACGTGGCCCCAGCACCGTGTCCATGTGCTTCAGAATACCAGGCTCACCACCATGTGTTCACTATGCTCTCACACCGGCACCCTTGGAAGGAGCCGGTGCATCACCAGCAGCCTTCCCACCCGCTCCTGTAGGGCTCCAACCCCTCACACCTCTTCCTTTCCCCGCGTCCTGCTCAGGCATGGAGCTACCCCAGTCCCGTCAATCTATCCGTCAGCTCCTCCTGCTGCAGAGGCCTGGCCTGCGTGCTCACTTGGTGAGGAGGGTGGCGATGGCGAGGCGCAGGCTGGTTGGGCTCCAGCTCCAGGATTCGTGCCTCTGCTCACCTTGCCCCCAACCCCCCATGCACCTGCTCACCTTGCCCCCAACCCCCCGGGTCCAGGCTCCAGGATTCGTGCACCTGCTCACCTTGCCCTCACTCCCCCTCCCCCTGGTCCAGCAGCCTCTCAGGACGGGCAGACACCTGATCCTCACAGCCCATGCTGCCCTAGCCCTCAGGCTGGACGCAGCTCTACCTGTCACCCCTCTGCCTGCCTGTTGTCGCTCCTGAAGGGTATGTCTGTTTTGCTCAGTGCCGGGAGCTGGGGGTGAGTGCGTCACAGGTGTCCCACGTGGTTGTTCAGTGGATGATTAAACGGGGGTTGAATGATGATTAAACCTTTGGTTAAATACTGTAGCCCAAGGCTCCACCTGGCTCAAGACAGGAAGGCAGGACGAATGTCTCAGCAGAGAAGAGGCAACGCGGGGCCACGGGGTGGGGTGGGGATGGGGCAACACCTCCCTGGCGGCCGTGGAGGGGGGTGCGGAGGTCGCTGGCTGGCCAGTCTCCACGTGTCTAGCAGGGCTGCAGCTCCACGGGGGAACTCGGGTCGGTGTGGAGGCTCAGCCGCCTCCAGGGAAGGGTTCAGGTTGGGCATGAGCAAACCCGGCGTCTGGCCTCTCTTGGCACTGTCACATCGGATCACATCAAAGCACACACCAGAGACCTCCAGGATACCCGGGCGGAGGGCCTGGGCACAGGGCCGGGTCCTCAGAGACCCTTGATGGCAGTACACACACTTGATCTGGGTGGTGGAACACAGCTCCAGCTACTGGGAAGGTGAGGTAGGACAAGCGAGGTTGGAGGCCAGCTGGGGTAAAAGTGTGAGACTCTATCTGAAAAGCAGCCAGTGACTGACTCACGGCTACAGTAATTGCTCAGCAAGAATGAGGCCCTGAGTTCAAACCACAGTGCCACACACATAGGCATAAAGCAAAAGGTTCCCTTGGGAAAAGGAGTGATGTCTAGCAAGCCTATTTCCATTTCTTTTCTGGAAAGCATCATTGTCCACGTTGACCTCAGGATCAGGAACGTGGAGGCTTGTTTTCCTCCTCCTATGAAGCCCACGAGTCTAGGAAGGAGTGTGTTTTCCTCACGCTCACCAGCTTTTCTTTTGTGATCGTTGGCAGGGTTACACATGAGTGTGATCCAAGATGCTGATGGGCTTCCAGGATTGTACACAAAATGCATTGCCTGGGTGATGCTCACTAGGCCCTCTGAGGTCCATCCCATACTGCTGCACCGAGCTGCCTGTGGCTGCGGCCCCACCCTGCAGGGCCTCACTGCAACCCTGAATTTGTGGAGTGTGGTGGGACCCACTCCTGCCAATCAATCAGGGTGAGGGTGGGACTCGCTCCTGCCAATCAATCAGGGTGAGGGTGGGACCCGCTCCTGCCAATCAATCAGGGTGAGGGTGGGACTCGCTCCTGCCAATCAATCAGGGTGAGGGTGGGACCCGCTCCTGCCAATCAATCAGGGTGAGGGTGGGACCCACTCCTGCCAATCAATCAGGGTAAGAGTAGGACCGGCTCCTGCCAACCAATCAGGGTGAGGGGTGGGACCCACTCCTACCAATCAATCAGGGTGAGGGTGGGACCCGCTCTTGCCAATCAGGGTGAGGTGGCCGTGCCACGGGAGGCGGGCAGGCTCACACCTGCAAGCCCTGTGACCAGCCAGCCCCTCTGGTATCTCAAGGTGCTTGGGGCCGGCAGCTGCCGAAAGCAACATGGTTTTCAGCCGAAAGATGGAGAAAAATGAGGGCTGTGAGCCCCCACCCCTGGGAATTTCTGGGAGCAAACAAAACCAAATGAGGCTCGTTTCCAGCTCTTCCTGGTTTGGTTGTAGGAAAGATGGACACAGGCAAGCGGAGTTTCCTAGCCTCCACCTCTGGCTTCAGGAGTTCTGCTAAATTCCCACCATGCCTCTGCCTGGGGTTTTCAAAAACATTTGCAAGCTTAGATTTTCTTACGGCTCCAGAGGGTTTGTGCTGGCCATGCATTTTATGTCTATAGTCAAACAGACTGGTGCATCATCATGGTGAGGAAAACAGCCAAAGTCATCCAGAGACAGGTCTGGCTGGTGACAAACATGTGACCACATGGGAGAGCACACATTCGAGGCTAGTTTCTGCATGTTTTACATGGAGTTTTCATGCATGCATATAATGTCCTTTGATTGCATTTGACTCTTTTTTTGGTGGCACGGGGTCTGAGCTCAGGGCTTGGCCGGACAGGTGCTCTATCTCTTGAGTCTCACGTTTGAGTCTGAAGGGGCAGGCTGGCACGCAGAATGGCCACAAATCAGGCAGAAAAGCAAAGCAAGCAAACATCAACAGAGCAGAAGAAAGAGCCCGAGGCTGACAGCTGACACTCGTAGTCAGCTTTAAGTTTCCAGCTCTTCCTGTGTCACAAACCTGTCTTGCAGTCCTGGGGAGTCTGTGGGTGCTCTTGGAGGGTCCCCAGAGTCTTGTGTGTTTCAGTGTCTGGGGGCAGTTGAGGTCCCAGATGTGGCAATGTGTTGTGGAGGAACTGGAAGTTCCAGCCTCCTGCAAAGACAGCTTCGAGGTGACTACGCAGAGCCGCGGGAGTATCTGAATAACAAACACAGAGACCCTTTTCCTTATGTGTGTGTCCAGCCATTGGAGCGTGGGTATGGGCAGTGTATAATAAACACAAAGACCCTTTTCCTTATGTGTGTGTGTCCAGCCATTGGAGTGTGGGTATGGGCGGATGTTTCGGGGGAGTTCTCCGTTGTGTCTGTCTTAGGAAGTGAGCTCCTCAGAGAAGCCTGGTATCCCAGGAACTCTGCATCGAGTCTCTATGAGTTGCTTATAGGGCAGGGTGGGTATGGGACACACATCCAGCCCACCCAGGAGGAATCCTACCACGGACGCTGTTCTTGTCTAAGAGAAAGAGGCGAGGGGTTTCCAATCACAGAACCTGCATCTTCTCCCACCAGGAAGAAAACAACCCAGCTTTAAGAATCTTTGCATCATTTGAGGCCCCAAAGATCTGTCTGTGCTCAGCTTCAGCTCCCCAAATTGATAGCTCTCTCCCAGGGCATTGAAACCCATGGGGCCAGAGGGTTAGACTAGCATCTGGAACTAGTCTTGGATGGTGTGCAGTAGGCTGTAGGAGGTACAGAGCTGGGGGAGGTGGTGGAAGAGACGGGGTTCAGGAGGCTGAAACCAGTGGCACTGTTCATGTCTGCCCAGCATTCACTGTTCATGTCTGCCCAGCATTCACACTCCTGGAGAAACGGCCCCTTTCAGGGACAATGCTGTACCCAGCTGGTGCTCAGTCAGTCACTGAGTGGAAGCTGCTGTCACAAGCCAACGTTCGCCCCTAGGAGCTGGAAGGGCGGGAAGGACTTTACTGCTGTGGCAGCATCAGAGCTCTGCCCACAGTCTGACTTTGGTCTTCTGTACTCTGGAGCTGGGGGTGGAGGGAGGGATTCTGTTATTTTAAGCTACCAAATTTGTAGTAATTAGGCAGAACACATTAGGAAACATGTAGTTCCAGCACTGGTCAGTTCTAATTATTTGAGGAGCAGGTGTTTTAGTATCTCAAAGGGCCAGTCACCCATTGCCGCCGCTCCATTGCAAACTGTGGTATCACTGGAGCTTTTAGTGGTAAGCGCAGAACAATCCGGAATCAGGAGCAGCCAACATTGAGGACAGAGATGGCTGTTTAGATGATAGAGGATTTTACACCAAATCCATCAGGACAGTCCTTTTTTAATTTTTGTTTTTGTCAGTTTGTGGGACTTTAACTCTGGGCCTGGGCACTGTCCCTCAGCTCTTCAGCTCAAGGTGAGTACTCTATCACTTGATCTGTATACAGTGCCACTTCTGGTTTTCTGGTGGTTCATTGGAGATAAGAGTCTCACGGACTTTCCTGCCTGGGCTGGCTTTGAACCGTGATCCTCAGATCTCAGCCTCCTGAGTAGCTAGGATGACAGGTGTGAGCCACGGCACCCAGCCCAGAATAGGCTTTTAGCAATACATAAATAATTCACTTTATGATTCCAAGTGGCTTTGAAATCAAGAGGATCACAGACAGATACATCTAAGCCAACACTCCTAGTTATGGAAGGTACCCTTCCTTCTGTGAGCCCAGGATTAACTCATCTTCTGGAAATAATCCTCAAATCCATCCATGAAAGCACAAGAAAGCCTTTCCTCATTGGCCATCTCTCCAACTATCCTTCTATGAAAGATAAAGAGGGCCTCCTCCTCCCCTTCCTCCTCCTCTGAAAGGAACTTCTTTATTAGATCTCAGGAAGTAACAGCCTATGAGATGACCCTATCCCCATGATATCAGCGGAAGGAGCCATTCCATGAGCTCAAAAGAACCATGAGCATTTCCCAGGGCCAGGTTCCAACAGATGCCTTCCCTGTCACGGAATTCCTGCTGTCCCACAGAGAGGGAAGATAATCGGGAATGCTCTCGGTTACCTTGTCTCTTCACTCACTGTGAGAATGTCTGAAAATGTTCCTGCCGGATTTCAGGGATGGCTCTGCCCCTCCCGTCAACAGGCTCAGACACCAAGACGGGTGGCCAAGTGGGTAATTCCTGGCTTAGGCCTTGAACATCTGGTGGCCTTTGGATCTGATGGCATGTAATTACAGCAGGAACGGCCAGACAATCGGGGATTAAAGGGAGGCTGTTTAATCTTCCACCATATGTAACCAGTTGACCTCTCATCTCTCTCCTGGGTACCAGGACATGCAAGAAGCATCTTGTGACAGTGTGTGAGCCCGCCCGGGCCCAGGCTGTGCCCTGCCGACACTGGGCCTTCTGGACAGGCCCACTTGCTGCCTTCTGCCTTCAGAGCTCCTGTTGAGAAATCGGCTATAATTTGCATGACTTGCTATTGTGTGTGACTCCTCTCTTCTCCTTTGGAGCTTCTGCCTTTCTTTACCTGGTGTATTCAGTGTTTTAACTATCATGCGTCTAGACGTGTTTCCTCTCTGATCCTGCCTGTTTGGTGGACTGTAAGCCTCCTCCACTCTCCTTTTGGAGGTTGGGGGACTTTCCTGGCTCTTATTTTACAGAAGAGGATTTGAATGCCCTTACTTTCTTCTCCTCCTTCTTCCATACTCGTGATTCATAGGTTTGATCTTTTGATGGAGTCTGAGAGATCTTACAAATTCGGTACTTTCTTAGTTTTTTTTTTAAATGTCTTTGATGGATCTAATGACTCTGCTTTATATTTAATGCCTTGCACCCTATTTTTAACTTGTTCTGTTCATTAGCTAGGTTTTTGATTTTGTTTTAAATTGGGGATGTTGAGCTCTTCTTTTTTAGGAATTCGATTTGATTTTTTTCCTCAATATTTCTATACCTTCATCAAATTCCTTTCTCACAAACTGTATAATTTTCTATATTCCAATCAACAGTTTGCTTTTATTGTCTTTAAATGTCATTTTTTTGCTGTGTAAATATCGCCTCCTTATTTCACAGATGCTTCTTGTCATTGCTTTTCTGAATTTGTTGTCTGAAATTTCCCCATTGTTCACATGACTCGAGGCCTTCATTGTTGGTGTTTGGGGTGAAAAATTAAAATTGGGGCTATGTCTATTTTACAATATGCTAACGGCTAATTCTGCTTCTGTAAATCTGCTTACGCTAACACTGACACTTCCCCTCCCAGAAATAAGTAAAAAGTTACAAAGTCCAGATGCAGGCCCAGGGACAAGGTCTGCAAACATAGATAAAGAACAAAAGAGTATGTTCTTCTAAATTCCTGTTTAGAAACTCTCAGCAAGGGGCTCAAAATAAAGACCATCTGGCGAGCCCAGCAAACTAGGGAGCCTGTAACTATGTGGACTCCCCTCCAGAGAAGCCTCCCCCCTTAGGGAACCAACTAGTTTTCAACAAGTGTTACAAAACTTCCCGTACAGAGCTGAGCCAATCCTGGGGAGCCTGGGGTCTTATGCTAATCCTGTGGTTTTTGTCTTTAAAAGTGCCTGTAACCGCTGCTTGGGGCTTCCAGTCTGCCTTGGACAGGGAGCCCCTTTGCGCAAATGCCTGATAAACTCCTATTGCTTATTGCATCTGCTGGTTTGGAGTCTTGGTTCTTGGGGTGCCCTCCCGTTGAAGACAGCATCCCAGTAAGTCTGGGGTCTTTCAGGGGAAGACATGTTCCTTTTTTTCTGGGAATTTTCTGGAGTTCACCCCTCTGGGGCCGAGTTCTGGTGGAGATTTCATCTGCTGTGTCTCGCTTGTTGATCTCAACATTCTTAATGTGGACTTCGGAGGGCCTGGGCCTGGGACCCTAGCCAGTCACTTCCTAGACATGGAAGATGACGATGGGATATGGTGGACTCCATCCCACCCACCTCGTAGATGACTTAGGATGGGGCAGTGGCTGGGCTCGCTGTGTCTTACTGTTACGAGACTGGAGATGTCTTCCATTTCAGTGCTGAAGGCCCTGTGCGCAGAGCTCATCCACGCAGGGACAGGCGCCTGGTGACCACACATAGCGGATGCAGCCGATAACCCATCATCCCTAACGAAGGCCGTTCCCTTACTCCTGCCCCAATCCCTTTAGGTGAACACGATGCAAAGACGCGTGTCTTTTAGGGGGAGCTGGAAATGGCCATGGAGCTCTTGGCAGCTCTTCTTCCCCTGTCATTTTGTTTATCTCCTCACTACCTCCTTCATGGTTCTGGTCCTCCCTTCCTCCTTCCCCTCCCCCTGCCATAAGATCCTTCTCACTCACAGTGAAGAGACGGGTGTTTCTCATCTGCCATCTTGCCCTAACTCATTTACATTCCCACCCCTAATAGTATTACCCCTCCACCTCCTCCCACCTTGTTACTGTGGCTGCTCACTGCCACATCTATCCTGTGTTCTTAACTATGCATGGCAGTTGTAGAGTGAGCCGAGGAAGATGGGTTTTCATTCACCCACATGGTTTCCAATGCTGGGCATTATTCTCCATGTCAACAAAGTGGTTCCAACGCTGGGTATTATTCTCCATGTCAACAAAGTGGTTCTTCAGTGTGGTTTTGCTGTGGTTTCAATGTTTGTGCCACTCCAAAATTTGTGGTGAGAGGTAATCCTCGAAATAACAGAATTATTGAGAAAGGGGGCCCTCAGAAGGTGCATAGGTTGCTATAGGGCTCCATCCCCATGGATGGAATTGATGCTTCACGAAAAGACTTGATTTGTTTTGTTTTTGTTTTTTGGGTCTGGTCGTGGGGCCTGAACTCTGGGCCTGGGCGCTGTCCCTCAGCTCTTCAACTCAAGGCTAGCGCTCTACCACTTGAGCCATAGCGCCACTTCTGGCTTTTTTCTTTTTGCATATGTGGTGCTGAGGAATTGAACCCAGGGCCTTCAGGCATGCAAGGCAAATGCTCTACCACTGAGCCACCTTCCCAGCCCTCATGAAAAGACTTGAAAAGGAACATGCCACCTTCCTGCCCTTCTGCCCGGTGACAGCACCACATCTGCCCTGTCCAGATGGAGTGAGGTTCCACCTGGGAGGAGGAGTCCGAGAGCTCACCAGACTAAGAAACTACCAGACTACCAGACGAAGGCCACTGCCTTGACTTGGACTGTCCAGAACTGTGGGAAGGACACTCCGGTTCTTTATGAACCACACAGCCTCAGATATTTTGAGGACAGACTTCAACAGGTTTTAATTGAGTTATTCTGATCATTAGTGGTTTTATCCTTCTTTGTGCTAGCCTACCTGCAATTTATGACTCATGTTTGTTTTTAATAGAGTTTCAAATTTCAAATGATTAGGGTAGATATTCTGCCCCCTACTGTGCCATGGGTTTTTGATGTGGCTGATGTCTTAGTATCTCATGGCTTTGGAAATTTTGTCTGTCACTAGACAAAGGCTTTTGTTTCTGCTGTTGTCAAATCGAGCCATTCATGAATTGTACTGCAATCTGTCCTTCTTGGTCCTTGCTCAAAATGTCTTGAATTAAAAAGATATCTCTTACATCTTTGCAATTACCTTCAACTTTTTTTTCTTTTTGTGGTATTGAGGTTGAACTCAGAGCTCTGTACTTACCAGGCAGGTGATGAACTGCTTGAGCCATGCTTTACCCCATCTGGTTTTGAGACAGGGTCTCACCTTTTATTGAGGCCATGCTCTACCACAAGCCTTCTCTTGATGCTTCCTGTGGGACTGGGAATGAACAGACACCAGACCCAGCTATGGACGAGATGAAGTCTTGTGAACTGTTCATCTCAGGTTCACTGGTAGCTGTGATTACAGGTATGAACCACTGCCATCCGGCCCAACTTTTACTCCACCACGTCAACCTCAGCTGAAGTTCGAATATTTTTCTGGTTAAAGACCAGAGTCTTTAATTTTGGATTTGCCTTCTTGGGCTCGCTTTGAACTACAATTGTCTCAGCCTCCTGAGTAATGAGGATTGTAAATATGAGGCACTGCTGCCATCTCCAATATTTAGGTTTTAAGCTATCTGAGCTTAAATGTCTTGCATGATATTAGCTCGGAATAAAGCTTTGTTTCTCTCCACAGTGAGTCAATTTAAGGCAAACAACTCTGTCCCTGTGATGCTTTGTGACACAACTTTATCATACATGGAGTGGGTGCAAGGCCATCTCAAAGTCTGTGCCACAACAATGCTCCTATTGCTGCATAATTTTCTCTGGTTAAGCCCACCCTGATCCCAACCTTACCCTTTCATTTCCAAAACGCACTCAGCTATTTGTGAATCTTCATTTCCTCTCTACAATTTTAGAATTACTATGGTGAATTCATAAGGAACACAGCTGAAATGTTGACTAAGATCACACTGAATATGTAGATTAATTTAGGGATAATTGGTGCATCCACTATATTAAGTTGGTTAATTAGTTTATCTACTATATTATACTAATTTATACCAAGAAGAGGGTATAAATATCCATTTATTCAGAGTGCTAATATTTCCTAATGGCTGTTAAATTTCCATAAAGGTATGGTGCATTTTTCCTAATTCTCTTTTAAGCCTGTGTTGTAAGGAAACTGCCTTGGGTGGTTGGGGATGGGTGGTTGGGGATGGGTAGTCGGGGATGGGTGGTTGGGGATGGGTGGTCGGGGATGGGTGGTCGGGGCTGGGTGGTCGGGGCTGGGTGGTCGGGGATGGGTGGTGGGGGATGGGTGGTCGGGGCTGAGTGGTCGGGGATGGGTGGTCGGGGATGGGTGATCGGGGATGGGTGGTGGGGGATGGGTGGTCGGGGCTGGGTGGTCGGGGATGGGTGGTTGGGGATGGGTGGTTGGGGATGGGTGGTGGGGGATGGGTGGTGGGGGATGGGTGCCTGGGGCTGGGTGGTCGGGGATGGGTGCCTGGGGATGGGTGGTTGGGGATGGGTGCCTGGGGATGGGTGGTTGGGGATGGGTGGTCGGGGCTGGGTGCCTGGGGATGGGTGCCTGGGGATGGGTGGTTGGGGCTGGGTGGTCGGGGCTGGGTGGTCGGGGCTGGGTGGTCGGGGCTGGGTGGTCGGGGATGGGTGGTCGGGGATGGGTAGTTGGGGATGTGTGCCTGGGGCTGGGTGCCTGGGGCTGGGTGCCTGGGGATGGGTGGTCGGGGATGGGTGGTCGGGGATGGGTGGTCGGGGCTGGGTGGTCGGGGCTGGGTGGTCGGGGATGGGTGGTCGGGGCTGGGTGGTCGGGGCTGGGTGCCTGGGGCTGGGTGGTCGGGGCTGGGTGGTCGGGGCTGGGTGGTCGGGGATGGGTGGTCGGGGCTGGGTGGTCGGGGCTGGGTGGTCGGGGATGGGTGGTCGGGGATGGGTGGTCGGGGATGGGTGGGTGGGGATGGGTGGTTGGGGATGGGTGGTTGGGGATGGGTGGTCGGGGATGGGAGGTCGGGGATGGGTGCCTGGGGCTGGGTGGTTGGGGATGGGTGGTTGGGGCTGGGTGGTCGGGGCTGGGTGGTCGGGGATGTGTGGTCGGGGATGGGTGGTTGGGGCTGAGTGGTCGGGGATGGGTGCCTGGGGCTGGGTGGTTGGGGATGGGTGGTTGGGGCTGGGTGGTTGGGGCTGGGTGGTCGGGGATGGGTGGTCGGGGATGGGTGGTCGGGGATGGGTGGTCGGGGATGGGTGGTCGGGGATGGGTGCCTGGGGCTGGGTGGTCGGGGATGGGTGGTTGGGGCTGGGTGGTCGGGGATGGGTGGTTGGGGCTGGGTGGTCGGGGATGGGTGGTCGGGGATGGGTGGTCGGGGATGGGTGGTCGGGGATGGGTGGTCGGGGATGGGTGCCTGGGGCTGGGTGGTCGGGGATGGGTGGTTGGAGCTGGGTGGTCGGGGATGGGTGGTCGGGGCTGGGTGGTCGGGGATGGGTGGTCGGGGATGGGTGGTCGGGGATGGGTGGTCGGGGATGGGTGCCTGGGGCTGGGTGGTTGGGGATGGGTGGTTGGGGCTGGGTGGTTGGGGATGGGTGGTCGGGGATGGGTGGTCGGGGATGGGTGGTCGGGGATGGGTGGTCGGGGATGGGTGCCTGGGGCTGGGTGGTTGGGGCTGGGTGGTTGGGGCTGGGTGGTTGGGGCTGGGTGGTCAGGGATGGGTGGTCGGGGATGGGTGCCTGGGGCTGGGTGGTTGGGGCTGGGTGGTTGGGGCTGGGTGGTTGGGGATGTGTGCCTGGGGATGGGTGCCTGGGGATGGGTGCTTGGGGATGCGTGAGTGCTTTCCTCTCTAGAATTTTCAGGCTTCCTCCTATGGCTGTCAGCCACATACCTTCAGCTCCTACCACCGCCCTCTTCCTCAGACTGAGCTTTCCAGATACTCTGTAAAGCCCTCATCAGTGGAAATAAATTAGCAGCTCCCCGGGGGTCTCCGCCTGTTTCTGGCCCACTAGGCCTTGTGCATTATGTACACCTCGGGGAGCTCTGGAGCCCTGGCTTTGCTTCTCAAAATGACACACGTTGGGAAGTGAGAAGGCTGGCCAGGGTGCACGTGTGCAGAAGGCTCTTCCCATGGAAGCCCGGAGGCTTTCAGTGACCGTGGAGGAGGGATTCACAGCACCAGCAGTCCCAGACCCAGCCTGGGTACATGTACTTAAGGCAGTATGGCTTCTGTTCCCAGAGTCCAGTTTTATTTAAGATTTCAATTCCTCTCCAGAATGCACCAGCATTTTCTTTTTAAGACATAAGGACATGTGAGGTGGGGTGGGATCTCCAGGAGGCCAAATGCTGTCTGGTTTGTATCTCCACCACCCCTAGCTCTGGTGTCTGTGAAGCCAGCAACATGAACACCTTGGGGCTTGTCCTGTGCTGCTGGCCATACCAGCTTCTACCTCCAGTCTCCATGAGTGTGGCAGTTCTGATCTCCAGGCCCCAGGAGGGGGCTGTGTTGACGGTGTTTGAGATGAAGTCTTTGAAAGGGTAATGGGATTAAAATGAGGTTCAGGGTAGGCCTTAATCCAATCTGACTGAGTCCTGGTATGGAGAGATGAGGATACAGACACACGGAGAAGAAAGAGGAGGACAGAAGGAAAAGAGCCTATGTGCAGGCCAAGGGAGGAGGCTTCTGGAGGAATCCTCTCTCCTCCCTCTCCCCCGAGCACCCCTGCAGACACCACCCTGGCCCCCGAGACAGGACACAGGTTACTTAAGCCCCTCTGTGGTACTTTGTCACAACCATCCTCACATAAAGATGGCCGTGCAGGTCAGGCTTTTCAGATCTCCCTACATTCTTCAGGGAATTCTTGGTTTCTTGCTGGGAAATGAAGATCAGAAAACTGTCAGGAAGGACAGGGAGAAACCTGAGCACTGTCGGAGAGTCTGGAGTGCAAGGCGGTTCACAGAGGCCTCAGTCTATAGCTGCACTAGAACTTTCTAGAGAATTCTGTAGAGAGAGGATGTGCAGGCCACACTTGTCATGGCACCAATATCAGAGCGGGAGAGAAAGTCCACAATTGGGCTTTCTGTGGTTCAGTTACCCATAGTGTAGAAATAACCAAGCGGAAGAAGCCCAGAACAACCTGTAACTTTCAAACCACGCACCGTTCTGAGTCCCACTGTCCGACTCTGACCTGTCTCAGGTGTGTTGTTCCCTTCCTCTGTGCATCTGGGCATCTATATTACCTGCTCGGGCAAGCCTTACTTTACTTCCTTCTGATTGCCATCAGAACTATCTTATTATTATTGTTACTCTTTTATCTTTTCTAATTACAGACTAAGTAAATAGGTCAAGTACATACAGGCTTGGTGCATGTCCACAGTCCCAGCATCCCCTGGTGTGTGTGTGGGGGGTGGGTCTTGGAACATCTTCTGGAAAATAAGGAGGGGTTATCATAAATGAGAGGACTTGTCTGTCAGGGCTAGGCGGGGGGGGGGTGGTGGTGGCGGGGGGCTGGACGGAGCTAAGATAATGCTGGGGAGGGGTGAGCATGAGGGGAGGATCTGATTAGACAGAATGGCCCTGGGTCCTTCCTTATGGTGACATAGAAGGACTGAGGATGAGCAGACAAAGATGTTGTTGTTTTTTTCCAGCCCAAGCGGTTGGGTATGTGTTTCTGGGGAGCCAGTTGGGCTTCAAAGAGTCACGTGCAGCATACGAACTCCAGTTCCGGGGTGGCCATGTGGAAGCAGGTGTGGCGGCAGGAATCGGCCAGGCCTGGCCTGGGTCTGTCTCGAGCTCCCTTGGCAGCAGCACAGAGGATACAGCAGGCTCGCTGGAGGTGACACCAGGGAAATGCCGGAGGAAAGATGGACTCCAGTCACCCTGCTACTCGACCACAGCCTCACACTGGGCTCGGGACGCGGTGGGCCTTGACTGACAGGGAGCAGAAGAGCCCTGGCCTTTGGAGGTGAAGGGTGTGTGAGAAATGAAGAGGCAGTCAGAGCAGACGGGGACTGGGCTGCCGTGTTGGGGGATTTCATGTCGAGGACCAGGGAGCCGGGGCTGCTTTGAATGAAGACCCATCTCCTCCCCAAAGGCCATGGGTCTGTAGGAGAGGAGCTGCGGGTGTTCGTGATGTTACAAAACACCCCAGGCTGTAAGCCCGGGAAACAAGTAATTATTTTAGCAGAAAATGAGAGATCAGCTTCAAGTTTTCTTGTTTAGGACTTGTTTCTAAACAGCTGAATAATTACTGCCGTCTATTTAAGATTTCCAGATGGTTGCTAAATTTTTCGGCTTTCTTCAAAATTTCTCAGCCTTTTTACACTTGTCTCAAAGATTGCTGTAACATTTCTAATTGGATCATGGTGTTTACAACAAACACTTCCTGAAGGCCGACTCCAAGGAACTCTGAGATGCATAAAGCCTCCCAGGGCTGCTGGTATCAGAGATGAAGTTTTGTGGCTTGAGACTGTTTGAAAAAAAAATTTCCGCTTTTATACTTGTTACTAAGTCATGATTGGCTATTATAAGCTCTGTATCAGAATCTGGAGAACATAGCTAATTTCATGTTTTTTCCAGTTAAGATGGCAATGTAAGATGACTTTAAAATACAAAATAGTATCACTTTATGTTTTTTTTTCTACATAAGGACAATTACATCTTTAATTCTTTTGCAGGAAAATTCAGTCCTTTTTGAGGATTCTCTAGCTTCTGTTTCATCAGGCAGAACATTGAACAAAAGATTTCTTTGTGATATTGGAGTGGCCCGTACATTCCTGATGGTGTCTTGGGGAGACGTGTCATTATCTGTAATTGTGATGTGGGGGGCGGGATGGGGGCGGGGCTGCTTTCTGCCCGTCTCCTGTGGTTGCCACACCCATTCTGACACCTGTTGCTGTCTCTCCCAGGTTAGCAGTGACCCTGGCCTCTTACTTTCCAAACACACTCTCCATTTCCTGCTTTCTCTCCTTTTTCACTGCATTTTCATAATTCGTTCCTGAGGGTCCTTATGAATGTAAGAGTTCCTGTCTTGGTGTGTCTGTTGCAATTTTCTTTTTTTTTCCCCCCAGAAGTATTGTAATTTTGCTTTGAATTCTAGATATCTATACCGACAGACATGATTCCATTTCTCCTGATAAATTATAATCCATGGCAGCTATGGCTGGCATCAATGGACTGAAAAAGTAAAATTGAGGATATGTGTGTGTATGTACAATGGTATAGATGTATAGAACAAAACATAGAGATCTACATATAGACACAGATATCTGTAGATATAGGGAAACAGGGTGATACATATCTAAACATCTAACTATAGATATATAGGTATAGATGCACAGAACAAAATATGGAAATCTACACAAAGAGAAAGATAGACACTTGTAGATATAGGTAAAGAGACAGGGAGATAAATAGATATAGTGATAGATATCTAGCTATAGATATTCAGATATGAATCACAGACAGATGACTACATTGAGGATAGGTATCCACAGAGAAGTAGGGAGATAAGGAGATAAGTATAGAGAGATAGAGAGGGTGGTACAGAGACAGAGGCAAAATGCACATAAATGTAGATAGACATGTATCATCCAGATGATAGATGATAGACTGACAGATGGTAGATGATAGGTACATGGAGATCTGAAGCTAGCTACGTCAGCTGTGCAGGTGGGCAGGCTGACAGATCTGCGCTCTCAGTGCCACACAGTCTTCCCCTCCTTTCATCTTTGCACAAATGCCACCTCAGAGGGAGGTCATCCTGCAAATTGCCCACAACTCCTCCCCCCTAAATTGTTGTGTGTGCGCTCCACAGTCTCTTGACCTTTGTTTCTGGTCTGTCCCACCAGGCCCGGGACTCTGTCTGTTCCTGGCCTGTTCTGAGCAGTGAGGGCAGGGGCAAGATGCCCATACAGGCCTGCTCATTGATGGCAGACGAATGCAGTAAATATCAAGACACATCTGAGGAATCACGAGAAACCTAACAAAATAAACATTGCTGGTAATGATCACTTGGTCTCAACAGCACCGTTTCCTGTTGATGTGTGTGTGTCTGTGTGTCTGTGTCTGCCTGTCTCTCTCTGTGCCTCTGTGTGTATAGTTGTGTTAAAATGTACACTGCACTTAAACACCAAACCATTTCTTTCTTTCTCTCTCTTTTCTCTCTCTCTCTTTCCTTCCTTCCTTCTTTCTTTTTTCTTTTTACTGGTTGTGGGCCTGGGCGCTGTCCTTCAGCTCTTCAGCTCAAGGTGAGCATTCTACCACTTGAGCCACAGCGCCACTTCCGGTTTTCTGAGTAGTTTATTGGAGATAAGACTCTCACGGCCTTTCCTGCTCGGGCTGGCTTTGAACCACGATCCTCAGATCTCAGCCTCCTGAGTAGCTGGTATTATGGGGGTGAGCCACCGGCGCCGGCTTCCCCTAACCATTTCTAAGTGCACATTTCAGCGGTGGGCAATGTGCCCACACTGTTGTGCTGTCACCGCCACCCCTGACCATCCTGTGTATGTGATAGTTCATTGTTCCAATAAATTGTTTCCTTGGCCGCATCCATCACAGGGCACATTTCTGGGTCCTGATAACTCAGAAGAAACCTACAGTATAGATAAGGCCGCTTTAGGGGAAATATGATAACCTGGGCTGCAGGGGTGGATTGGACTGGGTTGTTACCCAGTAGCGCCAGCAGAGGGCGTCAGCAGACCAACCCTTGCACAACTACCAGGGCTGCAGGAACCTGTGCTGGGCCCAGAGAGGCAAGCCTTTCAGGGCAGCATGAAGAGCAGGCATTTCCAGAACAAAAGCAGCTTCTCCAAGGAGCGCTGGAGCGCTGGTGAAGTAATTCTTCTCCTCAATGTGAGATGGCGTTAGAAATATCAAAGAGCAGCGATCCTCCCCTCTTCCCACTGCTCCTTTCCTTGGGGCTGAGCCCAGCTGGTGGCAGAGGGTTGGGGGGTATTTGAAGCTGGATGGCAGTTTGAAGGTACCCAGTGCCACTCAGGACAGGCAGAGAGACCTGGGTGAGCTGCCAAACATGGCCTGGAACTTAATTTGATTTAGAGACCATAAAGAGTTGTGGGTCAATTCTTGTCTGGGGCAGGCCCGAGAGGCCTTCCTGGGAGGTCTGGTGTCTCCCAGACAGACAGCTCTGTGGTCTTTGCTGTCCTCCATACTTGAACCGGAGTTTACAAAGCCAGGTTCCTGGCCCCATTTGCATGGAACAGCTCTGGTGGGCATGTTTGGCTATTACTAAGAGCAAGCAGAAGAAGCCTTTAGAAAATAAAGGTTGGCAGGGATGGCTGCAGATATCAGATAGAAACAAACGGGTTTGCTCAGTTAAGAAATCCAGTGCAAACCTGATAACCTAGAATGAGTTAAAAGAACTCTATTTTAGAAAAGCAACAGAGTCCCCTGAATTGGGGTGAAAACAAACAATCCTCCCTCACCCCTGACCTCCGCACAGAAGATTGCTACCTAACAGATGGAAAAAATACTTCCGGTCCTGGATCATTCGGCGTTCATCTGTGCCCTTATGGGAACGAAAAAGAAGACAGATCCCAAGCCCTCTTCTGACATGCTTTTTATCATATGGTACCAGGGTTTGGACTCAAAGCTTTGTAACTTGTTTGGCTAGTCTTCTACCACTTGAGCCAAACCTCTAGCTCAGCTTTTTGCCCGTTATCTTTGAAGATAGAATCTCATGGACTTTTCATCCAGGGTGGCTTTGAACCATAATCTTCCGGATCACAGTTGTGTGGGATTACAGGCATGGGTCCTAAGGGCCTGGCTTGAGAGGCTTTTTTTTTTTTTTTTTTTAAAACAATGCACTTTGTTTAGCCAACAGCATTTTAGAATCTCCCCCCCTCCCCCGCCATCTCTAACTGAAAAATAAAGTTCCTGATGCAAATTGGTGGCTTCTGTCTGACTTCCTTGGTCGTGCTGGCATTTCTTTGACCTCTTAGTAAATAATTAGGTTCTCTGGTTACTAGGCAACAGGAAGGTGGGCCATGCAGACGGAGGCAGAGAGTTCCGGTGTCGGCGGTGGCAGGGTAATCTGTGCCCAGATACTCCTAGAGCCGGGGCTGGCCTGCCTGGGGTCACGGGCCTCCTGCTGTGGGGTGGGGCTCTCAGTAGCCAGGGTGGCCCTTACCTGTCACCAGCAGGGTACAGACCAACTGCCATACGCCCGCCCTTCACATGCTGGCCCCTGGAAGGAAGACGCGACAAAGCCTGAACCCTGCGGCCGCCCGGAGGCCTTGGTCCCTGGGAGGGAGACGCACCTGCCCGCTTCTCACACACAGCCCTTGAGGCCCAACCACTCACCTACTCCAGGCAGGGCTGGCCGGTGGTGCTGCAGCCTACACCCCACCCCTCTGAGAAAATGCACGGAGAGTCGACATTCCGTGTCATAAACCTAACACACTAACTTCTGTAAACTCAGCATTTAAAAATGACGATCAACGCACATTGATGAGCAAAGTAACGGGTCTGGTGATGGCATTTCTGTGCACGCACGTGTTGTATGTGTTGTATTTGATCCTGTTCACCTTCCCTTCGCCAGCCACTCTCTCCCTGCTGACTCTGCCTCCTTCCCAGTCCCTAATGGGCCTTCTTCTACTGTCAGGTCATTTTTTTTCCCAACCATACATGAGAGAAAACAGTTGATGACTTTCCTTTCTTTTTTCAATTTTTTTTTATTGTGATTAAATGGTTACATAATTTCCCTAATTTCACAGTATTGTGGGATAGTGATGCTTAGTTAAAGTCACAAACACATTCTAACTTTTCTGGAGCAAATTGTCTATCATGGTCTATAACATTTATGGGTTCTATGACTTTGCCATACAGTTATTTCTTCCGCACTGGGTGATATGTACATTTCTTTCATTTTGCATAGCATCAGCTGTTCCCTCTTTCCCACTCGTTCCCTCCCTCCCATCGCTGCCATTGAGATGCTTAGTTCATTTTGATCAATGTCCAGTGCAGCTGATGGGTCCCGCTGTTGTGTGTTTTTCCCTGATTCCCTCTAGTTCTGTGTCGTCCTCCTGGTTTCCATCCAGTGTGCACATATATACCATATACGTGATCAGCAGCGTGGGGTTATTTAGTAGTGATTTGACCAGATGAGTGGAAGTCCTTTGTTTCCTAAGTCCTGTTAATTTTGGATGACTTTCCTTTCTACGTCCAGCTGACTTCACTTGGCATGAAGTCCTCTGGTACCACCTACTTTCCTGTTCTTCTTTATTACCGTGGCAGTTATGTGCCACAGTTTCTCTATCCATTCTTCTGCTCCTGGGCACTAGGCCTAATCCGTTACTGGGCTAGTATAAACACTGCTATAATACTCATGATGTTTGGGTGTCTGTAATGGTTTGCTGACTTGCATTCCTTTAGGTGTGTGTCTGAGAGCGGTGTGGCAGGGTCACACACGGCAGGACTGACTTGGTCTTCTGAGGAATCTCCATCCTGACTTCCACTGCGGCTGCAGGAATCACACCCACCACACACGGGGCTGCTTTTTCCCCACACGCTCTCCACCCTTTGCTAGTCTCTGTTTTCTTGGTGGCTGCCATTCTGAATGGGTGTGATTGAGTGTCGGTGTAGTTTTGATTTAAATTTCCTGCTGAATGAAGATCATGAGGGCTTTTCTTTGGGTCATACATGTGCTGGTCATTTGTACTTCTTTGGGAGTGGTCTGTTCAAGTCCCTGGCCCATGTTTCACTGAATAGATTATTTTTGTTGTGGAGTTGTCTGAGTTTTGAATGTAAATTCTTCACCAAATAAATGGAGGCAAGTGTCTCCGTTCTGTCGGTCATTTCCTCATTGCGTTATTTCTTCTCTCTGTTGGTTGGGTCATTTGCTGTGCAAGGCCTTTTAAATTTAATACCACTTCATTGGCCAATTCTTGCTATTGTGTTATCCCTGTTAGATTCCAGCTCATGGCCTGATTGAAGCATTTCTTCTAGTAAATTTCCAGTCTTCAGGTTTCCCACCAAGGTCTTTTATGCATTTTGCATGGATTTGCATGCAGGGTGAGAGATCGGGCTCTGCTCTGGATCTCCAAAAGAGCCATGTCAGGATATGACGACCCCCGACGTAGAGACAGACTGCAGAGCCGTGGGAACAAAACGGCACGGCACTGACTTAAAGCAGACTCATAGACCAAGGGGGCAGATGGGAGGATCTGGAAATCAATTCACTTTTGATCAACCGACTCTTGACAAAGGTGCTAAAACATACAATGGAGAAAAGAGAGCGTTGCTGGAAGACCGGATATTCCACATAGGAGACTGGACCTGATGCTCTGTCAGGGCGACATCCCAAGCCGGGAGGCGCGCGGAGGCTGCCCCCAGTGCTGCCACCTGAGCGGGTGTGCCCGGAAACAGTCTCTCAGCAGGACGGCTGCACCTTGGAAAGCCACACGGGCCCAGCCCCAGCGTTGAGATGACGTGATTATGAATAACTTCCAATGATGCTATGCTTCTCTGTTCTTAGCACTGCCTAGCCACTAGGAGACACAGACACCTGTGTTGCACAGTTCTACGCCATATGTGTGCCCAAGGCCCCGGGTTTGCCATGCCAAGTGTGATTCCTTCTGCAAAGATGAGCGCCGGCCAGCAGGGGCTCGTCTATTCCTCCAGGCCCAGGAGGAAATGCTCACTGCACTGCCAAGCGGGCCCCGGACTTGCTTTGTCCCGGGATGGAGACTTTGCTCCATTCTTGGCTGTGGGGTTCAGCCCCTCCTTCCCCCTCCACGCCAGCTTCCTCATGGCCCCTGGTAACGCCCAGTGCGCCGAGCGCTCATTCACAGTGGCTCCATTCACCGGAGCCCGAGCAGGTCCCTGCCCTTATGCAGAGCATGACGGGGCCAGGGTTCTAGGACACCACCCAGCCCGGCCACACCCCTCTGCGGCCTCCATGGCAACCCAGTGGGGAGATGGAGCACCCTCCCGTGGAATTTACAGCCCGCCGCCCAATGGGAGCTGCAGGAATTAAGGAGCGCATGAGCACGACGGTTGGTTCAAGACGCACTCCAGACGGTCATGCCCTGGGCCAGACCCTTGCGGTTGGGCCCGAGGTCCTGACACAGGCCAGGATGCCCACGCCGGGGTGCGTGGCACGGGGAATGGGGGTGGAGGGTGGACCCGCAAAGACCGGATCACTGCCCGGCCCCCAGCTCCTCTGTGGCCTTCCCACGGCCGAATCCCAGTGCCGAGGGAGCGTGGGGGCTCCTCTATACCCCGCCACGGATGTGGGGGCTCACCGTGCCCTCAGCCCCGCGCTCAGGGGCTCACCCATGCCCTCACCACCCCCAGGAGCCAGGCGGGAGGCGCTGAGGCATCTCAGCTCCAGGACAAGGCAGGTGTGGCCACTGCCTGCTCTGGGGCTGGATGTGCTTTGTGAAGAGTTCTAAACCTGCTCTCAACAACAGCTGGGGGCCAGGAGAGCCCCAGACCTCCCCGCAGCCATCGCTCCCGCACACGCGGGGCAGCGCCGACCCCGAGACACATCCTGTGTTGAGATGAAGCAGGGCACACGTGTTGACAGGGCCCGAGGTGGGGGTGCCTTCCCCCCCCCAGGCCTCGGGACCCTCCCCCCCACTGCTAGGAATGGTGTCTCACAGTGACGGCCATTGTCTAAGATGCCTTATTTCAGACTGTCCACATTCATTTCAAGGACGCTGTGCCCCTTGGATGATCACACATCTGAAAACAAGACTCCTGGGTAGCAGGGCTTCTCCTGACAAGTTGTGCCAAGTCCTCCTCCTCCTCCTCCTCCTCCTCCTCCTCCTCCTCCTGCTCCTCCTCCTCCTGTTCCTCCTCTTCTTCCTCCTGCTCCTCCTCCTCCTGTTCCTCCTCCTCCTCCTCCTCTTCCTCCTCCTCCTCCTCCTCCTCCTGCTTTTCTTCCTCCTCCTCCTCCTCCTCCTCCTTCTCCTTTTGGCTAAAATGCCCCGTTCCACTCTGCAGAGGTGAGGCTGCTTTGCTGAGACCGAGGCCCCGCGGTGCGCAGCCAGCCGGGAAGATGGATGGAAGCCGTCCTCTGTGCCCTGGTGCCCCGTTCACCCCGAGGACCGCCCACAGCCGGGGAACCATGATGGCTCCATTCTGTGGGTGAACGGGAACCCGCGTGGGTCAGGTCTCCACAGAACCATCTTTGAACTAAACCCATTTCTGCATAGGCGTGGAACTGGCCGGTCCACAGTGGACGTGCACGCAAATCATGTCTGCATGCTGCAAGTTCCCCTGTCCCCTGCATCTGCTTTCCCTCATCTCTGATTTCATTCCTTCCCCCATGAGCCCATCAGCTAGCTTGGCATCATCCGAGCAGAGCAATGTCTGTTAAATTAGATTCACGCAGGCCTTAGCTGCTAATTCTGCATCCAGTCCTGCTGTAGCCTGGACCTTGGGCTGTGGCCAACTTGCTGGAGCTGGTCATGAAGAGATGGAGCCAGAACAGGGGCTGTACACGGGCTTTGGGGAGTCCTTTGGTAGGAGAGAGGCGGGAGGTGATTGGGCAGACTTTGGGGGTGACTGTGAAGCCACGACCTGCTCCTTCTAGAACCCCAAGCCCCCAGATTCGGTGAGCAAGGCCCTGATCCTCTGACCTCTGATACGATCATGCCCAAGGGGTGGGGAAGTTGTCTCAAAGTAACCCAGAGCAAAGCACCCAGGATGCCGGCCGCCCTGGTCCCTGCTTTGGTTGCTCCTGCTATTTGTGTGGGGGCAGGGCCATCTTTGTCACACAGATTTCCCCTCATCCCCAGTTCAGTCCAGCAGTGGACAAAGGTGATTGCCCATTCTGTCAGGGACTGACTGTAAATAGGCCTTTTAATCCCCAAGAAAACTTCTACTCGACACATAATGCACTGTCCTGTTCTCTTCTCCACGGAAGCTCTTCTGTTCCAACACTGCTTCCTGGTGGATTCCATGGACAGAATGCAGATGTGAGCCAAGGCCCAAACCTCCTTCCTCAGACCGTGCGTGGGGCTGGGCTTCGGGAAGGGCCGTTGCCTCTCCCGGATGGAAAATTACTGCCAACGCTGTGGCTTCTCATCAGTCGGTAGCCGAGCCTGGTCTCCCACTGGTTCAGAAGAAAAGAGCAAGCCATGGGCCATGTCTAGAAAGCTGCCTATATTAAAAAAAAGTCATTATCATCAAAAAGTGCCATCCAAAGTCACTGGCTGGGCTGCGTTGGCTTTGAGTGGTCAGGGCACAGGCCGAACACCGCCCTGTGTGAGGCTGGGAGCCAGGGACAAGTTTAGAAGGCTCACTTGGTGTAATTACAGGAGCTATGGTGTAATTGCCACGTAGTTTATTTCATGGCAACTATACAATTAGCTTGTCTTACTTCTCTGAGTGGAAAATACTGTAATTCTAATATAAGTGCATTGGATGCTAGTTTCCTCAACCATACTTTAAAAAAAAAATCTATGTTTTAAATGCCTTCTCTCATTATTTTCCTCTTCCTCCCTTCAAATAACGTATCTGATTTAGTTCATTCTTCCTCTTCTGTTTTCTTTCTCGTTTGTAGATCAAAGAAAGGTACGATGGCTAAAATTACGTTGGGCAGCCCCAAATTATCAAGACGTCTATTGGGACATAAGAAACAACAGTGGTGGCAACAAGGCCCACAAATGAATACAGGGCAGAGTCTGTCCGTGAAGACTCTCTTGGGGCCTGACAGAAGCCAGGAAGGAAGGCGGAGAAGCGGCAGGCCGGCCCGCTCTCACTGTGTGCATTGGGCCCGGGAGGCATTGGCTTGAGGGGGTCCCGGTTTCTGGTGTGACAGTGAGGCTGGCATTGGGAGACCGTCTTCCAGGACAGTCTCTTTCACCGTTTAAGGAGGAGGGGCGGGGGACAGATAGAATTGGGGACAAAAGGCCTTAAAAATCAGCTGCAACTTCAAGGCTAATTATAACCTAGGGATATGTTGGAAGTGCTAACTTGTGTTTTTTTTTTTTTTTTGAGGGGGGACATCATTTTGCTTGTTTCTTTCTGCAAGACTATCTTGGATGACAGCTATATAGCCTATTGAAAGGACTGAATTATTAATTTGTCAAAGCAAACCCATTTCTAGGTCAAGCTCTGGGCCCCAAGGTCAGTCATAGGCATAATTTAGACTCATCTAATCTAATCAACCCATCTGTCTAGCCACCTATGCAAACATGCAAAGCACAGAGGAAGTGTAAGCCTTGGGAATAAGACCAGCGCTAGCCCTTGAGCTTCTTGAATACAGCGGAGGAGGTGTTGGGAGCAACGAGGACTGGAATTCAGCAGGAGAGCCGGTACCAAGGCTCACGCCTCAAAAGCCTGGCTGCTCCGGAGGCTGAGATCTGAGGATCACAGTTTGAAGCCAGGCCAGACAGGAAAGTCCATGAGGCTCTAATCTCCAACTAAACACCCCCATACTGCAAGTGGAGCTATGGCCCCAAGTGGTAGAGAGCCTGCTGAGCAAAAAAAAAAAGCCCAGGGACAATACCCAGGTCCTGAGTTCAAGCCCTAGGACAAAACAAAATTAAAAAGATTCATCAGGAGAGGCTCTGGACAGTGTACGCAGCTGGGCGGAGTCTGCATCAGCCTGGTATTGCCTGTACTGCAAAGATCCCACACGTTCTGTGCACAGAGCGCTCTCCAGGGTGCTGGAGGCTCCATGGGGAACGGAGCCTGTGAGATCTGGTCCCAAAGTGCTTGCCTTGTAGTGGGAGACAGAACACAGACGCGGTGATGGGTGATCATGCTGGGGCTTGCACACAGTGACGCGCTCTGCATTCGGCAAGAGGGTAGGGGCTAGATGGAGACAGGCAGGGCCATGTGGATGTGCTGTTGGGAAAGGATTCTCTATGAAAGTGGCCTGTGAACAGAGACAGCAATAAAGCCAGGGCCTGAGCCCAGAGGAGGTCAGGAGGGAAGAGTGGCCCCTGCAGGCTCAGCAAAGCGGAAGGCTTTGGTGTGGAGAATAAGGAAACTGGAGTGTGGTGGACTGGGACAGACCACTGACCTGAGGTTCTAAGAGTTCAATGGAAGCCGCACAGACCAGCAGGGCATGCAGGCTTTTACTGTTGGTGGGTGAGTTCTTTTGTATAGGATGAGAAAGCTTGGCAAGAATTTGCATGGGGGAGGCTGGGAAGGTGGCTCAGTGGTAGAGTGATTGCCTCGCATGCATGAGGCCCTCGGTTTGATTCCTCAGCACCACATATGCAGAAAAGGCCAGAAGTGGTTCTGTGTGGTAGAGTGCTAGCCTTGAGCTGAAGAGCTGAGGGACAGCGCCCAGGCCCAGAGTTCAAGACCCATGACTGACAAAAAAAAATTTTGGACAGGGGAAAGTTACGATAGGAGTTCAGTTTTTAAAGCACAGCACAAGGTGAATATCTCTTTTCTAAAACCCTGTGCACTTGACAATGTCCAGAAACCATTTTGGTTGTCAAATCTGGGGATGCCCAGGGAAATGGATGGACCTAGAACAAATCATGTTAAGTGAGTTAAGCCAAGCTCAGAGAGACAAACAATGCATATTTTCTCTCACATGCAGAAACTAGATCTAAAATACCCCGGGTCACAATAAATCACACAGTTCTCTAGGCATTCCCACGCAGTGAGACCAAGGAGGATGCTCTTAGGGGAAGAACACAAAGGCGCAATGCCTCTGTGCTGCGGATCATATAAACAATATTAGTGAAATGAATTTCAGGACATGGAAGCAAGAGGTTTCTTTCCTTCTTCTGGTCTTGTTTGCTCATTTATCTGTCTGGGAGTGGCAGGGGGGCACAGAAATGGAGGGACAAGGGTGAACAAATGCAGCAGTAGACTCACTAGACACTGTGTTGAAAATAAATGACACAGCTGCTGGTTGGAGAGCGAGGGAAGGGGTAACATTGTCCAAAAGCAAATCTTCTCTTTACCTGACACACAAGGGTAACCCCTCTGCACAGCACCTTTGTAATAACCACTTAAAAATACTAAGAAAAGGAATCTTCTACAACACCAAACCCAGGCAGTGCCAACGCTACTGCTACTCAGTTTTATTCAGATTGAGGATGCTGCTCAATATCTTACAACACAACAAGGCAGCTCCTTGCTTGCCTCCTTCCCTATGACTCTCCTGTATGTACACACACACACACACACACACACACACACACACACACACACACACACACACATGGCATGGTATGGCATACGTGCTAAAGCATCTGGCACACTTTCTCTGAGGTGGAGGAAAATGCTCTGAGAGAAGGCCATGTGTGTAGTAAAGCTACTGGCTTGGCTGGGACCAAGCAGAAATTTTGCTGGGAAGATGGCGGAGTCATTAGATGGAGGGTGACTACATTCTGTGGTAGAAGAATAGGAAGAATTATCCTGTCATCGTGGGGGCAATTATCCTGTGAATATTGTGGCAGCACATTCGGTTTTGTTGTGTAATTGCAATTAGCATGTAAGCGATCCCGCACTTCTCCTGGTACCATGCCTGCCAGGAAGGGGGAGCGTTAAGGTGACAGCCGCACGAGGTAGCATAAAGGGGGAGGTGGCAGGGACCAGACGTACCCTTGGCTTCCCACCCAGGCTCAAGAATTATAAGACTAGACGGGAAGCCTGGGAAGCGCTGCCCACTGACTTGAGGGCAAGGCTGTGGAACTATCTTTAGAAAATGCTTTCGGGTCAAACATGGGTTCTAGTCTGGGAATAACCTGGCTTGGAGCAGGAGTCCAAATGTAGCTTCTCTTTCTGTACCTCTCAATATTCGAATCTGGCTTTAAAAGCTTGATTTAGAAAATGTAGACCTCACTTTTCCATGAGTTTGCTTAGGACTGTCATTTTTCCTGGGCGGGGAGGAGGGGTTGGGACTCTGATACATTTCCCGTAGCGGTGTGTGATCGAGCACACTGATAATCTTGATTTGCAATTTTCGGTAACGATTTGCTAGTTTTCTTCCAGGAGTAAAGATTCAGACAATCTACCATTGAGTAACCTCCTTTCTTCCTCTTTAGTCATTATCTCTGGCAGGGAATTAGGGAAGTCATGGACTGGTTTTGGTGACGAGCAGAGGTCTGGCTGGTCTGGGACCTCTGCTGGAGTCTACACAGGGGTCCTGGATGGAGGAGGTGGGGGCGGAGCCCTGGCCACGGTGGGCAGCTGGGCCATGCTGTCCTTGGCACCCTTGGGTGACCCACAGCTGAGAGCCACTGGGCTCCCGACCTAGTACCGTCCTACCATCTTGGTGCTCAATTTCACCAGCAGAAGGCCGCTCATGTAGCTGACCAGGCACGATGGATGGGCCAAGCCCCAGGCTAAGATGCTGATTCTCAGTGATTCCAGCCTCCTCCCGAGAGACGGAACATTCCAGAACACTGCCCCTGTGCAGAGACCCCCTCCAACACGGCCCGCTGCTCAGCACTGACAGCAGCACCGTGCGGCCATACACTCGCTTTTGTCCATGATCCTGTGCCTCGACTTCAGGGCCCAGGTGGAGCCAGCCCCCAAGTCCTGACTCAGTTCCACGGGTGTCCTGCACCCCGCCTTCATTTCACTCCCACAGCTTCACAGAGTGCGCGAGACCCGAACTGCGGGCACATCCCCAAAGCAGCACCAGAGCCACCTTTTAATTTTAATTTTATTCTTACTCTCTCTCTGTATGTGTCTATATGTATATCTACACATATACATATGGATGTATAGATGCAGTTTGCGGCGTGTGTGTGCGTGCTGAGTCTGGGGCTTGAACTGAGCGCTTGTATAGATGCAGTTTGCGGCGTGTGTGTGCGTGCTGAGTCTGGGGCTTGAACTGAGCACTTAGGTGCTATCCCTGAGCTGCTTTTGGTTGAAGCTAGTGCTCTACCACAGCGCCACGCAGCATTTTTGTTTTCTTTGTCGTTTCTTGAAGAATCTCACAGACTTTCCTGCCCTGGCTGGCTTCAAACCACAATCCTCAGTCTCAGCCTCCTGAGTAGCTAGAGTTATAGGTGTGAACCACCGGTGCCCTGTTTATATTGTATTGTTTATTCTTCACATATGAGGACGGAACTCACAGCCTCACACACGCCAAGAAAGCAGTCTACCTACCATCTAGCCATGTTGCCAGCTTCCCAAAAAAGTTTATTTTTGAGACAGGGCCTCATCATAACACCCAGGCAGGCCTTGAATTCGTGATCTTCCTGCCTCAGTTCGATGCATGCTGGGAGTTCAGGTGTATGCCACCACGCTGGCTGGACTCCTTTTGTAATACACACACGTAAAACACATAATCTAAGGAAAAACATTTTTTTTTTTTGTGGGAGGGCTCTTCATTGACAAGGAAGACATTTTTTACTATCATTGTAATTTTCCATAGTGAGTTTTATCATCAAATTAGAGGCCTGGTCACAAATTAGCTGTGCAGGCCTTGCTATGATTAATAAGTGACCTTTTGTGCTTTAACATCTTTCAAAGCAATCATCTACATATTATCTCTGTGTGCATTTATAGTATAATTTGATTTGCCAAAAAGAATTATTTGCACTTGACTTATTAGAAGCCTATAGATTGGACCTACTGTAATTGTGCAAGGCAATACTTGTACATGGTATGTATGTGAGTTTACAAATATACTTTTTGTTGGATGTTTCAGTTTTGCTCCCAGTACCGGGACTTGAACTCAGGGCCTATGTGCTATTCTTTGGCCTTTTCACTCAAGGTTGGCACTCCTATGGCTCCCTTCTGGGTTTTTGTCGGTTAATTGGAGATAAGCGTCTCATGGGCTCTCCCGCCCTGCGTAGCTTTGCAGCACAGTCCTCACATCTCAGCTTCCTGTAGCTAGGATTACAGGCGTGAGCACCAAAGTCCAGCTCATTGGGCACTTTTATGGTGCAGCCCAAGAACCAAGCCGGGGCATCGGGCTGCATTGATGCACAGCCGCCTTGACTTCCGCAGCTCTGGTCCCGTGTAATCAGGCCCCAGTCCTGCATGGTCCTCCCGCACCAGCATTCCATAATGGCTGCGCCTAAGCTGCTAGTTTAATAATCTAGATAATAACACGCTTTATGCGGAATCATTGATAATAGCTGCGTATTTATAATCCACGCTGTGAATGTTTTCATCCTTACAAACACAATAACGTACTTCGTGTACCAATTTGGAATCCTCACATGATCTTATTTTCTTCCTGCTTTTCCTTCTTGTCTCTGCGGCTGCTGGGGAGGAGGGGCAGGATGCTGGGGAGGAGGAGGGCTGCTGGGGAGGGGGGGGCTGCTGGGGAGGGGGGGACTGCTGGGGAGGGGGAGACTGCTGGGGAGGAGGGGGGGCTGCTGGGGAGGAGGGACAGGATGCTGGGGAGGAGGGGGGCTGCTGGGGAGGGGGGGCTGCTGGGGAGGAGGGACAGGATGCTGGGGAGGAGGGGGGCTGCTGGGGAGGGGGGGGCTGCTGGGGAGGAGGGACAGGATGCTGGGGAGGAGGGACAGGATGCTGGGGAGGAGGGGGGCTGCTGGGGAGGGGAGGGCTGCTGGGGAGAGGGGGACTGCTGGGGAGGAGGGGGGGCTGCTGGGGAGGAGGGGCAGGATGCTGGGGAGGAGGGGGGCTACTGGGGAGGAGGCGGGGCTGCTGGGGAGGGGGGGCTGCTGGGGAGAGGGGGACTGCTGGGGAGGAGGGGGGGCTGCTGGGGAGGAGGGGCAGGATGCTGGGGAGGAGGGGGGCTGCTGGGGAGGGGGGGGCTGCTGGGGAGGAGGGACAGGATGCTGGGGAGGAGGGGGGCTGCTGGGGAGGGGAGGGCTGCTGGGGAGAGGGGGACTGCTGGGGAGGAGGGGGGGCTGTCTGGGGAGGAGGCGGGGCTGTCTGGGGAGGAGGCGGGGCTGTCTGGGGAGGAGGCGGGGCTGCTGGGGAGGAGGCGGGGCTGTCTGGAGAGGAGGCGGGGCTGCTGGGGAGGAGGCGGGGCTGCTGTCTGGGGAGGAGGCGGGGCTGCTGGGTAGGAGGCGGGGCTGCTGGGGAGGAGGCGGGGCTGCTGGGGAGGAGGCGGGGCTGCTGGGTAGGAGGCGGGGCTGCTGGGGAGGAGAGAGGGCTGCTGTCTGGGGAGGAGGCGGGCTGCTGGGTAGGAGGCAGGGCTGCTGTCTGGGGAGGAGGCGGGGCTGCTGGGGAGGAGGCGGGGCTGCCGGCTGGGGAGGAGGCGGGGCTGCTGGGGAGGAGGCGGGGCTGCCGGCTGGGGAGGAGGCGGGGCTGCTGGGGAGGAGGCGGGGCTGCTGTCTGGGGAGGAGGCGGGGCTGCTGGGGAGGAGGCGGGGCTGCCGGCTGGGGAGGAGGCGGGGCTGCTGGGGAGGAGGCGGGGCTGCCGGCTGGGGAGGAGGCGGGGCTGCTGTCTGGGGAGGAGGCGGGGCTGCTGTCTGGGGAGGAGGCGGGGCTGCCGGCTGGGGAGGAGGCGGGGCTGCTGGGGAAGAGGCGGGGTTGCTGGGGAGGAGGCGGGGCTGCCGGCTGGGGAGGAGGCGGGGCTGCTGGGGAGGAGGCAGGGCTGCTGTCTGGGGAGGAGGCGGGGCTGTCTGGAGAGGAGGCGGGGCTGCTGGGGAGGAGGCGGGGCTGCCGGCTGGGGAGGAGGCGGGGTTGCTGGGGAGGAGGCGGGGCTGCCGGGGAGGAGGCGGGGCTGCTGGGGAGGAGGCGGGGCTGCCGGCTGGGGAGGAGGCGGGGCTGCCGGCTGGGGAGGAGGCGGGGCTGCTGGGGAGGAGGCGGGGCTGCTGGGGAGGAGGCGGGGCTGCCGGCTGGGGAGGAGGCGGGGCTGCTGTCTGGGGAGGAGGCGGGGCTGTCTGGAGAGGAGGCGGGGCTGCTGGGGAGGAGGCGGGGCTGCCGGCTGGGGAGGAGGCGGGGCTGCTGTCTGGGGAGGAGGCGGGGTTGCTGTCTGGGGAGGAGGCGGGGCTGCCGGCTGGGGAGGAGGCGGGGTTGCTGGGGAGGAGGCGGGGCTGCCGGCTGGGGAGGAGGCGGAGCTGCTGGGGAGGAGGCGGGGCTGCTGTCTGGGGAGGAGGCGGGGCTGCCGGCTGGGGAGGAGGCGGGGCTGCCGGCTGGGGAGGAGGCGGGGCTGCTGGGGAGGAGGCGGGGCTGCCGGCTGGGGAGGAGGCGGGGCTGCTGGGGAGGAGGCGGGGCTGCATTGTAACACTTTGCATCTGGGTAGCATGGGTAAAGATGACATCATGTTGACAGTGTGTCATCTTGTCACTTCCATTTCCTCCATCCTGATTTTTTCCCTTCCCAGGTGGCACAGCTCAGGCTGGGATCCTGGACTAAAACAGGGTGCGTGGCCCAGGAGACAGGGGCGCATCTTTTCTCTCACACGCGGAACTTAGAACTAATTTATAAGTATGTGCTGTAGCTTAGCTGTCAAAGGGGCTAGGCCACTGGAATTCTACCCTGCATATAGCAACGTTTAGTGAATAGGTTTGTGTGCATACATATGGTTCTGTGTATTTACACATCTATTCATAAATCAGCTCTAACTTCCACATGTGAGACTCGTTGCTCTGAGTCTGGGCTACTTCACTTATTTCTCTCCCTGGTCAGTCTATTTCCCTACAAGTCATGCAATATTATTCCTTTTAATGGATGAATGGACTTTATTATATATTATATAATATGTAATAATATATTATGGTATATAATATTACATATTATATAATATTGTATAATATACTGTATATTACTATGCAATATGATATAGTAGTATGCAATATTATATATAATTATAT
The DNA here is from genome assembly GCF_024711535.1 of Dipodomys merriami. Taxonomy (NCBI): domain Eukaryota; kingdom Metazoa; phylum Chordata; class Mammalia; order Rodentia; family Heteromyidae; genus Dipodomys; species Dipodomys merriami. The sequence goes on along the minus strand of NW_027203381.1, from coordinate 119,403,650 downwards.
TATTATTATTATATATGAATATTGTTATTTTCTATATGATATATTAACATAATCTAATATACTGTATTATATTATATTAATATAATATACAATATAATAATATATTAATATTATACATAATAGAATATATCATGTATGTCAGACATGATATATCATGTATAATGTATAAATATGATCATATCCTATATGATATATTAATAATAAATTAGATTATAATATTAATATATCATAGAAAATAATAATTATATATAATAATTACCACATCATAAATTATTATACAGTATATTAGATATGGTTTATTATATCAATGTTATATAATTGTATTAATATTATAACATAATATAATAGATGATATATTTATATTATAACAACTATATTATATACTATATATAGGATAATATGTTAGATTATATATTCTACATACACTATATAGTGTATAGCTTATAGAATATATAATATATAATGTCATATATTATATAACATATAATATATATTTCATTTTATTGATCCAGATCCATTGTCCACTAAGGGCTTCTGGGCTCTTTTTCTTGCCTGGCTTGGTGAATAGAGCCACAACAAACATGACTGTTATTCACACCTACAAATGTCACAATGGTGCCATCTTGCTAATGTCACCACTTTTCTATTGCATTCCTTCCTTTCTGGCCATTTTGGAGATCTCTACATTTGGAGGGAATAATTTCACATGTGAGTTATACCAACTGTTCACCTAATTTCCTTTCAGTGGGATATGGATGTAAAAATCTCTCTGTAATAAACAAAAAGTATTGTGCATAATTTCCCACTGGTCTTTTTTGTTAATTGAGCTCTTACTGTTGAGCCTTTAATGTAGAAAATAAATGAGTAACTGGCTTTTATGTACAGCCTCCTTTCATTATGTACCAGGGCTCAAAATTTAAAGTGAACTATTTTTAGATCTTATATTATGATACAAATGATTGTTTATTGCGGGTAATGCAGGAAGCAAATTGCATTTCTGCTTTTGCTTGATCTCTGCACATGCAGTAGGTCATGTGAATTTCCAATCTTGCTGATTCACGACTCTATCTATCTATCTATCTATCTATCTATCTATCTACTTACCTACCTACCTACCTACCCATCTATAGGTTTGGATGAGGTCCATTCTTATCATGGAATGAGGATCTCAGGTACTTCTAGCGCAATTCAAGTTCAAGCTCTGCTTTGGCTAGTCAGGAGGATGGATTTTTACATGGATTGGTGTTGAAGCTCTGCTGCAGAAGGGCATACGAAGCGAGTGCAGGTCAGAGAACACAGGAGGGACCCAGATCCCACATGTCCTCAAACCTCAGGCATTGCCGGAGCCTCCTGGGTCAATGATCCCCTCTTACACTGCAGTACAATAAAGAAGGTGGTTACTGACTTTTGATTTCCTGTTCTGTCAAGTTAATTTATTTCTCTAAGTATCATTGGCTGATAGTCAAGTCAATCCAATGCTTTCTTTGGCTGTCCCTTCATCTGTGCCCTCCTCTCGGCACAGGAAATCCTGCCCATCTTTTGGCCACAGGAAGGAAACAGATTGGTCAAGTCCCTTGTTGGACAAGGTGGGACTTGAGGCCCCAAAATATCTGGTTCAGGAGCCCAAGGTTTGGCCTGAGAAGTTGGGGTGGGGTATATGACCTGTATTTGTCTTTCTCCACCTCCTTGTAGTCCTGGTCTTTGTGGAAGGCAGAGCTGCTAACCTGAGGAGTCAGGTTTGGGGTCACAGGGTTATCTATTCCAACATATTCTCCCTTCCTGAACAGTAGCAGCACTTTTCTGTGTTTGTTGAAGAAGCACAGGTATTTCTAGACTTGAAGGAATATCTTTCTTATTCAGGATGACTGCGGATGGAATTGATATTTTAAAATGAAAGTCAAAGCTAGGTGGCTTGGCTCACGCCTATAATCCTAGTTACTCAGGAAGCTGAGATCTGAGGATTGTGATGCCAGCCCAGGCAAAAAAATTTCCGTAAGACTTCTATCTCTGGTTAACCAACAGAATCGTTGGAAGTGGAGGCATGGTTCAAGTGGTAGGGTGTGCCAGCCTTGAGTAAAAGAGAAAAAGAACCAAAAAAACAAAAACTGAACAGGAGGACAAGGCTCAGAGTTCCAGTCCCAAAGCAGCTTCAAAACAACACATTCTGTGAAGATGTGAAGAAAGAAAGAACTCTCCTGTTCTGTTGATGGAAATTTAAGTTAGCCCAGCTATTGTGGAGAACAGAATCAAAGTTCTTCAAGAAAGCTAGAAACAGATTTATCATATGACCTAGCTGTACCATGTATAGGTATACATCCACAGGAAACAAAATCAATATATGATAGTGCTTAGATATGCATGCTTATTGCTACCCTATTCATAACTAAGTTATTGACATAAAGTATCAGCCTCTGAAGGGATAAACAAGGTGTGTTCCATATACACAACGGAATAGGATTCAGCCAGGGCAAGAATGGAATCCCAGCATTCATAGCAAAATGGTTGGCAGCAGAGGGCACTGTGAAGTGAAATCAGCCAGACCCAGGGAGAGACAAGAACTGCAGGTCCCCTGTCGCACGTGGAGACTAAACCGAGGCCATCTGTGGGTTGAGTAGTGGTTATCAGAGGTGGAGTGTTGGGTGAAGGGAGGCTGGATTTCATCAGAGCTCACTGTCTGCATGCACGAAACACTCACACCAAACCCGACTAACACATACGGCTCCTTCACGGTGGTTACAGACAAGACGTTACAAAGAGGAAATCGCTGCAGAGGAGACATCATCATGATATATCCCCATCCGTCCTGGAAGTCTGTTCTCATGTCCAATCCAGGGCTACCCACTGAAGTACACATTCATCCTGTTTCCCAATGGGAAATGGCCTGCCCCACTTACAGTGCTTTCTGGGCCACATTTTGCTTTCCCAGACAGAGGAAGAAAAAATGGATTTCTGTGGATCAGGAAACCCTGCTGCTGGTGACCAGGTGTGCCCTGCATTTCAGGAAACTGCCGGCAGGTGGGAGAGGAATGTGGTTCTCTCCTTGAGTCGCCACAGAATGTGCAAAGCTGGGCAGCCCGCGCCGGGGAGCAGAGTGGGCAGGCCCCCAAGCGGCCCTGGGAAGGGGTCCAGTATGGGCGGGCATCGTGACGGCTGCAGGCAAAGGACAAGCTGCCCCAGCCAGTGAGCCCAAATCCTGCCATCTTGTCCTTCCGAATCTTGGCCTCTTCCCGGGACTGACTCCATCTCCTCATCCCAAGCAGGCTGTCGGTTTCTCTGACTTCTCCATCCTTGTAGGCGCTGTCTGCTCCCCTCTGTCCATCCCACTGCCCAACCCCCCCTCACCCCCATGTTCATTACAATTTAAATAGCAAACAGCTATCAAAACCATACAGCCACCCTTAGACGAAGGACACAGTGGCTGACATTTTTATTGGGGCCCTGATTTGTGGTCAAATAGAATTGTCAGGAAAGGCCTCCGAACAGACCAAAGACATCAAATAAATGCCAGCACAAGCAATTAAAATGCACTGTGTTCTGGAGGGGCCCAGCCCTCGCGAGGGGTCTGTCCCCGGCTCAGTTAGCATGTCCCCTTCCAGGAGGTCCATGCCAGCAGGGGATGGCTGGCCACAGTTTTGCCTCCTTGGAGTTCCTTTCATTTAGTAAAAGCTGCTGTTTGCATTTGGGGGACCTGGGATGAAAAGTGCACGTTCTTTGATGGGGTCCCAGGATGATTCAGAGTGACTTTCGGGGTGGCGGCCCAGCCTTGCTTTATGAGCTGGACTAGATCAGGGACTTGGTTTGGATGTTCAAAGCCCAGTGCCAGGTAGCCAGGGTTGGATGCCAACCCCTGGAGGGACTCAATGCCAGTACCGAGGTCACAAGAAAGCAGGGCACCCCACGTCCGTGGCTGGTTCTGCTCGCCTGGCATGTGGGGGGCGGGCCACGCATGTGGATGGCCAGAACTGTGAGCCAAATAACCTTTCCTTTCTGAAGTGCCCAGCCTCAGGTGGCTTATAACAGCACAGAAAACAGGCAAATGCCATACTTCAGTTCCAGAGAAGCGCATGTGGTGGCGTGGTTTGAACGAGGAAGGGGAAGAGACTGCGGTCCAGGCCCGTTCCGCCCACACTCTCCACCCGGGGAAGGCTGGCCTGCCACCTTCTTGCTTTATTTCTTGACTGTGAGACTTTTTTTTCTCTCCCAAATAAAGTCACTATGTGCAGAGAGCAGCAGCTAGGACTCCACACGCCTTCTGGAGCAGTTGCAATTCTGCCCACTCACTATTATTATTATTGTTGTTGTTATTTGCCGGTCTTGGGACTTGAACTCAGGGCCTGGCTTTGGTCCCTAAGGCTCTGTGTTCAAGGCTAGCACTCTACCACTTGAGCCACAGTGCCACTTTGGCTTTTTCTGAGTAGTTCACTGGCCATAAGAATCTCATGGACTTTCCTGCCGTGGCTGGCAGGAAACCACAGTCCTCAGCTCTCAGCCTCCTGTGTCTCATCGCAGGTGTGAGCCATTGGCGCCCAGTCCACTGGCAACCTTCCCTAGGCACTGATGTTCTGGGGGAGTCTGAGGGCAGTGCAGGTCGGGGCTACAGTGCCAGGGACCACCTCAACAGGTCATTTGTTGGTTTACCTTGAAAAGTCCATGCTGCTTTACCTTTAACGGGAGTTCTCTGGGAAGTGCTGCTGTCGTGGGTCAGATACAGAGTATGAGCACCCTGTGGGCACATCAGGCCCGGCCGGGCCGGGCCCAAGCTTGTGCCCATCCCCTCGGCTTTGCTGAGGTCCAGAAAACAAATGGAGATTGGCTCTATCTAAGGTTTATACTAGGATGATCTCATAGAGGTGCAGATCACCACAGTCAGCTAATTAAAATCCATCACCACTTCAAAAAATGGTAACACTTCCAGACTACATCACATTTCCAGCCTCTGACATGCCAGGGGTATTGACCACAACCTCTCAGAGCTTATTTATTTTACACTAAAAGCCTGTTTCTTTTGTGAAAGGAGAACTGTTGGGTGGTGAATCCAACACATGACAATGTATGGCCCATCATGTGCTTCTTCCTCCCATAGTGCTTTGGGCTCCCACTCAAATACTTCTTCCCATAATGCCTTGGGTGCCAAGACTTGAACTATGGTAGTACATCATGTTCGCTTTGTTCTTTCAGATGATCCGAATCACCTGGTCACTTTCAACTCCCTCCCACAAAAACAGCCTTCTGTCCTTTATTGGGATTGGACTTGGTGTTCATGTGGATGTTTGGGGAGTGCAGGTGGTGACCCTGGGCGGCTTTCCCACAGTGCCTTGCAGTGTTTCTGCTGTCTATCGAGCTATCTGGGTCTTCTTTAATGCTTTGGTGATTTATTGTAGCTTTCATTATGGCAGCCTGGAATGGATGTTTCTAGTTCATTCGTAGGTGGTTTTGGTGCTATTTTTAAGATAATTTTTTTAAAAAAATTCATTAAAATGAGCTGTTGCTTGGATTCAGGTGCTCTCGTTTGCTAGCTTTGCACTTGTGAACACTTTAGTTCTCCTGCTTCAGTTTCTTCACCTGTATAATGGAGTTATACTAGTGTGTTATGAAGGATTAATTCACCTGCAATACATCCTGATAGACACTCGGATCCCACTCTGCGGATGTAATTCCACAGGAATGTTCTAGGCCTTTCTGAGGCTCAAGTCTCAGAAAACTCAGTAAACATTGGTTCCTTCGCACATTCCATTACATTTCTTTGCAAAGCCAGCATTCTCTAGGTGAGAGAATCAAATCATCAAATCTTTGTAGTTTTATAGGCCTGGCTGAAGTGTTTACACTTTCTGGAGGAAGAGAATGGTTTTCTTTATTTTCTGATGTCGGCAGTTCCAGCAAGGATGCCATTGTAGAGACATTCAGGGACATTCTATTTCATGTCCACTGGTTAATACACACTCAGTGCCCAAATGTATGGAATAGATGTTCAGTACAAGTTATTTTTCTAAGTCGATGGCTTCTTTTGGATCATAGTAATTGAAACTCTAAGCCCCTTAAGGGTTTTCTATAAAGTATGCATTTGCTAGACAATTGCTCACAAATCAGCGAAGCTCACTGAAAGGCTATGTTTTCCGGTGGATGGCTGGCTATGGGAAAACAAGCTTTCTCCAAATAGATTCATCAACTCAGCTGTCCGCATTTCCAATCGATCCTTCATGAACTGTAGTTCCGTCCTGGCCTGCAGGCACCTTGCTCCTTCCCTCTTCCTCTCCTGCTATGCTCACCTCCCAGGGTGCCACTGGGTTACTATGACATGGTAAAACCCATCATTCATTCCCTCAAGCAATCCAGAAGCATCCTTCACCCAGCACGGTCTCTTACAGTGCCTTGGCTGTCATGGCAGCTCTGTCCAGGGCCCTGCCCCTGGGTGTCTGACTTCACTCTCCTACGGCTGGTCTCACACGCTCTTCTCTCTGCTTGACTCTGTAGTTTTCTGTACTATACTCAGCCCTCTACATAGTGGGTCTGACATTTGTAGCTTCCACTACCTGCAGATAGAAAATACCTAACTAGAAATACATCAAGTCTGTCTGCCCTGAATGCAAGAAATAACTATTTCTATGTCACTCACATTGCACTAGGGATTCAAATCATGATTTGAAGCATAGATGGGTGTGCATAGGCTATCCACAAAACTTATGCCATCCCGTACCAAGGGCTTGCGCATCTGAGGTTTTGGGTATCCACTGCAGGTCCTGGGACCCAGGCTTCATGGACACAGAGAAGGCTGGACGTGCTGCTTCTCCAGCTACTTCTGGAACATCCAAATCTTGTCAAGACATTTCCATCCAACCTTTCACCTATGCCTCCGTTTATTGTTTGGTTTATTTTTAATGATCGTTATTTTAACTGTGCGTATTTATGAGGTACAGTGATATTCCAATACATGGCTACAGTGTGCATTGATCAAATTAAGATAATTTGTTTTCATTTCTTTATTGTTATTTTTGTTTGGAGACTTCAAGCCCCTCTCTTCTAGCTGTTCATAAAACACACCATAGATTACTGTGAACTACAGTCACCAGCCTGGGCTGTAGAACACCAAACTTATTACTTTTTTCCAACTATGTTTGTCCCCGTTATCCAAGTTCTTCCTGTCTCTCCATCCTAGCCTCTGATAGGTGCTATGCTACAGTTAGCTTGACTTTCTTTTAGCATCTACCTATGAGTGACATTTGCTGTACATGGATTATTTCATTTAACAAAGGTTTCCTGGTACCATCTATTTTGCTACAAAAAAATAGAATGTTGTTTTTATTGTTGTTGTTTTGAGGCTGAATAAAATTTCGCCTCACCTGTATACACATTTCCTCGACTCATTCTTCTATGGATGGACTTTTAGGCTGACTCCATGTCTGAGCTGTTGTAGATGGTGAGGAACGTGAGCACCTGCTGGATGTGTGGAAATCCCTCTATTGCATCCTCTTTCCTCCAAGTACTCCTACTCCAGCAGGGAATCCTGAGCTGCGCTGCAGCAAAAGGCCAGGTTGGCTATGGGACCCTCGAGTGACTGAAACAGGAAAACCTGACACTGGCTTGCACACTGCTGAGCCCTAGCAGACAAGCTTGGACTCTGTGGTGCAGCCCTGCACCACTGCCTGGGGCTTTCAGCCCATCTACAGCTGCCGCCATGATCAGAAATGATCTGTGCCACCTTGTGGGCACTGCCTGTAGGTTCCTGTGTGGAAATGCCAGAGCAGGCCTTGCTGCCCCAACAGCATCCATGGCAAGAGCAGCCAGGAATACGGGCCTCGCATGGATCCCTGAGTAACCCTGAGTAACAAGGACCACTTCCCACAGGTGGAGTCAATGGAACATGGCAGGACACTGAGTTGTCACACTGCAGAGTTTTGGGGACATATTTTTCTCCAATTAAAGATGAAGCCCTGGCATCAGGATCTAAGAAACAGCTAGAGAGGGCAAAACATTCAAGAATAAGTAAGAAGTGAAATACCTGTGCATATGCCTGACCGAACTCCGCTGGGAGGTTGATGCAGATTCCATGCTGATGGTGAGCTGGGCTGGTAAGATGGCCACACAGCCCAGCCTGGCCGGCAGATTCAGGCAATCCTCACACACGCACTACAACACGCCTCACAGAAAAGGAAAAACAATCCCAAAACCCACTCCGAAGACCAAAGACCCCAAACAGCCAAAGTAACTCTGAGCAAAAGCACAAAACTCAGGCAAACAAAACCTAGAGTAATCAAGACTGCAGAGCGTTGGCCTCTAAACAGACTCAGACCAGTGCAACAGACGAGAGTCCCGGATACTACCTGATTCATTCACAGCCAACCGATTGTCAACGAAGGCACCACGCATATCCACGGGGGTGCCGGGCACAGGGGGTGAAGAGCTTCTTCTGCAAACAGTGTCAGGTAACTGGCCAGTCACACAAGGAAGACTGACCCCTATCTTGTACCCTTTACAAAAATCAGTTCAAAAGGAATAGGAGTCCTCAATAGAAGGCCTTGAATCCAGAAGCTACTAGAAATAAGTGGAGGGAAAAGTCTTCAACAAGTTCAAACACAGACAGCAAAAGCAAAACCAGGCTTGGCGTTGGTGGCTCACGCCTGTCATCCTAGCTACTCAGGATCTGAGGATCACAGTTCAAAGCTAGCCCAGGCAGGAAAGTCCATGAGACTCTTATCTCCAACAAACCACTAGAAAACCAGAAGTGGCACTGTGGTTCAAGGGTTAGGGCACTCACCTTGAGCTGAAGAGCGCAGGAACAGTGCCCAAGCCCAGAGTTCAAGACCCACGCCAAGAATGAGTCAGCCCGCCCAGGGCAGAGACAGCATATAGAACAGCATTGCAGACAACTCTCCTGATGAACAGTTGGCATGCAGGAGGCAGAGGGAGCTCAAAAAAATAGCAAAGATGAAGCAATTCACCTAATTTTTAAACGAGCAGATGTCAGGACTAGATATTTCCTAAAGGAGGAAATTCAGTTCACCAACAAATTTGTAGGGAAAAAAGAAAAGGTCCATTGAGCCATCACAAAATGCAAATAATACCACAATGAAATGGTCTCCATCCAGATAGAATCTCTGCTTTCGGAGACAAACATTTAACTAGCCAGGAGGTAGAGAAGAGGAAACCCTCATTCCCCGTTGGAGGGACCCTGATGAATTCAGCCACTATGGAGAGCAGTCTGGAGTTCCCTCAGGAAACCAAAAATAGGTCTCCATCTGATCCAGTGATCTTATGTCTGGTGTGGATCCAGGAACTCGGTCTTATTTCAGGGCGCATCTGAAAAGCAGCTCCGAAGCAGCCTGAATCTCTGGTCACAACACAGAAGGACGTTCCTGTTTCTCTGCGTTTTCTTTCATTTCCGGCACTAATTACTCCCAGCACAGTAAGCAGTGGATATGTAAACTGCACGGTGCAGCGCCCACGGGGGGGGGGGGCTCCTTCACCCCCACTTATGTCTCGAGAGTCCTCAGTGGGTTACCTGGTTGTGTGGTGGCTGAGCCTTGGGACTCCTGCCCTCTCTGTTCCTCTGTCCCAGCCCCTCTCCTCCCCGGGGGCAGCTCAGGCCTGGCCCAGGGAGTCACCGCAGCCATGGGGGAGGAGGCGCACAGCCCACCTGAAGCAGTCCTGTCTCCGGAGCCTGGCTGAGCGGACCATGGTGTAAAGGACGCACTCAGCTGTCTGCAGACAGGAGGCTGCCGGCCGGCAGCAGCCTTCACGGGAGTCCCCGGGGATCCTCAGGGACCCTTCTCTGCAAAGGCATGCACGGTCCAAAGGGAACCCAGGGCCTTAGCACCGCTGGGCCTCTGTCTCTAATTGGGGAACGTTAGCACCCTGGCGCAGAGGGTTTTTGAGAGGGCTGCGGCTGGCACCACGCCAGCCCTGGGTAAATGGTGCTGAGCTGACTGTTGGGCAAAGACTGGTTGGTGGAGACAGGGGGGCTCCACAGAGGCAGCGCTGGGGAGGCCTGGCCCCTCCACCTATGAATGTGAGTGCGCGAAGATGGAGTCGAACCCTGGCCGGCAGCCCTCAGCTCTGTGTTTAGACAACCAGAAAAACATTTTGGGAAGTAGAGTGTACTTAGCCTGATTTTCCTTTTCTAATCTGATGTAGTGTGTGTGTGTGTGTGTGTGTGTGTGTGTAGTGTGTGTGTGTGTGTGTGTGTGTGTGAGAGAGAGAGAGAGAGAGAGAGAGAGAGAGAGAGAGAGAGAGAGAGAGAGAGAGAGAGAGAGAGAGAAATATCCTAGTACTTGGGTTGTTTTAAAAATAAAATAATTCCAACTTGTGATTTTCATGAAATTAAAAAAAAAGCTAAAAGTCTCAGAGAAACCTTCCTGCACGCGGTGTGCTCCTCTTTCTCCGAAACTCAATTTTAAATCAGTCAGATTATCAATGCTCACTCAGAGGATCGTAGCAGTCATTAAGTCTTATTACAAAGCGGAGTGCAGAAAGTAATTGCACATATTTGTAAGTAGCTTAGAGTTGATTAAAAATGCATAAATTAAAGCTGTAAAAATCTCCGCAGGCACAAGGATGCCACCCCTGGGGACCAGGCCAGCTGCTCAGCCTCTCCCCTCCCCTCCCCCTCCCCCAGCCTCCCCCCTACCCTGCAAGGCCAGCAAGGCTGGCCAGGCCCCAGGGCCTCCAGCCCTTCTGTGGAAAGCTTGCTGCCTGCAGAAGTCGCTCTGGTTTGCCAAGCCTGGGAGTGCAAGTCATATTCCTTTCCAGAAGCTTCCAGGGAAGGAAGCATTTCCTATAGAAGAGATCAAGTCTTCCCAGCTCCCTGTCCCAGCCTCAGAGACTGGGCTGGTAGCAAGTATTCACCACCAGCATGGGCCAAGGGAGGGGGATGCAGCCCTCGGGCTGGTTGCCAGGGGGGTGGGGGGGGATGGAACATGGCTCTCATCTTGCAGGCAGGGCAGGCAGCTGGCGCTGGTACCTGTCTCTCTGGTCCGCAGTCTCCCACATCACTTCCCACACAAGCAATCCACCATTCAGTTGGCTCAGTGTCTACTACGGGGAAAGACGAGGGCTGGTCTGGGAAGTGTGACATCTCTCCAGTCAATGTTGAACGAACACTTGCTATGAACCAGGTGAGTGAGGGTGCTCCAGGGGCTCTCACTGGGAGGGCTGCCTGCTGGGGTGTGCCATGGCACTGCGGCACAACAACAACAACACAACAACACAAACAACCTCGGATCCCCCCTCCCTCTGGTCTCCTTTCCTTTCTTCTCCTACTCTTCTCTTCCCTCCCCTCCCCTCCCCTGCTTTTCCTTCCCCTTTCCCCTTGTGTTCCCATCCCTTCTCCTCCCCTCTCTATCCCCCTCCCCCTCTCCTTCCCTATCCTCCTCCTCCCCCAAATATTTACTGGGTATTATTCTAGACCAGGCTTTATGCTAGAAGCTGGGGCTATGATAGTGATTGGACTCTGTTTCTGAGATGTTCATAATCTTCACTCTAGATATTCCTCTCAAAACAAATTCTCAAAGCAAGAGTGTTCAAACTATATATCCTCCTTGGTCTTCGTGTTTCTCTCTCTTTTTGTTAAATAAGTATTTTATGGAAACACATCAGCAGTTCTGTGAATATAGCTGACAGAACTTCCTATACACATCCTACATTCAAACCCCTCATTTGTATCCTGCAGTATAGGCTTTAATTTTTAAGCCATTATGCACAAAACTATACATATGCTGAAAAAGAGGTTTCAGAGCAACAGACGGGAGGCCTCTTCATTTTTTAAATTGTGAGATTCACTGTGGTATAGTAGACAGACTTGGCTAATTTTCTTTGGTGTGTCATATTTCATTGGTGGACATATACCAAGCTAGTAGGTAGGTACTCATTTTACTGTTGATGGACAGTTGAGCCCTAGAGAACTCACATATCTCCAACCATTCTCCCCAAGTCCTGGTGTTCCCACAAGTGCAGAATGACAGTTCCCGGCGTCCTCTCGCTCACATACGAGTAATAAACATCAGACAAAGCAAGCAGAAAACGTAACTGTCCTTCATCTCTCTGAGCACAGAGCAGGCTCAGCCAAAGCAAACAGGAGGACAAGCCATGGAGGGGCCTGGGGTCACCGTGGCCGCTGTGGGTGTTGGTGACAATGGCAGCTGAAGAGCTGCGTGCGTGAAGAGCTCACGACGTCCGTGTTCGCGGTGGACACAGCTTTCCCCGTGTTGCTGGCAATGAGATCAGTGAAGACCGGCCAAGAACATTTACATGTGCTTTTCTTCTTCCTGCCTGTTATTCCCATGTAAGAGGCTTGTTACTATACACCAGCTCAGAGATTTCCTAACTTATTTGAATCAGAAAATAGTTTTGTTTTTTTCCTTTTTACAAAAGCAATGCATTTATTGGACAGAAAAGCAATCAGAAAAACAAAGACATGATAAATGAAAACATGTATCTCCTTGTCTCAGTAATTCTCAACTTTCACACACGCGCACACGCATACACACACACACACATTTGTGTGCACAAAGGTGCACAGGCTGTGTTGTTATACAGGGCTGTCAGTGTCTTCAATCATTTAACGGTCAGAATCCATTTTCTCATTTTTGATTTCTATTTAGTTTTTCAATTTGAGAGAGGAAATAAGTTAGCTAATGTCACCACAACTTAGTGAATGACCAGGCCACAATTCTACTCTGATTTAAAATACCAAGGTAAGAAGAGGAGTGGATGGAGTGAGCATAGTCAGAGGGGAATTTGCCTTTACCCTTTCTTCTATGGCCTGCTCTAACTGCCAGTTTCCTGGCTGCCTTTTGTTCCTGGTACCTGACAGTGGGGCAGGGGCCACACCCATCAGCCTGAGTTGGGATGCTCAGCCCCTCCCTCTGTCCTCCCTCCCTCTTACCCTTTCTCCCTCCCTCTCTCCTTGGCCAGAATCAGCTTATGTTGCTCTTCAGTTTCCCACCCAATGGATGACAGTTATAGGGCTCAGCTCACTAAAGCCATGATGCTGCTGCTGGAGGAGGCCAGAGGTTTCCATAGTAACCGAGATGATGTGGAAACCTTTAGAACCGCGGTGACACGGTCCACATGGTAAGGAGGAGGGCTGGAGTCACCAGGGGCTCCCAGGAGATCTTTGCCAGTCCTGCATTGGGAATGGGGGTGGGGTGGGGAATGCTGGACAAAACTGTCCAGTCATGAAGTTCACCTTCCATTCCTCCCGCCACTCCTCCGATAAAGACTCTGGAGGAAGTGACCCATGGAGCAGGCCTTCTGTTCTTTATCTTCGTTAAGTATTGGCTAGGGCTGACCTGGAAGTACTTTAGTGTTAAAGGATAGAGGGGGTGGGGAGTATCTTCCTAGACAATGTCTGAATTAGTGGCATCTGGGCTGTTTCATAGCATGGCTATGGTGCATAGTGCAGCAATGAACATGGGTGTGCAAGTGTCTTTATGGAATCCTGGCTTGTGGTGTCCTGGGGAGGTGTCCGGGAGTGGCCTGGCTTCCTTGTAAGGAATTCATGCCTAGTGCATGAGTGGGCAGCCTGGGTCTAGGCCCCACTGGAGCCTTCTGAGACTCTTCTGCTCCTGACAGCCCTTGGCTGGAGCTCACATGCTTGACTTCTGCTATCTCAGTGCTCACACAACCAGCTCAAAACCATATCCCCGCAGGTGCACACAGGCGCCTGTTCTTGCTCTAAAGTTTGAGTCTCCTCAACATTTCCCTCTTTACTAGGTGACCTGGTTTTGAGTAGCTGGCCTCCAAACCTTTCTTCCCACATTCCGAGTCTTGCCTTTACCCTCAAATCCTACTCCATGCCACTGGCTCACAATCTCCCAGGTCAGAGAGCTGTGTTGTCAGTCTGAGAGGTCCTAGAAATCCTCTCCCATTTTGGCCCTGACCCAGGCAGCTGGGGAGGACAGGCCATTGTGTCCACCCTGGGTTTGTAATCTCAGAAGCTTCTTAAGGATGTTTTATTTATTTTAATAGAGCATTTTAGTTTACCTTGGAACACACTGAAAAACCTAATTAAAAATCAGGAATCAGATTACTTGGTGAATGGCATTCTCCTCTCCCAGCGCTTCCGGGCTTTGAATACCCCCTGTTAATTCATGGAGCCCACGGCTAATCCCAGGAGACAATGGAGCAAATTGGATTGCTGGCGGCTGGGGCAGGCACGGGGTCTGCGGCCTGCCTCTCTGCATGGTTTATACAGACATTTCTGCTCCAGCCAGAGGTGGATCACCTGAGCAACTAACTAGAAATACACTCAGAGGTGGTAGCAGGAGCCTTTAGTGTACAACGTTATTGTACCTGACTTTCCACTTAAATATTTCAAATGAAATGTACTAGACAAAGGAGTGAATGTGAAGATGGAGAATATTGAGGATCAGATGACTTTTGGCCATGCGCAGAAGCAGAGCAGGGGGATGGGGTCACCCAGCTGGGCTCGGGACTGCGAAGCTCAGCTTCCCCTCTGGCATTGAGTCACCAGCAGTTCTCCCGGAGGACTTGAACTTCCAGAATACTCAGTCTGACTCTCACACTAGTGATGAGCTCATGTGTGACGTGTGTGCAAGACTCTATAGGCTTAGAAGTCTCAGCTGTTGCCTCCTGCTTAATTGAACCACACTGGCTGTGAACGATTAGGGCCGTCACTTAATTCTCGGTCTCCACGAGCTGACTGGGGAGAAAAGTTTCTTGAGTGATTTTGCTGGAAGAGTACTTGGCTCCTTGTGCCTGACATTATCCCCCGAGACCATATCCCAGCCTCTCCCCTTGTTCCGGAAGGACTTACACCTACCTGCCCTAGGAAACACATTTAGCCTTGGAGGGAAGGGTAGAGGAAGATGAGTGTGTTTGCTTTCTTAAACCAACGTTTTTAGAATAAAACATGAGATCCATAAAACCACGTGTGTGTAGATCGAATAAATATTGTCATAGGAACATACCAACAGCTAATGTCTGGGTCAAAAGAGCACTCAACCAGTCACCCCAACAGCCAGTCCATCCCAGCCCCCAAAGGAGTTATTCCTCCGATCGAATTTCCTCACACGCTGAGCTAGTCCTGGGACCTGGAGACACTCTGGTCTCAAGCATTCTTATCTCTGTAATTTGACTCCTCCAGGCTCCTTCAATGTGCAAGTTCCCCTTCCTTCTCTCTGTTCTGAGTGGGTTGGAAGGTTGGGCAGAGGGGCGGGGCTTAGCTGGCTCTGCCCCCTGCAGCTCCGCACAGACTCGGGGCTGGATCCTAAGACCTGGTTCAGACCTGGCCTTTTTGGCAGTGAGACAGGTAGTAGGTTCTCTTCCTGTTAGAGGCACCTGGTAGCTGGTAGCTATTTTCTTTGTTTTGTTTTTTTCTCTTTTTCTATTTATTTTTGTTATTCTTGTGCTTATTTGTAGCAGAAGACCACGCAAGACACTAATTTCTTCTTCACTGGTTCACTGGAGTATTGAATATGCATACATCACATCTCATTCATGTATAAGCAGTTACAACGGCTGTTACCTTCCCCCCTTTATTTACCAGTTCTTAAGGTGAATGCTGTAGTTTGATCCTTACTGTCCAGTGTCCAAGACAATTCCTTCCCTTCCCCCTGCTCCTTGGAGACAGGAGAGGTGGGTTTAAATCTATTGATCGGTTTTAATCCATGGCTCACACGATCTCATCTCTGGCTGGTGGGAGATTCTTCAGGTTGCTCTTTGGCTTTTTTTGGGAGGAGGGTCGGTTGTGGGGTCTGAACTCTGGGCCTGGGCGCTGTCCCTCAGCTCTTTAGCTCAAGCCTAGCGCTCTACCACTTGAGCCACAGCGCCACTTTTGGCACTGTGTATGTGGTACTGAGGAATCGAACCCATGCATGTGAAGCAAGCACTCTACCACTGAGCCACTTCCCAGCCTAAGAGTAATAATTTTTAATAGCCATGCTACATTTCTGTATGAAAAGAGGCTTTTGGCTCACCATGTGTATTTATATCCCAAGCTCAGAGCCAGGCATGTCTTTAAGTGCTCTGGGTTTCTTCTGGTGGGAAATGCTATTTCCAACTGTAAATAATGGTCTTCATAAAATTTACAAATGTGCCTAGGGCTGGTCACTGTTCCTAAGGCCTTGAGCCTTGTTGGTGGAAAGAGATAGAAGATATCTACATCCCCACACTGATCATCCAGATACACAAAGCATAGGTGATTTATTTATATGCCTACATATGTACCTATATACACATCTCCAGTCTCTGGTTTCTATGTATCCACACACAAATATCCTAAGTACAGGGTACATATAGTCTATATACTACATGTGATAAAAATCTTACAAGTGTTTTTGGAATTTACCATGTCTGCACTTTCATCAGCCTTCTCTTGTATTATGTCTAAATCTGCCCTCTCTTTAAGCAGTTCTTGGATTTGAACTCAGGGGCTTCTGCTTGTGAGGCCAGTGCTCATCCTTCACGGGCAGACATCGCTGGCTAGCATAGTAATGTTACCTCTGCCTGCATCATTCTAGCACACACTCGACATTCTGGTGTCTTCCATTTTGTCCCTGGTCTTATTTTTGTTCTTGCTTTGGCGACACTTAATTGTGGTACACAGGACTGAGGTACAGTCTTCTCTCTCTCCTAACCCAACTGTCAACTCATGGCCACGTGGCTCTCCATGCCAGGCTGTGGTAAGATCCTCTCTGCACCTCACTGAAGATCCCTTAGCAACTTCCTCACAAGGAACTCAGCATCTGGCAGTAATTTTCTGTGCCTTTATAGTTGGAAGTCCATTTGTTGGCTGTAAACCTGGAGCTCACGCTTTCTTTCATATGTTAAATACTTTCCTGTGACAAACAATTACTGTCCCAAAGCCTAATGACAATACTGCATTTTTCCTTAGAGAGCAACAGTTTTTGACTTTTTTTTTTTTACCTAAATGGTCAAATAATTTGTTCCAGTCCTGTAATTTTCCTATGTATGTGTCTATTTGCAGTGAAGAACCTCAATGGGTGGTGTGTATAAGTAATTCTCTGCAGAAAGAATATGTTTATGAACATGGGTGGCTTTCAACGTTCCAGTGGGTTCTAGAATTCCATGAACAGTGTCCAAGACAGGGTCCCGAGCGGGGGTCAGAGAACTGCGGTCTGTGGGTCAGATTCACCCAACTCTGCTTCCTGCCTTCAGCCTGCTAGCTGGCAATGCTCTTCTCATTTCATTGGCTAAACTTGACATGATTGTGTATGTTTATAAGTGACATCCTCTATACTGATTCTTCTCCTCAAACCCTGTTTATTATCTGGCCTTTTAAGAATATGTATGATGGGCTGGGAAGGTGGCTCAGTGGTAGAGCGCTTGCCTTGCATGCTTGAGGCCCTGGGTTTGATTCCTCAGTACCACATAAGCAAAAAGAAAAAAGCTGGAAGTGGCACTGTGGCTCAAGTGGTAGAATACTAGCCTTGAGCTAAAGAGCTGAGGGACAGTGCCCAGGCCCAGAGTTCAGGCCCCACGACCGGACCCCCCCCAAAAAAGAGTATGTATGATTAGCTAGGCATGGTAAGAAATGCCTGCATCTCAATTATCTGGAGGCTGAGATAGGAGGATCATTGGTTTGAGGCTTAATCTGGCCACATAAAGACACTATTATTCAGAGAGAGTCAGTACGAGAGAGGGAGGGGAAGGAAAAAGAAAAGATAAAAATGCATATCAGACCTCTATTTTAAATGCTCATTAACATTCTAAAAATATTCTTCATACAAGTAGAAAAATCTACCAATTCACCTGTAAGTACAAAAGTACAAAGCAATCCTGAGTAAGTAACATTCAAGGTATTATATTTGACTTCAAATTATACTACAGAGACACAGTAACAAAAACAGCATAGGCCAGGTATGGTGGCACATGCCTATAATCCCAGCTACTCAGTAGGCAGAAGTAGGAAAATCACAGTCTATGGCCAGCCTGCCAAAATTAGCTCAAGACCCTAATTGGGAAAGTCAAACAAAAAAACAAATGTAAGAAAAGCAAAAGGACTAGGGGCATAGATCATATGGGAGTAGCTAGCCTGAAGCCCTTAGTTCAATCTCTACTATTTCAAAAATGAAAGAACATGGTACTGGTACAAAATCTGACACAGACCAAGGGAACAATTAGAAGTCCCAGATATATACCCATGTAGCTTATATCTGATTTTCAACATGGGTGCCAAAAGCATCTGAAACAAACGTGCTGGAGAAACTGATACCCACAGGTCCATAACAAAGCAGATTCCTGTCTCTCAATCTATTACATATGCGAATCAATTCAAAACAGATCAAAGACCTTAATTTAAGATCAGATGCTTCCAAGATACTAGAGGAAAACACTTCATGACACAGGTATACAGAGGAACTCCCACAAATCAAGACAACGGCAAGGTTCCATCTCACCCTCCCCAGAATCAAGAAAACAAACCACCACCAATGCTGCCAGGGATGGGGTGGGGAATGCGAACTAGTGCAACCACTATGGAAATCCCTGTGGAGGTCCCTCGAAAGCTAAACACAGAGCTACCATAGAATTCTGCTATACCATGCCTGGGCATGTACTCAAAGGAATGTAAGCCAGCACACAGCGGAAATACCTGCACACACATGTATATGGCAGTGCTATCCACAATAGCTAAATTATGGAATCCAGATGAATGGATAAGAACGTGTACTACATACCCACCCGGTATTATTTGGCCATTAAGAAGTTGTATTGTATCCTTTGCAGGAAAATGAAAGGAACTAGATACAGATGATGATGTTTAATCCAATAAGCCAGACTCAGAAAGACAAATGTCACCTATTTTCTCTTGTATGGGGAATCTAGACTAAGAAAAGCAGGAGATGAATATAAATAGGAGACTATATTGGGGTGGAGGGGGAATGTGATTAAAGGACATTATTTGCATATATGCAAATATCCCAATGAAACCCCTCACTTGATACAATTCATAGCCCAGCAAAACCAATCAAAATAAACGATTGCCATAAATAAAGGTGCTGGGATGGACCGGTCTAAATCAGATCCTCCTGGGACCCCCGGCTTTGCTCAGACCTGCGTTGATGCATGATGGCTTTTACTTGGGACTCAATGCGAAGGTCTGAATGTGACCCCCAGACTGATGTATGTCTGCTGTGGATGTGTGTGCGCATGCACGTGTTTACACATCTGTACACACATGCCCACATGCATCTCCTCCCCCACATAAAACATCCCATGGTCTCTCTCCTCCTGGCAGCTCAGGCTTGTGAACAGGCGGGAACAGTTACACTCCACCCTCCGCCACCTGGGGAGTTCCCCCCAGGATTCCACCCCTCACCCTGCCCTCTGCTTCTCCCTGTTTCTGGCTCTGCCTCGAGCAGAGGGAAGCCAGAAAGAGCCCCAGGCCTGCCACACCTGCCAGGGCTTCTCTGCGGGACCCTGAGGATTCCTATGAAGACCTGGGCTCCTAGGCTAGCATGGGCTTCCTCTCCACAGGCTGCATTAAAAACCCGTCGACAGGCAAAGAGCCAAACCCTTAAAATACACACACAAGGGTGTGGATTTGGATGTGGTTGTCTTCCACACAACGTGGCCCTCAGGGTGCCTGTGTTGCTAGCCTCCGTCCCCTGATCTCCCCGTGCTGAGTGGTCCGAATTGCAGACGTGAGACACCACACATGGCTTATCTTGAGTTTTCAGACAGGATTTCACTAACTTTTGTCCCACTGACCTCGAACAGGGATCCTCTCGTCTCCACCAACAAGTAACTGGGATTACAGGCATGCGCCGCCACACTCAGTCCGCATACATTTTTAAATGGTTATAAAGCAACATATGTGGTAACATATGAAAATAGTATGCAATTCAAACGGTAGGAAGTTTGTGACATGAGTCAGGCAGGCCCTCGTGCTTCCTGTCTCTGACGGCAGAGCTGAGTGGCAGGTGCGCTTTGGGTGGCGGTGTATGGAGCATGCTCTCCCACAGCCATGCCCTCTGAGGTTCGACCTTGCCTCCCAGTTGGCCAAGCTTTGGCCTCATTCAAAACAATTGCTTTCGGGAAGCCGCCCGGGCCCTCAGCCCAGGCCAGGCCCACGCTCATGTGACCTCACAGGCTACACACCATTGCCTACCCTCACCTGGCTGCAGCTCATCCTGGGGGCCAGCAGGTTAAAGAGGTTAAAGGCCTCTCCTTTGGGCCATACGAAAGCTACCAGCACAACTATGTTTATCACAGCATTATTCACCATGACTAAGATATGGAACCAACCCAGATGTCCTGCGGTTGATAAATGGATCAAGAAAATGTGATATATATATATATATATATATATATATATATATATATATATATCCCCATTTGTTAGGAAATGGAAAGACCTGGAAAAATTATATTAAGTGAAGTAAGCCAGACCGAAAGAAACATAGGTCCCATGGTTTCCCCTTATTTGCAATAATTAGTGTATGTCTAGGATAATCTTATCAGATAAACAGAAAAGGTCAAAAGCTATGTACATATGACCATATAAGATGGTGCTAAGTGAAATGAACCCCAAGATAG
Source organism: Dipodomys merriami (assembly GCF_024711535.1). NCBI lineage: Eukaryota > Metazoa > Chordata > Mammalia > Rodentia > Heteromyidae > Dipodomys > Dipodomys merriami. Next base: position 119,383,136 of record NW_027203381.1, on the reverse strand, counting down.
GGACACAAGAAGGTTTTTCTCTTTATCAGTTGTTTTTAACGTACTTTTAATGTACTATGTTGTTGTTGTTGTTTCTTTTGCATGTTCTTCTTCCACGGTATAACTCCTGTTTTCACTGTATTTGAGTTCAGTGCCCTGCATCTTGTATATACATTTTTCTAATTTGGGGAGGGGAAGGGAAATAACAAAATGCTGAAATAAGGATACAGACTGACCCATTGTAGCAATGAGATGTACAAGTCACTATGTTGAAAACAAACTTTACAACTTCAGTGGGGCGGGGATAATAGGGGAAAAACAAAGGAGAGGAAATGTAGTCATTACCTTACTCATGTAACGGTAACCCCTTTGTACAGCATCTTTACAAAAAAAAAAAAAAGGCCTCTCCTTTGTAGATGCTAAGCATCCTGAAGACAGGCATTGCTAGTACTGGACTCAGCACAGAAACATTTGTAAACAAGACCCCCAAACCTGAGCCCTTGGCTGCCTCTTCCAGAAGAACTTCCAGTGGAAGAGGAGGGGCCTGAGGGCCCAGCCTTTGCGCGGTAGACACTGTCTGCGGGGTAGCAGGCTTCCTTGGATCAACTAGCAGCGACCATTCACTCTATCTGAAGGACTCTTCCAAGGATCGCTAGGCTCAGCAAAACAGTCAACAGTAGTAGAGAATATACCCAACTGCAGGCAGCCACACACTGCTTTATACCACGCACACCGGCACCAGGTTCAGGCTGATTGGCTGCTTATACCACACACACCGGGGCTAAATTTCACTGTGCCAGACCCTCACACAGACGTGAAACACATGCAAAGAAGCTGTGTTGGGCAGAGGCTGCGTTCGGCTTTTAATTGTGGGTCCTTTTGACCCACGCGTGGCGAAGCAGCTCCTGTCTAGACTTGCGCAAAGCCTGCACGTTCAATGCTCACCGCGCCGTCTGCAAAGACATGGTCTTGTGGGGGCTGCAGGTGTGGGGAGAGGGCCACAGCACGCGGCTGGAATCCTGTCCTCATCGCCACGGCCATGGAACCCGACAGAGCCACCTTCCTGCGCGTCAAGAGCACGTTTATCACAGCCCATAACCCAACCGTGTTAAAATGACCCCATTGAAAGGTCTTTTCCCCCAAGATATCTCTGGGAACTTCTGAAGGGCAAAGGCACTCTTGATGCATCCTGTAGCACTCTAGAATAGAACCCAGGTCAGCTCCGTGTGTGGGGATTCTGGAATCGGCGGAAAGCTGCCGCCCAGCGCCCAGTAGGCTGTTTTCCTAACACCAGACAAGGCGTCTGCACCACACGCACCCCCTCTGCCGCGTGGGCCCCTCGACCTTCCTCCGTGGACAGCTCTCAATCTGTTTCCTCCCATCCATAGGCAACCCAACACACCTTAAAAAAACACATCCTGGGAAGAACCACCAGTTTTATCCTTAAAATAGAAAAAGCTAGAAATGTGTGATTCTTGCTTGTGCAACAAGAACAAAAGCTGAAAGGGCTGAAAATTAAAACAATAACAGCAGCAACGGCAACTCATTTCATCACTGTCAAAACCCTCGAAGAAGACAAGTGCCACCATTTCCTTACCTGGCGTCTGAAGCTCTGGAGCCGTCAGCTGGCAGAGGCGCTGGTGCGGGGTTTGGGTCCTCTGAGAGCAGAGCACGGAGGGATGGGGCTGGGGGAGACGCTCATCTGGGCTACAGCCACGAGGGCCCCACATTTTGGTAGGTTTCACTAGGAATGGTCCCAGGTTCTCAAATCAAACAGCCACACGGAATCACCTCCAGTCTCTAGTGGGGGGAGGAGGCCAAGGCCCCGACCTGAAATACTTCCAGGTGTTTTCTACAACCAGTTCCTGCCCCACAAGGGAAAATGCTTCTCCAGAGTTTTGTCCCCATGCCGGTGCCCCGGTAGAATTCTACCTCATCTGAGGGGGAAGAGCAGAGGTAAGTCAAGTTAAGAAGGGTCACATCCCAAGCCAGGTACCCATGGCTCACACCTGTAATCCTAGCTACTCAGGAGACTGAGATCTGAAGGTCTCAGTCCAAAGCAAACCCAGGCAGGAAAGTCAGAGAGAGAGACGCTTGTCTCCAATTAACCACTAAAGAGATGGAAATAAGCGGTGGTTAAAGTGATAGAGCACCAGCACTGTGTAAAAAAAGCTGAGGGACAGTGCCTAGGCCCTGAGTTCCAGGACTGGACCAAAAAAAAAAAAAACAAAAACAAAACCATTGCAGCCCAAATTCACAAGCATCAGCGAATAGAATGCTTCTCCCCAGGTTCGCCCAGCATCCCTGAAACCATGAAGTCAGATCTTCCTGTTTTGCAGTAGAATGAATATAACCTCTTCCAAGGGAAAATTGCAATCTGTGTCTTAGCCAGAGCATTTGAATCCAAAATACATGAAGTAGTATTGGAATTCAACAAGATGGAAAAGTGTGTGCATTAAACACGTGTGGAAGGTCTAAGCATACACCTCCTGTGGATACAGACATGGCGCACAGCCCTATGAAGTGACTTTCATTATCCTTTGTTATTAATAGAAATTTAAAACTTAGTTTTTAAGTTTATTGTCAAGGCGATGTACTGAGGGGTTACAGTTACTTAGGAAGGTAGTGTACATTTCTTGTCAAACTTGTTACCCCCTCCCTGATTTTTCTCCCCCTTTCCTTCCCTCCACTCCCCCCCTAGATGTACAGTTCATTTCCAACATATTTTCTTGTATCGCTGTTGCATTGGTTCCCCCTTTGCCCTTTGGCTCACCATTTTGTTGTTTCCCTTCCCTTCCCTCATTCAGATAAACATATATACAATACCCAGGGTGCCAAAATCAAATAGAGTGACAACAGGATATAAACCATAGGGGAAAAAACACAAAAGAAAAAAGAAATCACACAGTACATTAAAAACAACAAAGAAAAGCCTCTTGTTTCCATATCTTCGAGTTCATTTCCCTTACCATCCTCTTTTATGGTCATATATACATAGCTATTGAGCTATTGTGATCCTCTTGTAGGACTGCCCTAGACATATACTACAAGTTTTAACAAGTCTTAACAATAGCATGTTAAGACAAAAACTAGATACCACTCGATACAGATTAGAAAAAAGTCTCTTAGGATGCGGAGCTGGCTTGAAGTGTTAATGGGCTGGAAAGATCCATGTGTGTTTGGGGTTGGTATGAACTCACCATCAGCCTGGTGTGGATGCTCATGGCTGCATACAGCACTATCTATGGGAGTGTGTACACACATGGATTACTATGATGTATACACGTATTGCCTTGCTGTACCTGCTGAGCAGGCCCCACATAGCAACCAGCATATCACGGCACCCAGGTCCTGCCTAGTACCATTTCCAGCCAGAGGAACCAAGGCCCTTGGAAAAATAAGTCATTCTATGACTGGACCAGGAAATACGTAAGATGAGCCATCAGTATATGCTAGTGTCAGATAGTGGAGAACACTCAGACACACACAGACCGATGCTCAAAACCAGAACATGTTGAGAATCAAAAGTTTAAATTGAAACTTAAAGCCCATAAATACATGATAGGATAAACACATAAATACATGGAGGTTCTAAACAAATCTCCTGGGTAGAATTGTGAATGCTTTAGGTAGATCTTCAGGGTTGGGGAACAGCACTCCTCATTCCTGAAGTAGGAATGACACTCCAGTGGTCATGTCCAGATAGACAAAGGGGAGAGAATCACTTTAAAGTGAGTGAGGCTGACGGCAACATCAAAAGGGACGGGCCATGTTGACTGTCAGAAACGCTTGCACGCTGGATGTGAGCGGTGTGACTTGTCCACTGTAATCGTGAAGAAATGCTCGGGCACAGCTACCTGAGGGTCAGTCCACAGCAGACCAGCCCTCCTGCAGAATGTCCAGGTCATCCACCAAGGAAAGTGTGAGACCTCGTGATGGGGTAGGCAGTTTAATGGAATGTTTCTCTTCACGGGGTTTTAGAATGGGACTAAGGCCTTGAGTTCAATCCAACAAAATCTAAGTCAAATTTGCAATCATGTATCGGTGTGGCTCATTTTATTGCTGCAAGAATTAGTAGAGAGGGACCTTGATATAGATCCGTCCCCTGAATGGATGAGGATGACTGGATCAAGAAAATATGACACACACACACACACACACACACACACACACACACACACACACACACACACACACACACACTGGAATTCTACTCATCCATCAGAATGAATGATAGTGCCCCATTTGTAAGGAAATGGAAAAAAATTTTATTAATCAAAGTAAGCCAGGTCCAGAGAAACACAGGTTGCATGGTTTCCTTCATTTGTGGTAGCTAGAATGTACCTATAAATCTACAAGAAAACACAGTGGAGGTAAAAACAAAATACATTAGGACATGATAAATTATACAAGACTCTAGACATTCATACACAGTGAGACCAAGGAGGATATTCATAGGAGAAGAACACAAAGGCTCAATGCCTATGTGCATCTGGTCATGTAAAATAGTATTTATCAACATGAATTCCAGGAAATGGGAAACAAGAGGTTGTTTTCTTTGTTATCTGTCTTTGGGAGGGTGGGGAAGGAGGGAACACCGAAATGGAGGGACAAGGGGTGAACAAATGCAGTAGTGGTAGTCACTGGACACTATGTTGAAAGTGAGCTATACAACTTGTGAGGGGCCATGGGAGGGAAAAATTGGGAGAGAGGAGGGAAGGGGTGACATTGTCCCAAAAGAAGCACACTCTATCTGACTTCTGTAGCTGTAGCTGCTCTATACATCACCCGTATAATGACAATGCAAAAACAAAAAGAACTGGTAGAGAACTCTAGAAGAAAAATACTGGATTTGGCTCACTTGTAGGTTTTGTAAAAATAACTTGATATTCCCTTCCACTCAGCAATAGAAGATGCCATCATTGCCTTTGTCTGTTTATGGTGGCCCTAACAGAAGAGCTTAGACCGGGGAATTTGTTCTCATGGTCCAGGGCTTGGACAGGGAAGGGCAAGGGGCCATAGCGAGCGTGTTCTGCCTTGGTGGAGGTCCGGATGCTGGCTCAGGCCCCTCTTCCTCTTCTTATAGCCATGCTGGGCCCGCCCTCATGACCCCACCCAACCTCAATTACCTTCCACCTCCACGAGCATCCATCTCGGAATGTGAAGATCAGCTTTCCATCCCATGAGCTTAGGGGACGTCCTCAGACGGTCATACCTCGGGAGTGTCTGCAGACCGAGCACTTTCTGTCTCCCCTCCACCATCTTATCATCAGGGAGGCCAGCCTGCCGGTTCACATTTCCCAAAATAATGGGGAGGACCTGAGCCAGCCCGAAGATCAGCCCCCTGAACTGCATACATCGCAAGTCCAGACCCTCTAAATTAAACGAGTGTGATCATAATATTTCTTCTGAACTGTGAAGAAAATATGTTGCAGAGTTTACTGAAACAGATAAAAATACCATGAGCTGTTCTACTACCGTTTTTACAAAACAGTTTTTTTTTTTTCATTTTTTTTTCAACTTTCAATCTGTGCCAAGATGTGTCGATGTGAAACAAGAACATGAAACAAGAAGGTACTTCTGTTCACCCGGCTTGTTCACATAGAGGACCTCTGTTTTCCCTGTTCTGACCGAAGCCTGGTGTCAGCTCAACTGTTTTTTTCTAGTAAAATAGGAACAGGAATATTTTCCCAGTGGAGACTTTCCTGAAGGAAACGGGGCTCATCAAAGATTTCTCGAGGAGCTGCGTCTTCGGATATGCACACACAGTTCGTACCTTACCCAATTTAGAATCTTTCTTTTATAATTCTTTTGTGAATATACCCATAAAACTTTTCCTAGAGGATGTACTACATAAATATTTAGAGGACACTGCCTGAATATATGGTCTCTAACAAGCAGAGAAGATGCTTTTACCTAGAGAAGGTACCCTGGAGACCTTCACAAAGCTAGCCTGGAATAATTTCAGTTCTTCCTTTAAAAGTAATAAAGACTTAAAAAACATCTTTCCTTGCATGTCGGCACACCTTCTGCTTTCTCCATGGCTTCAGTGCCATGGTATCCATATGTGTATTATGTGGACTCTCCATGTCCACTTAGGGAAGAAGGAGGCCTCTGGTTTTATCAGCACTGCCTCTTCTTCGCCGTCAGGATGAAGAGCAGCATATGGGTACGTGTCAAGGCGGACCGACTCTGCACCTTCCACAAATGCACAGGGTGTCCCAAACTCATCCTCTACTCACAGATCAAACACTTTTTCCCTACGCAGGAACCTCGACAAATATAAATTCAATTAAGAATTACACACATGAAAAACAATTCTTGTCTACTGGAGAAAATATGCAAAATGTTCTAAAAGACCTTAAACATTTCAAATAGATGATGCAAATTCTATGCCATAAAAACAACCAATCAAATGTTTCAATCTTATGCGATTATAAAATGGAGACCTACAGGGAGAGGGGAGCAAGATGGAGGGATGCAATTTGAACATTGGCTGAAGGTCTAGCAGACAAGCACCTCCCTTATTTATCAGCCATGCATCAGACTTAGTGGAACAATGTAAAACAGATTGGAGGGCAACCCCATGAAGTTCCGTATATAATATAGTGAGTGCTCTGAGGTCGCCATTTGATTCTGGACATCCACTGTAAGAGCACAGCAAAGTCTAATGCTGGCATCTGACAAGTGGACCTCTGTCACTTTTGAGAAATACAATTTTGAGTTCAAGACATTCCTACTATCTCTATTTTTCTATTGATATAATCAAATTCTCAATGCTGATAGTGATTGCCTTCTTATTATCTGGATTTTTGTTTGAAGTCTGTGACGACTCTCCTAAGCACTTTACCTGTTAGAGCTGAACCACGGGCATATATAAGTAACTAGGCCCCACCTCCAGTGAAGATCAGAGCTGAGATGCAATTTTAATAAGATCTGTCCGGCACTTGTTTAACCCTAGTTTTTGGCTACGGTGCCTAGGCTATGGCCTAAGTTTTTGCTTTGTCTCCCAGCCCAGCACATTCTGACCTTCAAAGATTCTCAGTTTCCCTTTGCCCCAGTCCAGGCTCCCATGGGGCTGCGAGGAGACCGGCTGCGTGTTTGTCACCAGCCTCTCACTCTAATGAGATGTGGTCTCCGATGGGCATGACTGCAGGAAATGTCATTCTGAGTTTGTGTCTTGATGTATACTTCCTAGTGCTGCCCTGGAGGTCTGCAACTCCTCCTGGAAAAACATGTCTGTTTGGGGCCTGTGCCAGATTCCAAGTTGCATTCCACCCAAGAGTGAGTCCTCAAAGCCACCGGAACCCCTTGGGATAGCCCGGGATGAATCTTCCACTCGTATCCAGAATTGGCATTAGGTCAAGAGAAGCAAAGCAATCAGCAATTACTATCTCAGCAGAAGGAACATGCCTGACTTGAGTTTTCCTTCTTCGACACTTCCCTATTTCAAGACATCTTTCATTTGTGTTGCTACAACAGAATGCCAATGGTGGGTCACTTTGCAATGACAGAATTGTACCTTGTAATACTCTCTGAGACAGAGAAGGCTAAGATCAAGAGGCATCGGATAAGGGAGAGATGGAATCTAATCATGAGATCATGCAGATGGTCTAAACACAGCTAGGTTACCACCACATCAATTCCAACACTTTCAGGCAATGGCACCACAGCCCCTCGTGACTGGGAGGTGTGTAACTTGCCCAGCTTTCACAGAACGACTGTAGGTAGTGTTGGTCATCTGGGTCGTAATACCTCCCTATGAACGAGGAAGGCATTTATTTTTTCATAAGAAAAATTCTGATTTTATGCCAGCATTTTCTTCATGCCCAGCCTCCAGCAGGATGCATCAGCAGAGTTGTTTGGACCTCATTTGTTGTCATATTACTTTGATTGGGTCCAGGTGCTCATCCTACTTCAGCATTGGACTGTCAGAAAAGTAGGATTATACAATTTGTGCTTTAAACTTTGCACATATTGCCAGGAGATGCAGTGGAGGGGAATTCAGCCTCCACAAAGAGGAACAGAAAGTACCAGAAAAAGATTGCACACTATCATACGAAGCAGAAGAACACTGGAGTCTCCCACAGGGCACTTTCATTAGAGCCCAGAAAATTGCAATTTCCTTAGAAGCAGCACAAGGATTGGGGAAAATCCAATGTAGGTTCTCAAAGGACTACTTAGAGGTGTCCCCTCAAAAATTATGCTGGAAATGACAAACAGGGGAGAGACATGCAGAAACAAGTGGGAAAAAGAGAGGTTAACTTCACCCAAACCTCTGTATGTTCTAGTAGTATAGAAGGCCATTTAGATCTGTGTGCTGCAGAAAACCAGAAAGCATGTGAGTTTTCCAGTACTGGAGACAACTGAAACAAGTAGTCTGTATGACGCCAGGGAGGCAGGAGGGCAGGGGCGACGGGCAGTGGTAGTATGAACCTTTGGCTGAAAACAGATCTTTTTTGTTCCCTCGTTTGAAAGGACATGTTCATGGCACTGGAATTTGTGTATGTGTGTGTGTGTGTTTGTGTGTGTGTGCACGTGTGTGCGCGCGCGCACACACGTGCACACACACACACTAAAGCAAAGGCCAAAAGAAGATGTGTCATTAGTTTCTTTTTATCATTTTTTTGGTCAGTCCTGGAGCTTGAACTCAGGGCCTTGGATGCTCACTTTCCCTGCTCTTCGGCTCAAGGCTAGTGCTTGATCACTTTTAGCCACAGTACCACTTCCAGTTTTTGAGTGGTTAATTGGAGATAAGAGTCTCAAAGGGACTTTTTTGCCTAGGCTGGCTTCAAACCGCCATCCTTAGCGCTCAGCCTCCTTGAGTAGCTAGGATTATAGGTATGAGCCACTGACACATGGCTTTTTATAATTTTTATTGTTATTATAAAGGTGATGTACAGAGGGGTTACAGTTACATAAGCTTATGAACTTATAACTGAATACATTGAGTGGTATGCAAGTATATATATATATATATATATATATATATATATATATATATATATATATATATATATATATATATATATATATATATATATATATATATATATGGGGGGGTCCAGTCGTGGGGCCTGAACTCTGGGCCTGGACGCTGTCCCTCAGCTCTTCAGCTCAAGGCTAGCGCTCTACCACTTGAGCCACAGCGCCATTTCCGGCTTTTTTCTTTTTGCTTATGTGCTGCTGAGGAATCGAACCCAGGGCCTCAGGCATGCAAGGCATGTGCTCTACCACTGAGCCACCTTCCCAGTCCCAAGTATATTCAAATATATTGACTGAAATATGGTCGATTCAAGAGAGAATTTAAACAGTATAATTCCTTAGAAAGGCAAAGTCAAAGTTTAGCAAAATAAACAGCAGTGGTACTTGAAAGGGATGGGGTGGATTCAAGGGAAGAGGAATAGAGGAATGAGGAGGAGAAGAGGGAGAAATGTACATCCTACAAAGTTAAGCGGAGGCGGGGTGGGTAAGAATGTTGAAAGGGGCGACACTGAGCAAGATGCATTGTATTCATAAATCACTTTGTCAAATGGCAACTCCTTTGTACAACTACTTAACGATAATTAAAAATATGTGGGAAAATAATTAAAACAAGTAATTGACATGAGAATTCAGAGTGTCTAACTTCCCAGTAAAATCTATAATTTTCTTATTTTAAATAAAATTTTCAACTGAAAAAAAATAATTCCAAGAAAGGCCCCAATGTCATTGGTTGGCATGGATGGGAAAGGCTCTTCAGGCTTCTCAGGGCGTGGTATTCTGTATGGTTTTTATTAAAAAAGAAGCTCTTGTCTGTGTGTGGTCCACAGATGACCAAAGTGACCTGCCTGTTAGGGCAATGGTTTCTAAGTGGTAAGCAAAGGGCAGTTGGTTCTGGGCAGGGATCGGGAGAGGGCTGACCATCAAGTGTTTCCAAATTTAAAACTCTTTGCCCCCTCTTCCATAACTGACCAGTGCGAGGTCCTTGGGTACTGCATTTAGACTGGAGTCAAAGTGAGGCACAGGATGGGAGCCTGCTCTCTTGGTCCTGGACGCTCGGAGCAATGCCACCTGCTGCATGAATGTGTCGGAAACACCTCCCTCCTGAGGCTTTTCTCAGCTTTTCCAGTGGGAAATAATCCGTGCTGCCACATAGGGGTATCAGAACCCTTCTGAACGGCTTCTGGAAGGCAGAACTGCCACACTTCTTATTCTGTATTTATTTATTTTTGTTGTCGGTCGTGGGGCTTGAACTCTGGGCCTGGGCGCCGTCCCTCAGCTCTTCAGCTCAAGGTGAGCGCTCTACCACTTGAGCCACAGCACCACTTCCGGTTTTCTAGTGCTTTATTGGAGATGAGTCTCATGGACTTTCCTGCCTGGGTTGGCTTTAAACCGTGATCCTCAGATCTCAGCCTCCTGGGTAGCTAGGATGACAGGCGTGAGCCCCTGGTGCCCGGCCACCGCACTTCTTATCTATTTCAGAATTCACACAGATCCTCAGCTGTCCTGGTGCCGGGTGTTTGGGTCCTGATGCGGTGCCCTCCTCTGGGTTGGGTGGGAGTGAATCTGCTTATTAGGAAGGGTTAGTATGACTCACATGGGGCCGCATGGGCCCCACGGAGAGTGGTGTGGCGTGGTACTTCTTGCCCACTGGCCCTCTCGAGTTCTTTCATGCTATGCACTGAGCAAAGCCCGATGCAAAACCCTCAACTTCACGATTCTATAGACAGGAGTGGAAAACCTCTCCATTCTTTAGCAATCACCCAGGCTCAGGTGTTTTGTTTTGACAACAGAGAATAATCTCAAACCATCTCCACTAAGAGGCTGTCCGACATGGAAGCTAACAAGAGGAGGAGGGAAGGCTTCCGGCCGCCCCACGGCAGGCCCGCACCGGGCAGGCCCGCACCGGGCAGGCCCGCACCGGGCAGGCCCGCACCGGGGTGACTGGCAGCTGTCCTGTCCTGAGCACAGAAAGTAAAGACACTCGGGTGCTGGATTCTTCCTTCCATTCCCCCAACGGAACAGATGACACCCCAATCTTCGGAACAGGTGAGGCCCGTGTAGCACTTTCCTGGCGTCTGGGAATTACCCACAAGTTAAAAGTGAAGGGAAAGCCATGTACAATTTCTCTAAATCATCCTTGTTTTGAGGATAAATGTGCTTTAAACGATTTAATGCTGTAAGTCACTACTGAATACGGAGGATGAAAGAGACTGGGTAGCAGACATCCGGAAGCAGGGGTTTCTCGTTTAGGAAAGAAAGCCAGAAGGTGAAACGTATTCACTGTATTACTCACACTCTGCCTTAGAGGGTTGAGTATTCACCAGAGAGAAACGGAGGCCAGGACACCAGAGCTGAGAATTCATTTGCCCCACAATCCATTCTCTAGGAGAGTAGCAATAAAAACCGACATCTCCTGCAGTCAGGAGGTAGTGGTGAAGGCCACTGTACAAGAGGAAGTGTCTCATGACCTCCTCCTCTGCTACCTTCTGGTTCACAAGCCACAGCCCGGCCAGCCCGCGGGCTCCGTTCATTCCACAGAGGGAACCCCCGGGGCCCTGAGGGGACAGCGGAGCAGCCCCTCTGCAGGCCCACAATGCACTTGGGCCAAGCAAACCCAATCACTGCTTCCTTTTCCTTAGTGGGTGTGTTCACATGCAGCGGTTCATACAGATTCAGAGAACATCTGTGTGAGATGTTATGTGGTGTTACAAAGCAGCGGGTTTTTTTCATACACATTTGGTGCATTTCCAGCTGTGGTAACATAAATGCTTTTCAATGAGCAGAGCATCTGATACCTGGAGTGGGGCTTAATGGTCCAGTCACAGGTATTCTTTTAATCACTACTTTTGTGCCATTGTGTGTGTGTGTGTGTGTGTGTGTGCGCGCGCGTGTGCGTGTAAATGTGGCCATTATTCCTAGAGTCTCACAGTCACGTTGGCATGTTTTGCAAGACACCTCGCTGAGTTACTCCTTCTGGAGTCAAAGCGCTAATGTTACAAAGAAACTGAAATTTCACCTGTAGGAAAATTGGCACCATTTCTTATCTTACCATCCTCAGTGCTGAACATTAAAAAAAATGCACTTTCTGTTTGGGTAATTTTGCCCAGCAGGAACTTTAAATTATTTACAGCTTTCCTTCTTGGGAGTCGAGGAAACATACTACTTTTCGTGCCACAATTTGTACTGCAAAATATTCTTAGAAAATAAAAATGAGGGTGAATTGCTGACGTGTATAAGAATGGGAGAAGAAACAAAGGAGTGTCCAGATTCAAGGCCTGTCCTCTGCAGGTGGCTAAGGTGTGTAAGGTATGTAAGGGTCCCCCTCCCTTCCCCCCCAACCCCCCCCCCCCCCGCTAGAGCAGTGAGCAGAATCCTTAGAGACCTCTTCAAAATGGTTCCCAAACATCCACACTGAAGGGCCAGGAATCCGAAGGAGCTGAGCAGAGCCAGGCTAAAACAGAAGCTCTACTGGAGGATGATTCCGCCCTGGGCAGGTCAGTCCGTGTCTGATGGGAAATGAGACAGCCAAGGACACTGGTGTGGGACATTCGATTCTCCTTGTTTCCCTGTGTGAAACCCACAAGGTTCCTAGGAGATGAAAAAAAAATTCTGCAAATTGTAGAAGATTCAATAATTGTTCTCCATGACTAATAATAATAATAATAATAATAATAATACAAATGGGTAGTAAGACAAGCTTCCTACTTGACTCAGATCCTGTTTCCTTGCCTGGCATTTCCCTTCCACCTCCTTCTCCTTGGTCACCATCACATTGGGGCTCAGGGTTTTCGTAGCTAGATTTTGAGGGACACAGTCAGTCCGCAGCTATTCCTTTCATCGGGGCAATCGGTGTTCTGTTCTGTGTAGACAGTGAAGGACCATGTGCACATTCAGTAGGTGCATCGTGCTATGTGACTTGCATCTCCATGCGGCCCCGTTGGGTTTCTCTGTGCAGGGGCAGGACGGGGGCCTTGACTAGGGAGGGTGGAGAGACAGCAGGGGGCCTCTGACAGCCTGGAGGGGTCACAGGCCTGCAGGGGCAGGGCTTGACGATTGTGGGAGCGAGAGTTCCTCACCACCCCTTCACAGAGCACGTTTGCAGAGATGGCTGGAGGCTGCCCTGCCACTGTACCCCACTCATCGGTGCAGCATTGGCTGTCCTCCAGTGCCCCTGTACCCTGACCCCGTCCTGTAGCCTGAGGTTGTCATCATGGCTACAAACCTTCAGAACGTGCCCTGACGGTCCCTCCGGCTATGGGATCCTTCTGGTGTGAAGTTTTCAAAGCCAACCATTGAGTATGGCCACCCCCGACGTGTTAGGTGACTTACTGAAGACCCCTGTGATTCTCGGGCTCTGAGCTCCGCCATGGAGGTGTGTTTGGCTCTATATGCTATAGAGCTGATCTCAGGCACCCGTGTGGATCTGACCTGCCCCACGTGACATCTGTGCAGCACGCAGGCTGGTTCACGGCACTGCTGTGATTTGCAGGACATGCTGACACAGACCTGTGGATGTGACTCTTTGACATTAGCTAGGTCAAGATGACCCTGTCAACACGGAAAAACATCGCTCTGTGGAATACCAAAAGCTGCTTCAAACAGACTTCCCGGCTCTGACCACATCCTGCTCACATTTGCTAAAAGGCTGTTTTCTATTGTGGCAATTTCTATGATGTTTCTCCTCCCCCCCTCCCCCCCCCCCGCCTTAGAATGGATTGCTTTCATAATCAGGAAAATAATAAGGGAAAAAATTACAAAGTTTGTTAGAATCAAGGCACCTCTAACGAATGCCAAACCGTACTTTGGAAAGGCTTTCAGTGCGTGGGGAATGGGACTTTTCTCATTAAGTTGGGCATTTTCTGTCCTTCTAGCTGCAGAAGAATGAGTGATACTGGGAGGCCAGCTTCTTTCCTTTCTTAATGCCCACACCCAGGGCTTAGATGTGCATATGCGTCCAGGGGAACACAATTGCCCAGCCGGCACAGAGCAGGGGCTGCTGCTCTCGTGACTGGTTGGGGGGCATTTCTGATTTTATTCACCTGTGTACAAGGCACATGTGTGAAAGATACAGAACAGAAAGTGAAAATTTCCTCTAGTTCTCTTCTCTGCCTTCCAGCTCCTTCCTTTGAGGCATCCAAGGTTACCAGAGTCCTATGGAGCTACTTACTGTTCACATGTCTGAGCAAAACATCCAATATGTGCGTGTAGGTATGTGTGAGTGTGCATATGAGTGTGTGTACCTTATATGTGTATGTGTGTGGGCAAATGTGTACATATGTGTATGCATTAGTGCATATGTGTGTGTGTTTAGCCATCTACGCACTCATTTATATAACATAGGAATGATGTATGCAAATAGTAATCATGAGCATACACTATATATTTATGCATGGATGATCGCAACTGAACACGTCTTGTTCTTTGACTTTATTGTCTTTCCTGAATCCTATCATAGTGAAAGACTTCTAGAAATGGATAGCATGTAATCTTAAATTCCCTGACAAGGTCCACGTGTATGTGCCACTAAGAAAGAAAAAAAATGCCACCAACTAAACATGCCACAGCACTCATTAGAAAACTCGGCCTCATTTCCAAGACCCATCTCAAGACATCCATAAAATATCAATATTAAATTCTTGTTATGCAAGTAGCAGGATAAATTCCAAGAAGTGCCCCTGCAAGTTAATGCCCTGAGCGCACACAGAGGCTCTACCTCCTTCATCCCGAGAAGCCCGTTCCGTGATATGCTACGAAGTCAGTGGGCAAGGAACATTTTAAAGTCGGAGAATACAAATCCTTATCTCAGTGTGGCTTCATTTTGCTCACTTTCACTACAGAGAGTGGGAGTAGCGGTCACTAAACAGGTGTCTGATTTTTCTTTTCTCAGATCCTGTCTGTATTCTTTGTCTATTTCCAATTAACTTCTCTTAATGCGGCTTTATAGATTTTTCTTTATTTTCAAGAAGCTGGTTCTTTCAGTATGAGGTAAGCTATAAATACATTTACAAGAATTCTCCATTTATTTTCGCTTCATTCTGATGCTTTGGTATACAGATTAATTTTTTTTCTTAGGTAGTCAGATTTATCCATCTTCTCCCTTGTTGGTTTCTAGGTTTTGTGTCATACTTTAAAAAAGTTTTTAGAGTGCCAAGATAATTAAATAATTCTCTCATGCTTATTGATGACTTTCACAGTTTCTATTTCAGAAAACTTTAAAAAAGTTTTCTGGGAATTGTTTTGGATTATGCCCTTATTACTTTGTCTTATTTATTTTTAGTACTCATCTTTATTGTTATATTTTCCATTAATTATCCTTAGGTAGTTGTAAAAGAGATTGCAATTCAACAGTCAGTTTAGGAATACAATGTGTCTTGATCAAAGTCAAAGATTTTAAATGTTTATTCATAGTGTATCTTTCTAGAAGGTGATCAAGTTTTTCTTGTGATACCAAAAGGCACCAGAAATATATACTAAAACTCCTCACGCATCTGGATTTAGTTTCAGATTTTTTAGTTTATTTTCCTGTTCATGTGTTCCTGCCATGCAGTTTCAATCAGCGTAGATTTACAATTTAATTTAATCTTACTATGAACATAGATTCTCTTGTGGAAACTTGATTATGTACTTTTAAATTTTTTACTTTTTATACTTCCTTATTTGTTTTCCTCATAACTCTTTGAAATACTTAGTTAACCAAAAGTTAGATTTCTTCTATTGTGACTGTGTAAGGTGAAGTCTTTGTATCCAAAGGCATTATGGGTGATTCATCATCAAAACCTTGTCCTTTCCCTGTGCTAGTTTAACATTTGTGTCACATAGACCTTGCACATACCTTGTTTAGTTTGTCCCTTTTATAAAAAATGATGTTTGCATTAAAGCTGAAGAATATTCTTGCGGTCATTGTTTAGGCAATTCTTTTGGAGATTTGTTCTAAGTGAATAGACACTGGGACTATAGCCTTATTCTTTGCACTTTTCCCTCTGTAGCCTCATGATTTGTAGGGTTTATTTGATCTTGTACACATTTAAGGGATGCAGCATGATGTTAAAATATTATCTTTAACTAGTTGTCCACAGGTGTTGCTGTTGAACAATGTAGTTTATACACACAGCGCGGCTTGCCTTATGATGAAGTTGTGTCTCCAGAAAGCCATCATGAATTGAAAATATCATCAGCCACAGTTTAGCCTATTCTAGCCTATAATAGTTAGCCTACCTACCTTGTCCCGTAGTTGGGTACTGCAGAATTGTGTATCAGTAACCTGAGGAGAGATCAAGCTCAAAATCCCAATCATGACCCCTATGACTCTGAAGTACTTTCAAACATCATAACATCTGAATAAAACATCATGAGTTAGATCAGAATTTGGGGGCCACGTGCAAATAGAGAAAAAAAATCTGGGAACAGTTTTGTTGGTATGGCGGCTGATCTCCTGAGAACCACGCTTAGAAGCTGTCCACTGTTCTTGTCCTCTAACGTGGAGCTAGGTCAACCCTTCTTCTAATCGTACTCCTGAAGTCAGGTTTGGATTCTGGTTCCGGCAAGTTCCTCCCAGAGTCTCCCAGCGCCGCCTTGGATTTTGTGGATTTTTGACTGGATTCTTTTGACTCAAACTGATTTTTACTTGCTATAAAATGATTCTCTCTCTCTTTCTCAACCATATCTTACTCCACACCTGTGTCTGTGCTTTTTCAGTCTCTTGTAAGCCATCTTCCAGAAAGAAAGCAAATGTACTCTTTCGACTCCTTCACTTTCTGTTCCCTGGAACCAGCCCTGCCCTGCCTGGGAATCGTTCTTAGTAAAGTCATCAATAACTTCACATCTCAGCGTGGGAAAGCTCCGGGCAGTGTCCGAGGATGCCGATCTCTTCTCACGGCTCTCTCCTCTCCTGGTCTCTGCGGCAGCTCGGGAGCCTGGGGCCTCCTCCTGTTTACCTACAGACTTGAACTTCCCTGGCCAGTGAGTGGTTCTCAGCCCCGGGCCTTGCTTGCCCAGGACTTTGCTCTTCCTGGCCTCAGGACTCTCCCTCCTGCCGGCACCTCCTTTTGCATCCACAAACTCAGCATTTACTACCTTATTTCTCCATGTATTGTCTTTCCTCAGGGCTCCAGACTTGTGTAGTTATGGTGACACAGTTCACCCCAAATTCTAAATGAACGATCCTCTCACTTTCCGCATGACTTGCTTCTCTCTTGGGTTTCTCTCCAAGTAATGCCTGTGATGTTTACCAGACTCTGCCAGCCAAGCCACCTGATGTCGTTTCTAGAACTCTCTTTCTGCCTTAGTCACGTGCTGGAAGTGGCTTACACTGATTCATGAGAATGGACTGTTAAATTTTCTGGGATTATGTGATCTGCTTGCTAAAAAAATCAAATTATAAAGATCTAATTGGTAAGTTAAATTACATTAACTTACAATTAAGTAAATTACACCCAAAGAAAGAGGACACATATTAAAAACCGTGACTGCTTAATGATTCACAGCCCGTCTTTACTTCTGTGTTGGTAAGATTTCTTTATACTCACAGTACTGGTGTGGCATCCATCTTATCTAACAACTCCCCTCCCCCGGCCTTCAGTGCTGTCATCTGCAAGGAGTTAGTACTTTTGACATGGAAATGATCAGATGTTCCTGATCCGGGTTTGATTTGTTACCTGTCTAGACTTGAGAGAATATTAGATGCAATGGTAACTACATGGGCTACCCTTGAAGGTACTCCAGGCCCAGAGATTAGCTCAAAATAGGCCATGTCACTGACAAGGGTGTGAGTTTTTCTGTGCAACTTCATGGCTGTATTTTTATCTGTCTTGTGAGATAAACATCATGCCAGACTCACTTCAGGACTGTGCTCCTTTATCAGTTAGAACATGGGCTCTAGATGGGTAAGAGTCTCACCCAAAAGAATGAAACAAACTCCAGAAGTCTTCTTTGTGTGCTATGCTCCTTTTCTCTATATGCATTTGAGACTAGGACTTCATAACCTCAGTAAAAATAAATAAATAAATAAAAACAGATAAATGGACAGAGGGACCATTTGTCAATGCACGGTCAGCAAATTAAAGTTAAAAATATTGTAATTGTGTCTAATCAGAGAGTCCGTTTCTACTACAGAACACCATATATGTTATTGCTTATGAATTATGTGCTACTGTTTTTTAGGTGACTAAAAACTCAGAACAAACTTTTTATGTGCATGCACGCACACACTTTTACCTCTTTAGAGCAGGTTATTAAATGTTTGCTGTGATATCTTTGTCACAGTACCTTACTACCTACCACCAGGACTGTAGTTGACGATGTTCTATCGTCCCTGTGCCCAAATTCCCCCAGCAAGTGCTGCCACCTCAATCTCAAGTGTATCTCTAGTCATCCTCCACACACATTGCCATTGATAGTTTCTATTTTTCCATGAATAGTTTGCTGATAGTCCCCAGTGGTGCCTCTCTATTGTCTGGGTTTAAGCAGCATAATCGAAAGGGATGCAAGTCCCTGTCTTTAAAAAAAAATATTAATTAGTTGCACAAGGGGTTTTATTGTAACAAGTTGATTGATGGAAAGATATAAGGCTTTGTGGTTGGAGTGACCCCTCTACCATTCTTCCTTGAACCCCCTTCCTTTCCCCAAACCAGTCTCATCAAGTTGTGCTGTTCCATTTTCACACGCGGATATAAAATATTAATAAATCCTCGACTTCACGGAGTTACGCTGTGGAAAGTTACAAAGTAAAGTAGAGCCAGGGAGAAGGGCTTGAGAAAAAGATGGCATTAAAAGATGATAAAACTCATACCATAGGGCTACAGGCATGGGCCCCAGGGAGCAGCATGGATGGCCGGGCCTCCCAGCCAGGCCCTGGTCCCGCTGCCCCCACCCTGCCTGACCTTGCTGGAGGTCTTCCCAGCCCCACAGCCAACAGTGTTTCCTCTCCTCCAGCCCCAGCCCCCACAGCGACATTTAGAACCAACTCCAGGTGAAAGCCCCAGGCCTCTTATTGCTTGGGGGGAAAAATCTGAATAAAAATCTGGAGCCTTATTCTTACTTCAAATAAAATTTGTTACCCAGCAGTGAGTGCTGGAGGGGAAATGTCTCCAGTGAACTGAAATGTCACCGAGAGCGCATATATTTTAAATAAAGGAGGCGGAATCACATCGTGCTGCCTGGCTGTGTCAGGCAAGGCGTGACTTATGCAAATGTGTCTTGATGGGAACGCTGCTTTGCCTGCTTTTCCCGTAGCTCAGCACTGGCCAGAGAGCCTGGGCCTGTCTTGGCCTGGACATGGAAGGGCCATTTCCTTTGCAGTCATCAGCAGGTGCCTTGATGTTTGCTTGTTGCTGGGATAGGTTGCTATGGATACATCAGTTACTGCATGAATGTATTACCTCAAAGTCTCGAGATCAGAAGCTCCGGCACAAGATGTGTGGCTCTCTGCTAGCAGAGCCCAGGTTGAGGTGCTCGCGAGCGGAGGTTCCTGTTGGACACCGCAGGGAAGCATTCTCCTCCAGTCTCATCGAGGTGTTAGAAGAATTTTAGTTGCACGGAGGATTAAGAACTAAATGCTCCGTTTCCAGACCTCTCTTTGCACATGGCTGTCTCGATGCCCAGGTCAGCAAGGACCCTTGGAACACTTCTGGCTTCCAATCTCTGTGATTCTTCTCCTGTTTTCAAGAGGACCTGGAATGCATTGGGCTCCTCAAGATTATCCACTGTTATTTCTCCAAACCACAGTCGTCCTCTCAAGAGCCTGAATGACAACCGCAAAGCCTCTTCTACACAGACTTCAATATTCCTTGGAATAACTCCAAGAGGCAAAGTCATCGAGTCCAAAATCCTGTCCTCGTGCGCCCATGATGGATGTCCACTCACCTCTCCTACCTCCTGAAGTCCCCTCCTGCCACTGGAGTAGCCCCTCAGAGTTCCGATCTCATCAGCGCACAGTCCTGCCGCTCCTGTTGCACCCCGAGTGCAATGAGTTAGGTGCTGAGCCTGGCTCTGGGCATTTGTATTCCCTGTTCATGGACCTGTGATGTTGTACGTTGTCTTCCTCAACATACAGCAGTGACTAGGCAGAGCTGAACAGCTCTGGTCCTAACCAAGTAGAAAGATGTCCATAGTCCAACGCAATGGCGTAATCCAGCCAGGAGTTCTTGACTGGATTTTCACATCCACAGTGGTGGTCCCTAGCTCTGAGTCTGCCCTCCAACCCCTCTCCTGACCTCGGTCATCTTTCCCTGTTTGTAGAAGAGGTCACTGAACACAGCCGAGAACTTATATCAAGCTGCTTTTTTAAACCAGTTTTTGGAGTGTAAGAATTCTCTTGATATTTGCCCTCTGTCCCTTTGGGGACAAACTGGAAGTGCTTGTTTGGAGGTAAAAGTCTCAAGAGTGCCCAGAAAAATGACACAGGGTCATCTTAACCTGCCATCTTCACTGTAAAATTGGTTACCAGTGAACTTTCTACTTAGAATATTTCCTTTACTTCGGTGACATTTAGTCTATAAAAGGAGAAGACAGGTGTTCATTTGCACTAAGTAAACTTGATCTCTGGGAATCTGATGTTAGGAAAATAAAAGGACAGGAAGTAATTTGCTTCTCCTTACTCTTGAGTGTGTACTTTTCTGCAGCCACAAGCTCCTCGAGGCTCATCTGCAATTTGCTTTCCACAAGTGTGGATTAGTTCGCATTATTAATAAGAATATTACAAAGTAGCATTTGCAATTCAACTTAGAGAAACACACTGGCTGACGATAAATGATAAAATGTACAACATATAAATAGACAGATAGAACACAGATTTATTTCTGGCTGGTCCTTCAAGAGATGAGATAAAATCTGGAAAGAGTAGCAAGCCACTCAATACACACTGCAAGTCCTAAGAGGCAGAAAGCAGATCAAGAGGCTCCTCATACCAAGTAAACATCCTGTCCTAATAAGAATGAAGCAATGAAAGTTTCACAGAAGAATTAACAATAAAGCAAGAGCTTAACAGATCAAGGGGAAAAAAAATCACACAAGTATCCTGATTAGAAGTGAGCTATGTGTCATTAGGAATCGGGAGAGAAAACACTGTTGTTAAAAGCATTGTTTTAAAGAGCTGGACTTTTCACTTTGAACTTAGTGAGAAATTCTTCAGCAGCCACAGGGATTGGAAAAGAAAACAATTGGGAGATAAATAAAAATACATGGAAATACAAGAAACATTGTGACCTCAACAAACTAGTAGGCGTCTATGTGTATGCACGTGCGTGTGTCTATGTAAGATAACTGGATAGGCATTTGTGTCTTCACACCTGTCACCTCCAAGTGTTTCCCTATGGGCGTGAGCTGCAATCTGTGCTTTGCCCCAAAGGGATGGAAATTTCCATCATTTATTCTTCAGGAGGCATGGCAAGTTGGAGAGTCACCCCACCCTCCAGGAATCGGAGGACTTTCTCAGTGCGGTGGGAGGATCCCCCTGGAGGAGCTCATTCTGGAGACATGGACATTCAGATTGTCAGAGGTCTCCAGCTTTGGTGGCAGGTGACACTGAACACATTGGGTGATGTAGGCTGGAGTGCGGATTTTTCTGGTCATTGGTGTAAGAGAAAGTATTCTTAGATGTTCTCTTCATCGTGGTACACAGAGAAGGTGGCTTCCCCAGAACAACAGGCTTTCGTGGCCTCCACCTTCCCCTTCCTCTGAAGGAGGTGTCTTTGCCTTTCTTAAGTCTTGGGACAGCAAGGACCCAATGGCAAGAGTTCCCACGCGGTTCAGTGGTCTAGTCCCATCAGGCGGGATGGAAACAGCTGCAGCAGGTGAAGAAGGTGAACTCTGGAACGAACGCGGACGACATGACATTTGGAGGACTTTCGCAGAGGAACACTAGATTATTTGCTGATGTAGATGTGAGGGGTTCAAATGGTGGTCCCCAGGGACAGGTACATCAGGATGCTGCCAACGTGACCTTGCGGGGGCGGGAGGGGGGAGATCTTTGTAAGTGACATAAGATTGAAGATCTAAAGAGGCAGTGGTCTTGGCTTAAGGGAGGCCTTACTCGCATGATTGCATGTCTTCTGTTTATGACAGACAAGAAGCAGAGAGATCGAGGGAGCAGCAGCGGGCAGAGGGAGGCCCTCTGACCCAGGGTGCCAAGGGTGGCCAACAGCAACCAGAAGGTCTCGAAAGTCTCTTTCTCAGAGCCTCCTGGCAAAGCCAGTCTGGCCAACACCTTGATTTCAGAGCAACGAGGGAAGAAAGCACGTCCTGTAGTTCAGGACTACATGCATCTCCATCTGTGTCGCCCCTTTCCACATTCTCCACCCTCCCCACCTTCAGCCTGCCTCTTCCCTCACCTGTCTTGATTTGTAGTGCTGTCTACACAATGACATCTTGACGGCATTCTCTCCCGCCCACCGCCACCTTTCCCCTTCCTTTGTCTACCAACAAGGGTCTCTTATTCTACATCACCCCGTGTCTGGCCAGTGGTTCTAGCAGTTCTAAGAAACAGATCACATAGAGTGAGGGTGGAGTGAAGGGGCAGGGAGGGCAGGGTCAAGGGAGAGAGAGAGAGAGAGAGAAATTTATGAATGAGAACCACCCTTTATGTGAGTTATTGGTAAAGGCATTTCCTTCTAGTATGTTCTTAGTCCCCTTTGCATCTTTTATGACAAAGCACCATAAACTGATCCTTTGTAACAAGTGGGTTATATCTCAGGCCTCTGGAGCTTGAGAAGTCCAGCATCCGACACTGGCTCTGGCGGGGACAGGCTTCATGTACACAGTGCTGGCACCACGGAAGGGCACGGAGATGGAGAGAGCAAGGGGTCAAACCTGCAGCCCCCAGCTCTTTCGGAATCAACTTTACTCCCCTGTCCACCCCCTCCCAGAATACCTCCTCCCCTCCCCACAGCGTGGGGAGCGGGGGATGGAGTCTCCAGCCCAAATGTTCTTGGGAGACCAAGTCCAACCATGGGGAATGTTTTAAATTCTTTTAGCACACATGTGCTAAGGCCCTACTCTATGCGTGGGGTTGACCTGCGTCCTTGGGATTGCAGAGCCCCTAGCAGAGTTACAAATACCCTTTTCCCCCAGGACCCACTTTCTATGTTGAAGTTGAGGACTGAAGTACAACACCTATATGTAATTCTGCTGAGGTGCACCTGGGCCCTGCTGCCCCCAGGGAGGGCGTAGAGCAAGTGGAGGCATGCTGATTTGGACAGATGACCTAGAGCCCAGGGTGACCCACAGGCATGGGGGTCTGTGAGCGAGCTCTGGAGCTCTGTGTGTGTGTGTGTGTATGTGTGTGTGTGGCATCAGGGGTGTGTTCCTTGATGTCTGGCATCTGTCCATATCAGAAGGAAGACAAGAATAGGGAACATTTTGTGGGTTTCCTGAATGGAGGAAGGGGTTAGCTGCCCCGTGGAATGAGCAGTTTGCCAAGGATCCATGGGGGTCTAGTTCTTTCTGATAGAGAAAGGAGTCTCCTGGGGCTGAGGAAGGCTTGGTCCTCCCGAGCACCGTTCAAGAAGGCATGGAGCTTGTTGGAGCAGTACAGGCCGAGCGCATGGTGGTAGAGGTTGCCAGGGCAGAGTTGCAGGCTGCAGGGTTTGCAGGGAGTTGGTTCTTCGTTGTCCTAGGCCACATACCTGTTTGCACGGCGGCTGGTGCTCTAGCCAGGGGTGAGCAGGACAGGAGAATCTGTGACGACAGATTTTAGCAGCATGGTATGAGCTAATGCCCATTTAGACGAAAAATCATATTGTTTTTTGTTTTCTAAGACTTTCCCCCGCTTTTTCTGAGAAACCACCATGTTTGGAATCTTTGATTCTGCACTGAAACCATCCTCGGGTAAACTGTGGTGGAGAGCAAAGCCATGTGCAGGGTACAAGCAAGCAGAAGGCCACGGAGCCCGGGGTTGTCACGGCTCACCGATGAGTCCTTGTTCCATTTTACTTCCACACAAGCAACTATTACGAGATTATCAATCACTGTTTCTTCCCGTGGATGAACGATTCCTCTGCATCACGGGCGTCCGGTCCTCTCCCGCATTCCTTCCTTTAGCAAGTGTGCGCCCCGTGCCCAGCATGTGCCCGGTGACCAGGTTGGTTGGTTTGAATGTGTCACATTGTACATTTCTGGCAGCTCTCTATTTTAGTACTTTGGGTTCTCTTCTGTGTCAGTAGACACAGCTTTCTACTCACCACAAAGCATTTTGTTAAAAATCTAAATTCACGTCCACTTTGCTGAAGCGATAGTAGTAATAGTTGTAATCATCGGGGGTCAAGCTGATTTAATATGTTAAAAGTTTAACTTGCTAGTCAATTTCAATGCCAACAGACTTCAAATCACTAATATAAAATGGCTGAATGTAATCGGGGGTGCGGGGGGCGGGAACCAAGAAAGAAAAATAGAAAACTTAGGCGCATTGTACCCTCCAGTGACCTTGGGAACCTGTTATAAAACCTTTTACATTTTGAGAGAATGAAATGAGCGGTCGGGGAGATATTTTAAGAATTGCATACAGTTTGAACAATACACTCTGCAAACTAATTGGGGCCCATTTGCAGAAATGAACCAACCTGTCGTCCGTCACAGCGCGGCAGTCAATGTGAACAATGGTGACATTGTGTGTTCCAGGGACCAGGAAGGTGGCGACGTGAACATTTGCCTTCGATTGGCATCTTGAGCTCCGATTCCAAATTGAACCTCTGGAGAAATACTTGGTTAGGGCTATGCCTTCACAGTAAAGCAACTGCACTTAAAAAAATTAAAATAAATGCGAGACAATGGGCTTAGTAGGGCCATGTGGATTAGGGGGATTTAGCTGTAATTTTAGACAAAATAAGGTGAATTTCAGGAGAGTTCCTATTGGGATAGAATTCCATCCTGGTTGCCTGGTGCCTAGATGAATAGGTAGCTTCAGAGAGGATCAGCTCAGAACAGTCATAAATGCCTATTATGCCCAAAAGAAGTTAAAAGATTGAGTATATCTAGAATGTTTGTAGGAATTCAGTGATGTTTGATTGAAGTGGCTCATTATCAGTTTTTTTTTTCTTTAAAAAGAAAACAACAATACCAAATTTGTGTTAGGACTTCTAACAGATCAGAGCGTGTGTTGGATCATTGTACCTAAAGAATGTGTCCTAATTCCGTGTTGCGGTGTCACGGCCAATGGCTGACTCAGCTCACTGCTTGCCTGGGTTTTCATGGTGTGGGACTGTCACCGGAGGTTCTGCCTGACATCAGGGTTGGAAGGACAAGGGTTTCCCTACCTTCTTCCCGTAGCTGCTGGGGGCCGCAGTCGCCCCCAACCCTGCCCTCTGTGTGTCACACGGGGGCCTCTCCACGGGGGCCACTGAGTTTAGGATACACCCTAATCTAGCCTGACTTCATCTTGATCGCATCTGCAGAGGCCCTGTTTCCAAATAAGAACACATCCCGCGGGGCGTGGGCTTGCACGTGAGTCTGTGTCTCTCCTCCCCACAGAAGCCAGCTTGTCTTCATTCCGTTCCACTCCTGTCTTCTGTTCCCAGCACCACACTCACTTCCTGTCCCATCAGCCGCCTGCAGGTCAGCGTCTGCAGTCGCAGGAGCATCGCCTTGCCAGCTACTGTCCTTGACCTTCCATGCCAGTGAGAGGCCCATGGAGCCCTCCCCCCCACTAGAGCTGGGCAGGTGCCCTCCAGGCCTCCACACCCTGTAGCTGTTCCGCACCCTCTGCTCTCTCCCAGGGTTGCTGTGTGTATCTCCCAAGTGACCCCGGGACCTTCAGCCCCCAAGACTGAAAGTGCCTCCAGCTGCCAGAGCGAACGTTCACAAAGGTGGACCCGGCTGTGGAAGTCTGCGTCAGCCCTCCCGGCCTCTCCCCCGCCCCAGTGCTCCACTGCCTACAGGACTAGAGCACAGCTCCTATCTACCTCTTGTCCATCAGGGTGGATACTCATCCTCCATCCCTCCCCCAAATCCTACACTGGTGCCTATTTTACCCTGGACCATATGGCTTCTCTTCTCACAAGGACTTTGTCTGGACAGAAGGTCTCTCTTCGTTTCTCCTTACCGAGCTACCTGTTAGCTAGGAATAGGTCTTACTCATTACTAGTTAAAATCCACTTGCCTTGTACTTGACTCTCGCTAAGAAAGCATTCAGCAGAGAGAGCAGGTGACAACCTGAATAAAGCCATTGTCTTCCTATCACTGAATGTCAGCTGAGTCAAAGTGGAGTCACTTGAAAAGCCCAAATCAATCAATCAATCCATGCACGCATGCACACACACATACACATGTGCGTGCACACATACACATGAAGCACGCAGAGATGGTATGAAGCACAGGCTAGCCATCTGCATACGTTTCAGAACCATTCCAAAAGTCTTTGCTAGACTCACAACCAGGGACAAAGGCCGCAGGAACCTTACACACACGGAAAAAAAAATACTCCTGTGAAACATTTCCCCAGTGACTGTGTTTAAACGTGAACAGATGGCTCCTGTCATGAGTTTTACAGCCAAGGATCCGTGTTTTAAAACGCCCGATGAGATCTTTCTTATTTTACTTCGGGCAACTTCCTCTCACCTCGGCCCCTTCGAGCACTAGCAGTTAGCGGTGTGTATGCATCTCCGTCTCAGTGCAACACACAGCCTCATTATTCTTTGCAGAATCTTTGTGAGAGTGGCCTAATACTTTGGGTTTCAAGACAAACCCGCGTGTGCCCTTGCTCATTCGTGGAGGACCAAGCTTGACAGTGGTGGGCCGGCGGCCCCTCAGCCCCACCAAGCCCACGAAGAGGCGCGGTCATTTCCTAAATGACAGAGGACAGCAGCATTTTGGATCCCTGTCAGATCCCCAGTGGAGGGGTCGAGTTGGCAGTTCAAACAATTCTTTGATTTTTCAAGCCAAGAAGGTATAATTTATATAAATGACAGAAAATGGAATCCCCACTCACATCAAAGACCTCTGCCATTCAGCACGGACTTGACGCTGTGTATAGTGACTGGCTGAAGAACACACAGCCTGGTGAAAGAGGCCTGTTTAAATCTTGCCAGAGACCCAGAATACCAGTCTGGAAGGATCTCAGTCACCTCCAGAGTGAGACTCAACTCTGTTTTGTAAGTTAGGAATACACATCATTTAATTGTGAGTTTACAGAGACAACAACAGAATCAAACTCCTAATTGCTGTCTATCAGGCAGGCGTGTTCAGAGTGGAAGAGGTGGCCGTGTGAAATCAAAGGCTGTTGGTTCTTTCCTGCACACTCGAAAGCGTGAACTGTTTAGAGCCATGGAGAGAGGCCGAGGGGGAACGCTCTGTTTTCTGGACACTGGCTGCCTTGTCGATGAGGTTTGTATCATACTTCTATGACAGCAAGCTCTGTTCTTAGGAGCTAAGGATACACCTAAAATGATCTGCAGGGACAGCTGTGATTAGAATGTAGAACCCAAAGTTGGTAAGGTACCGTAACAGATCTAGGTCCTTCTTCTCCTTCTTCTGAATTAAATGAGTTGATCTTATCTCTGAGCATCTCCCTCTGCCCTCTTCCCACCACTCATTATTTGCCTTCCCATAGAAATCAGACTATCACTCTTGGACCCCAAACAATCCTTCCAGCTCAGTGTCCAGCTTCTTCCTATCTTGTTCCTGCTGAGGACTGTTGGGTTCTTTGAGGCTGGAAAACAAATCAAATCCGGCGACCTCATTTTTTCTCAGGGGAGGGGCGGGCCCTCCTCACCAGTGCCTGCCCATACTCATTCAACAAGGGAGGGAGGATACAGGCACCTCTCCCCACTCCTTCCGTCCCATCTTTGACCCGAAGCTTTCCCTCCAGGAGGGCAGAGATGAGTCTGGTGTGGAGGAGAAATCAATCACCTACGTACTGCTTCTAATGTCTAGAGATACTTCTCAGCAGGGTCGGAAAAACAAAACAACAAAACACTCACCAACCATGAAGGCTGGGAGTTGGAGAGGTTGTGTTTTCATAGGTTCAGCCCCCAACACATACATTAGAATCCTCATGGATGGGGCATCTTGGGCATCCGGGAACTAAAAGGCAGCCCAGAGCTGGGCATTCCAGCTGGGAAGACTTTCTGTCCAGCCAGTGTGTGACCGTGGGCTCGGTGGTCTCAGTTTACCTCTGGTGCTTTAGATTGATTGGTACAAACACAGTGTAATAAGAATGAGGAGAGGTGGTGTGAGCGGAGGGGGGGAACTAGGGGTCTCTGCTCCTTATCCTCTGGGGTTGTGTTGTTTGGTTATTTGTGCAATCATCCTGGTTTCAGGGCACGTGCAAGTGCCCGGTTCCACAGTCCTCTGTGACGGCCCACTCCCAGCCACCCCTGTCCTGTGGGGTCCCACGGGGTTCCCTGGCTCTCGGCACCCCTGTGTGGCAGGTTCTCGTCCCTCTGGGGGACTGTCCAGCTCGATTTCTTATTCCCTTCCTTTCCTTTTTTTTTTTTTTACTCCTCGGCCTGGCTTCTGTATTTTCCTAGCACCTCTATGAATGAAATTTGTGCAGTCATGATTTCCCAGGAGAGACGGAGATTCCTCCTCCTGCCTTGACACCGCATTTGAAAGAGAAAGGCTTTTTTTCCTCTATGAGCTACAATTCATAGAATCTCCGGCTTCGGGATCTGACTTTTATGTCTGCCTGCTGTGGTTCACAGCATCTTCTTGTGGAAGGGTAGTGAGTTCAAATCCCCTAGAATCCCCACTGGCTAGAGGGCAGACACCCGTGAACCTGCAGGTGCCCATCAGCAAAGTGGCACCCCCACTGCTGGGGCCAGTTTGAACGGTTCTGCCCTTGGGTGACGGGCAGAGCCCATGTGCTCCCTGCTCTCGGAGGAGTTCAAGATCGATTCTGCATCGTCCTGAGCTTTGCCATAGAAATCAATCACAGAGAGCACACCTCCCACACCTGCCACAGACACTGCCTCTGTCCGTGCTGATTCTGTCTTCTCCCAGGAAATCACGAGAGCCAAGCCTTTCAGTCCAGGACTCGCCTCTCCAGCTCCAGGCTCCCATCAGAACCGAGCAGCAGCTTGAGTAAAATGCCGAGGAAGAACAGAACAGCAGCTTGCCCTCCTTGGCTCTTGATGGCCATTCAAAGGCTCACATCCCAATGAACGCACACAAGTCCCCTTTCTCCTGCCTGAGCAAGGCCCCTGGGCTGCGCTGTACCCAAAGTACTTAAGATGAAGGGGACAAGAGTAAGGAAAGAAATTAGGATCCACTCTCCAGACCCCCAGACAGGAAACATATTTACATTTCTTGAGACGTTGAAAGCAACTCCTGAACATTAAAAATCGTGCACCCACTTGGAATAATTGAAGCTGAAATGTGAACGGAATTACATCCCACTAATCCATTTACGATGGTATGAATTGCTTCTCGTAGCCAACGGCCAGATGGGTCGCTTCATTTCATAACTTCAATGCTGAAGTTCCCTCTGGCGAAGAGACAGTTTTACCACCAACTGTGGATTTTTTCCCCCTTTTTCTTCTGTTTCCTGAGGTGGCTTGGCTTCAGTCCAGAACTTCTGAGATCTCAGCCAAGGGGAGGGGCACCTGCTCAGCATCTTCCAGCTCCTTGTCAACAGCGCGGGGACCTGAGTGCACACAAAGGGGTGAGGAATGTACCAGGTGTGGTCCCTTGGCTTCCCCCCATCCGTGATGGCTCAACTTACAGGAACACAATATACACCCCTGTCACACCTGAAGAACAGGGAAGCAACTGTGGGACTTTGTCACCAAATAGAATCATCAGGAGGTTTTCTGACCTGAGGGTGCTTGGGGGTTGGGGGCAGGGAGGTGGTGGTGAGACAGCCGAGCTGCGCTGCGTGAAGTGGGGCGGGTGGTGGCGGGGGGCGGGGGGGGGGGAGAGGAGGGGGAGGGGGGAAATTAGCTAACTCTGCTCCTAGGAATCGAAACATTTGGGGTCTATCAGGTGGCTTCTTCTTCTTTCTTTCTTTCTTTCTTTCTTTCTTTCTTTCTTTCTTTCTTTCTTTCTTTCTTTCTTTCTTTCCTTCTTCTTCTTCTTCTTCTTCTTCTTCTTCTTCTTCTTCTTCTTCTTCTTCTTCTTCTTCTTCTTCTTCTTCTTCTCCTCCTCCTCCTCCTCCTCCTCCTCCTCCTCCTCCTCCTCCTCCTCCTCCTCCTCCTCCTCCTCCTCCTCTTCCTCCTCCTCCTCCTTCTCCTTCTCCTTCTCCTCTTTCTCCTTCTCCTTCTTCTTCTGGCTGTATCTTCTCACGCATCAAATTTAAATCTCTGGGTCATCATGAAGGTGTGAGACTTGCGGTGTCAGGAGGAAGAGGGCTGAGGTAAACTCGCCCCCAGGGTGGACCTGTGTGAATCTATGAGATGCTCTCTGTGGATCAAAGGGATATTCTTCAGATGCTGCCAAGGTGCAGTTTGCCAGCTTTGGGGTGGATAGACTATTGGGATGGGGGCGAGGGGTGGAGGCTGGGGCAGAGCTGATGTTGCAGCGTGCAATCTGAAGGCCATCTGCTCTCAGAGACCCTCCCCTTCCAGAGGATGCTGTTTGAAGACCGTCACCTGGAAGGGCTCACCTGTGTGAAGGCTCATCTGCTTTCCTGGAGGTCTACCGCTTTAAATACTTTTGCTCTAACGTGGTGATGTCTGGATGGACTGGGCCACGTGACTGGACACCAGGGTCTGGCTATGTGGATTTGTGGAGCCGAGCAGCACAGTGGGCAGAACTTCGGATGTGTTGGTGTGAATGGAGCTGCAGGACAGATTCATGTGCAGTTACAGGTTTCTTCACTGCCCTCCACGTGCAGAAAAAGCTACGAGGGAAGACAGGCGGCTTGCTCTAGGAACACAGGACAAAGTGACGCAGAACTGTTTGTACGTCACTGCTCTTTCAGCCTCCAGTGGGATGAGGTGGGCAGAGCACACAGGGTGGTGAAGCTGGATGTGGACGGCAGGTGTTTCCTGGAAGGGCACTGGTGTGTGGTGTGGTAGTGTAAGCTGTGAACCACACTGGCATGAAATACGCCTTCCCTAGAAAAACCATCTGACACCACACTTACTCAGACCTGATGGCACATTGAACTCGCCTCCAAAGAAAACAGCTCAGCATTTGTGTTTCCCAAGATTAAATATTTTAAGTGCAAATTAAGCTTTGATCTTGTCATTGTTCTGATACTTGACAACGTTTCCAATGGCATATGCACAGCGATGAGGGTTTTTTCTTAAGCTTTCATAAGGCATGATTCTATAACTCAGTATTTTCGAATGGCCAATTGATGGTGTTACAGCATGGCACAGGTTGACGGTCCAGGCTGAGTGCGTGGCCACCCAACAGAGCCAATGTGACAGGGAGTGGAAAGGCCACTGCTGATTCTCACCTCTAGCCCTGCAGGAAAGAAGGCAGACATCACTGGAGGAGGCAGAGGAGCTAGAGCCCAGTGATGAGGCTCCAAGAGTCTCTCATAGGACCAGACCAACCTGGAGCCAAGAGGTACTACTCAGAGCCATGTGGGTATCAGAGACAGCGAGTGAACTAGATCTGGTTAGGATGAGAGAATTCTCCAAGAGGATGCTGAGTGAAATCCTTCAGTCCCTGGGGAAGCAAGCAAGCAGCTGGATCTCCAGCTGAAGAGAGAGGCAGCTCCAGCCACCGCACTTTTCCTTTTTTTTCTTTCTTTCTACCATCTCAGCAAGTATTTATTTTAGTAAAACAGAATAAAGTAGGGAGAAACAAGAAAGGGAGGTAGAAACATCTGCTTCCATGCATGGGAAATGAAGAGGACTCTAAACTCAGCACTTGATATGGTGTTTATTAAAGGGTTCCATGTTGAATTCTCTCAGGAATCATAATATCTGGCACTATCACCCAGCAGCCCCTAATCATCTGGCTGTGTCCAAGCAAAGACAATGGGTTAAGATGAGTCAATAGTAATGACCCTGAGGACCATGGGTGGCTCTTACCACGCCTCCCAGATGTCAGCCACACTCTCACTCCTTTCCTGTCAGTGTTCCTGTGTGCAGCGCCATCTACCTTCCTACAGCGTCATCTTCCTTCCTGCAGCGCCATCTTCCTTCCTGCGGCGTCATCTTCCTTCCTGCGGTGTCATCTTCCTTCCTGCGGCGCCATCTTCCTTCCTGCAGCGCCATCTTCCTTCCTGCGGCGTCATCTTCCTTCCTGCGGCGTCATCTTCCTTCCTGCAGCGTATTCTTCCTTCCTGCAGTGCCATCTTCCTTCCTGCAGCGTCATCTTCCTTCCTGCAGTGCCATCTTCCTTCCTGCAGCGCCATCTTCCTTCCTGCAGCATCATCTTCCTTCCTGCAGTGCCATCTTCCTTCCTGCAGTGTCATCTTCCTTCCTGCAGTGTCATCTTCCTTCATGCAGCGTCATCTTCCTTCCTGCGGCGTCATCTTCCTTCCTGCAGCGTCATCTTCCTTCCTGCAGCGTCATCTTCCTTCCTGCAGCGCCATCTTCCTTCCTGCGGCACCATCTTCCTTCCTGCGGCGCCATCTTCTTTCCTGCAGCGCCATCTTCCTTCCTGCAGCACCATCTTCCTTCCTGCGGCGCCATCTTCCTTCCTGCGGCGCCATCTTCCTTCCTGCAGCGCCATCTTCCTTCCTGCAGCGTCATCTTCCGTCCTGCAGTGTCATCTTCCTTCCTGCAGCGTCATCTTCCTTCCTGAGGCGCCATCTTCCTTCCTGCAGCGTCATCTTCCGTCCTGCAGTGTCATCTTCCTTCCTGCAGTGCCATCTTCCTTCCTGCAGCACCATCTTCCTTCCTGCGGTGTCATCTTCCTTCCTGCAGTGCCATCTTCCTTCCTGCGGTGTTATCTTCCTTCCTGCAGCGTCATCTTCCTTCCTGCAGCGTCATCTTCCTTCCTGCGGTGTCATCTTCCTTCCTGCAGTGCCATCTTCCTTCCTGCAGCACCATCTTCCTTCCTGCGGTGTCATCTTCCGTCCTGCAGTGTCATCTTCCTTCC
The DNA here is from genome assembly GCF_024711535.1 of Dipodomys merriami. Taxonomy (NCBI): domain Eukaryota; kingdom Metazoa; phylum Chordata; class Mammalia; order Rodentia; family Heteromyidae; genus Dipodomys; species Dipodomys merriami. Next base: position 119,350,247 of record NW_027203381.1, on the reverse strand, counting down.
TGCGGTGTTATCTTCCTTCCTGCAGCGTCATCTTCCTTCCTGCAGCGTCATCTTCCTTCCTGCGGTGTCATCTTCCTTCCTGCAGTGTCATCTTCCTTCCTGCAGCGTCATCTTCCGTCCTGCAGCGTCATCTTCCTTCCTGCAGCGCCATCTTCCTTCCTGCAGCGCCATCTTCCTTCCTGCAGCGCCATCTTCCTTTCTGCAGCTCCATCTTCCTTCCTGCGGTGTCATCTTCCTTCCTGCAGCACCATCTTCCTTCCTGCAGTGTCATCTTCCTTTCTGCAGCGTCATCTTCCTTCCTGCAGCGCCATCTTCCTTCCTGCAGTGCCATCTTCCTTCCTGAAGTGTCATCTTCCTTCCTGCAGTGTTATCTTCCTTCTTGCAGTGTTATCTTCCTTTCTGCAGTGTCATCTTCCTTCCTGCAGCGCCATCTTCCTTCCTGCAGCGCCATCTTCCTTCCTGCAGCATCATCTTCCTTCCTGCAGCGCCATCTTCCTTCCTGCAGCGCCATCTTCCTTCCTGCAGCGTCATCTTCCGTCCTGCAGTGTCATCTTCCTTCCTGCAGCACCATCTTCCTTCCTGCAGCACCATCTTCCTTCCTGTGGTGTCATCTTACTTCCTGCGGTGTCATCTTCCTTCCTGCAGTGTCATCTTCCTTCCTGTAGCGCCATCTTCCTTCCTGAAGTGTCATCTTCCTTCCTGCAGTGTTATCTTCCTTCTTGCAGTGTCATCTTCCTTTCTGCAGTGCCATCTTCCTTCCTGCAGCGTCATCTTCCTTCCTGCAGTGTCATCTTCCTTCCTGCAGTGTCATCTTCCTTCCTGCAGCACCATCTTCCTTCCTGCAGCTCCATCTTCCTTCCTGCAGTGCCATCTTCCTTCCTGCAGTGTCATCTTCCTTCCTGCAGCTCCATCTTCCTTCCTGCAGTGCCATCTTCCTTCCTGCAGTGTCATCTTCCTTCCTGCAGCGCCATCTTCCTTCCTGCAGCGCCATCTTCCTTCCTGCAGTGCCATCTTCCTTGCTGCAGCATCATCTTCCTTCCTGCAGCGTCATCTTCCTTCCTGCAGCTTCATCTTCCTTCCTGCAGCACCATCTTCCTTCCTGCAGCGCCATCTTCCTTCCTGCAGCGCCATCTTCCTTCCTGCAGCGTCATCTTCCTTCCTGCAGCGCCATCTTCCTTCCTGCAGCGCCATCTTCCTTCCTGCAGCGCCATCTTCCTTCCTGCAGTGCCATCTTCCTTCCTGCAGCATCATCTTCCTTCCTGTGGTGTCATCTTACTTCCTGCAGTGCCATCTTCCTTCCTGCAGCGCCATCTTCCTTCCTGTAGCGCCATCTTCCTTCCTGAAGTGTCATCTTCCTTCCTGCAGTGTTATCTTCCATCTTGCAGTGTTATCTTTCTTTCTGCAGTGCCATCTTCCTTCCTGCAGCGTCATCTTCCTTCCTGCAGTGTCATCTTCCTTCCTGCAGTGTCATCTTCCTTCCTGCAGTGTCATCTTCCTTCCTGCAGCTCCATCTTCCTTCCTGCAGTGCCATCTTCCTTCCTGCAGTGTCATCTTCCTTCCTGCAGCTCCATCTTCCTTCCTGCAGTGTCATCTTCCTTCCTGCAGTGTCATCTTCCTTCCTGCAGCGCCGTCTTCCTTCCTGCAGTGTCATCTTCCTTCCTGCAGTGCCATCTTCCTTCCTGTAGTGTCATCTTCCTTGCTGCAGCGTCATCTTCCTTCCTGCAGTGTCATCTTCCTTCCTGCAGCACCATCTTCCTTCCTGCAGCGTCATCTTCCTTCCTGCAGCTCCATCTTCCTTCCTGCAGTGTCATCTTCCTTCCTGCAGCACCATCTTCCTTCCTGCAGCTCCATCTTCCTTCCTGTAGTGCCATCTTCCTTCCTGCAGTGTCATCTTCCTTCTTGCAGCGTCATGTTCCTTCCTGCAGTGCCATCTTCCGTCCTGCAGTGTCATCTTCCTTCCTGCAGTGTCATCTTCTTTCCTGACATCTTCCTTCCTGCTGTGCTGGCTTTGGTCCACAGTGACCACAGAAAATAGCCCATCACTTCCACAGTCCAGGAACATTCCTGAGAAAAGGTCTGTTTGCCCTGTTTGGGTCTGGTGGCCAATGCACCAGCTGCCCCATTAAAGACAAGCACACAGGGGGATGGGATTGTCGGTGGTTGGCGTGTGCATTCTTTGCAGTGGGTTCTGGATTGGGAGTGGGTGCTCATGGGAAATGTGAGAGCCACAGATGTTGGACATGGAAGGCATCAGGTAGAGAGAATGCTTTCCTTCCCTGCCGGGTCCAGGTGATCCCCAGGCTCTGACAGAGGCAGGCAGAGCTCCCAAGCTGTGTTTTCTCCTTGTCATGGGGCCTCAGAATTGCTTCACTTCCTCTTATCTCCTCCTAGCCACATTTACTCCCAAAGTTTTGCCTTTCCATTTAGTTTTCTTTACCAAGCCCCTTCGCCTGGCCAGCAGCCCTGTTGTGGCCGTGTTAGGCAGAGTCGTTGCCTCTTCATGCTTAACCGCTGTCCTATGTCTCTTTTCTGGCTGCTCTCCTTTTCTAGTCTTTAAACATCACCTTTCTATGGGCCACTTAGGACCGGTGGTTCTCAGGAAGGGAAGGAAATGTTTATTTCTGCCCCTGCTCGTTGCCCAGACTTTGGATCTCTATGCACAGGATGACATGCTAGCCAGTCAGCAGAAGCCAGCAGTTTAGAGAGTGGTAACCATTCCTGAGGGAGTCATTGCTGAGATCAAGCATGTCTACGTAAGCAGGAACTGTGGTTGTCCACTGTTCCTGGGGCCTGGGGACATTCGCAGTCTGTGCTCAGACTGAGCAGGCACTGGTTAAATGAATGTATTGGTGAAGGGGGTGAAGAAGGTGGTTGGGCCTCCTGAGTCCCTGGCCGTGTAGAGTCAACGCCTTTGACAGCAGCAGAGGCTGTGAGACACTGGAAGGCAGCAGGAGAGCCAGGTGTCTCTGTGGGGTGCGTGCCATTCTCTGCCCTTTCTTCTTGCCCCGTGTCACCTGCCTTTGTGCCGTACCCACCATCATGAGCATGCCGTTAATCTCATGTAGACCCATGATTACTAGTGAGCACAGGAGTGGCACAATTAGCCAAGGGCACATTCCATACTTGGTATCAACACACACACACGCCATACACACTTATACACACTTGCACACAGGCACACATACATGCCTGCACACAGACATACACACACTCACACAGCCCCTCACACAAACAGCAAGAATACCCAGATAACCGGGCTTGTTCACATTTGGAGTGTGTTTTCCGGTGTGTCTGGGCAGCTGATGAGACATCTGCGTCTGGCTGTGCCACTGTGAGCGGCCAAAACCCACAGGTGGCCCAGGACTGGTGAGGACTGGGTCTGACGCCCTTCCTCCTGCGGTCATTCAGATATACACAGATGCTTTGGTGATTCATAAAGTGACAATCATGTGAATAGACGGTGGTGTATGCTTCTGAAGAAAGAGAGTATTGATGACCGTGGAGAGAGGGAGGCAGGCAGGAAGCAAGAAAGCGGTTCTCAGAGGGGCCTGGCCAGGGCCTGGTTCAGTGGGGTGCCGTGGGGACCTCACTGGCTAGATCCTGGCCTTGGCGTGGTGCCTCAGGCTCCACACCCACCCCATCTGCACGTACCTGGAGCCCTCGAGGAGGTAGTAGGAGCTGCAATGAGCAGCTCAGGTTAGGCTCAGCTCTGCAAACATCCTGACCAGAGCAGAGACTGCGTGTGCAGATGCCTGCGTGGGCCCGGGTGGCCTGGCTCCGCTATGCCAACCAGAGCTGCCTCTGACCCCAAGGCGGGTTTCCAGGGTACAGCAGCTGGCCGTTTGCCCGCCAGATCACCCTGCAGGCTGATCGACAGCGTGCGAGGACTGGTCCGTGCCTGTGGTTTCCAGCCTGCTGGCCCAGGTGCAGGGGCCTCTGGGAAGGTCAGGGGTCATGCGCCACATCTCCCTGGCCCTGGATGTGCACCGAGGCCTGTCTGGCTTCCCCCAGGAGTTGTGACTCAGTTCAGAGCGATCCTCACGGCGTGGAAGAAGAAATGGCTGAGGGATGTTGGGTGGGTAAGAGAGGACCAAACATCATGGTGACATTCTCCAACGCTCGTACAGTGACCAGATAGGGACACAGAGTGGCTGAGTGAGAAGGAAGAGCAACACCTTCCCCACGAAGCCCTGCAGGGTGTGAGAGGCTAAGTCCCCCACAAGGGCAGAGCTGGCACGATTGAAAAGCAGCTGCCCGTTAAAGCGTGACCCGTGGCCAACAGCTATTCCTTGTTTTCCCCTCTTTTTTCAGAGGATGCTGGGTAAATGCCGACTGCCTGGCACAGAGCCGCAGCTGTTCTGAGACTCGCTAGGGCCAGCTGGGTGGTCAGGCGTGCCCAAGAGACCGCGAAGAGGCCAGGCAGCCCGTGGGCTGAAAGGAGGCCCTGCTGCCTGAGCCGCTGGCCTGCTGCTGAGCCGCGTGGCTGGGGCTGCGGTGGTGCCTGGCGGCTCAGAGGACAAGGCTGACCCCACTGCGGCCGCGCTCTGTCCAGCGTCGGGGAGGTGTAGCACAGGTGAAGCCGGCCGGGCTTTGCCTCTTCTAGCTCTTTCTCCAGCTCCTTCCGATTTGCATATTCTGGCAGAGGCTGTAGGGCTCTGTCAGGTGTTGTCACCTGGGTGTGTGAAAATACTGTACGGAGGGGTTATAATTACATGGGCAAGATACTGAGTACATTTCTTACCAAGCATTGTTGCCTCCTCCTTTGTTTCCCATTCCCATCCCTTCCCATCCCCCACCCCTCTTCCCCCTTGGCCAAAGTTGTAAAATTCGTTTTTCGACATAACGTCTTGTACATCTCATTGTTGCAATGGGTCCACCTGTAGCCCTATTTAAATGATTTGCTTTTTTTCCTTCCCCTTTACAAATTATACCAACATCAAATACAGTGAAAGCAGGGGTTATACCGTGGGGGAGGGACATACAAAGCAGCAAAGAAATCATCTTATAAATATGTTAGAAACAATCACAAGAAAGAAAAACATTTGAATACATATCTTGGGATTCATTCCCCTAACATCAACTTATCTACCTTTTTTGCTTGTCCCAGACATATACTAGTTATTGCAAATAAGGGAAACCATGGGACCTATGTTTCTTTGGGCCTGGCTTACTTCACTTAAAATAATTTTTTCCAAGTCTTTCCATTTCCTAGCAAATGGGGCAATGCCATTCTTCCTGATGGAGGCATAGGATTCCATTGTGTGTATAGACCACATTTTCCTGGTTTTGAGCCCCTTGGGCCCGCCCTTGCCTGTAGGTGTCTCTGCTTGTGTCAGGCTTCCCTATGATCTTCGCTGCAGATCACAAATCTGTAACGTGTGTTTTTTTTATATTGACCTGACGTTGGGTACTTATGGACCGCGATGTGTTTCTATTTTAACATTACATCGTAACCCGCCATAGCTAAGTGGCCCTCCCAACAGTGCGTTCACCTTTCCATTTCCCCTCGGAAGCTTTTCACAGTGCCCACCCTCGAGGACTCAGAGCTCAGGTCCAACCCTGCCCCCGCCCAGTGGTGAAACAATGTTCGTTTCTTACTCCTGTATCCTCCGCTTTTGTGCTCTCCTCTTTGGTCAGATCAGTGTTGAAATCCTACAGTTTGGACTCTGAGGAAGCGTCCACCGAAGCTTGGAGTTTCAGGTACTTACAAGGGCCCTTCCTGGAGGTGAGGTTCCTTTTTGTCTTGTGATGTCAGTCATTTGAATTGGTTTCTGACTCACATCTATGCGTCCAGACAGCACCGTGAGAACGAATGCAGGCCCTCTGGTCTCTTCTTAGCGAGATCAGCAGTACCTGCTCCCTTCCTGAGCCCTGTCTACGACCTTGGGGTTCCTCGGGTCACAGAGCCCCTCCAGTAGCATCCAGTATAATGGCCGCCCAGGCTTTATGAATTGTGAAATTTGTTAACTGCCTAGTCTCCCCGAACCCTCTCAGCAGCCCCGAGAGGCAGCATTACCCACCATGCCCATTTCACAGATTCCAGAAACTGTAGACTCTTCTGCAAGGGGGTGGAGGCTGCAGTAGAATCTGCAAGGGGGGGGGCTTCCTAGGAGTGATGAGAATTTGCACCTCTCTGATTATTCCTTCGGTTAATCATTGCATCCTGTTTTTCCCTATGGTACCTCCGACTCAGTTGATGATCTTTGCATTCTCTTCTGGGGTCAATGACCTATGATTCTATGCTGTGGAGTGAGAATATGCGCATGCAACATGGGCTGAACCTTGTTGTCAGGTTAATATGTTTAAGGCCACTAGTCCTGGGAAATCTAGACTCCCGGCCTTCATCAGCAGGCTGTACAATTCCTTGGTGGGTGTATTTACCCTATGCAAGAGTTTAAACATCTTTGTGGGAAACATGGCATGAACTGCGATGAACACAGCACAGAGAGCTCCCGGGAAGCAGGAACAAGTCAGCCTCGCCGCCCGTCACCGGGTGGGTGATTCTTATGTGAGTTTCTAAGTGGATCCTTGCTTGGTGAGTACCGTGGTCATCAATTCTGCGAGCTCTGGGATGATGGTCGATGTGGAGGTTGTTTGGAGGACTCCCGAGTCTGAAGCGGAAAACCAGGCCTGGATTCTTCGTTGTGAGTGTTGTCACTTCCAGTGGCTGGACTGTGAGGCTCTGCCTCGGAGATGGTTGCCGGGGCTTGGGCTGGGGTGAGCTGAAGGCACTGGCACGGGGTGGGGGAGGGCTTTGGGGTGGGGAAGGACAGCATTGGTCAAGTCCTGCTGGCTAGACTTGTGGTGGGGAGGATCTTATAGAAAGTTGTAGGCAGAAAGGTTAAGGACCTGTGCCCTGGCCCCCTGAGGGGTCTCCTCTCCTCAGCCTCAGCCCCTGAATGCTTCCTGCAGCCACGGCGGACGCATTGGCAGCCTGCCAGCAGCCTTGATCTCGGCCGGCAGTGGGGTGGGGGGATGTCAACACTTCTTTAGTAAAAGGCAAATACTGTTGTCATTTTAGGTACAAGAGAGGAGGGAAATGTGAAGACCAAGCTTGGAGACCAAATGCTGTCCGGGTGGCATTGTGCCAATCTGTCATGAAAGGAAGCGGGGTGGGGGTGGTGGCTAGGGAGACAGCAGTGTCAGGGCAGAGGAAACACCAGCACTGGAAGAGGAATGATGAGAAATGCAGACCAAGCAAAGGGAATGGTGAATAATAAGACAGCGTACACACTCGACACCAAACCCTGGGCTAGAGATCTGCCTCTGCCACACGTGTTCCTGCTCATCCCCTCGCCACCATCTTGCCCCCTGCCCGATGCGTTCATTCTCTCCATGGGATGTCTCACAGCGGGGCTCAGGGAAAGGGACGTGCTTTTCCCGTTCACACCTGACAAGCTCCTTAGGACCCGCTGTGCCGTTCTGTGGCACAGTGCCCGTGTGGGGAGCCTGTTCTTTGACTTCTTGTGTTGCAGATTCAGTTAATAGTGAATGGTCTGTCGCGAATGGTCTTGGTAGTGCCAGGTGGTCTGCCAAGGGTCACCCCGGGCCCATCAGCAACAGGAGATAAGCTGTGTCCATTCCAGCGTGGTGTCTTTCCTTTGCGATCTACATTAGCATCTCCTGGAAACACGATTGCCGGTCTCAGTGGCGAATTTGCTATGGAAAAAACACTCATTTTGGATAAAACCAAAAGATCAATGTAACCACCTTTCCAAGAGAGAAGGGTTGCCAAGGCCGTCGAGGGCAGTGGCCTGGGCTCTGTTGGTGATGCCAGAGCCGCTGTGATCTCCCCCACTCTAAGGACAGATCAGTAATACCAGAGATGAACATTGGGCAGGTGAAGTTGCTGGAGCTTTTGCTGTTAAATGTTTTTTGGATGTTTGTGCTTTCAGTCGGGTTGCAGCTCCGCTTTGTTCACCGTGATCCTCACCAGCCTTTAACTCTCCAGTCATTCTCCTTGAGACATCACGTATCTCTTGTCTGTATTGGCCAGCGGCCCAAGACATCATGTATCTCTTGTCTGTATTGGCCAACGGCCCAAGTACAGAGTCTTACCTGGCCTAAGTGTCTCCTGTGTCACCGCTTTGCTCTGAGTCTAGCTCTGTAAGACGATAGCATGTCATTGTCACGAAGGTAGAAAGCACAGTTCTCTGGTTTATCGCTCCGAATCTGGGCTGCATCTTTAGCAGCAGAGGGAGGAGCTAGAGCAGGCTTCTCGTCTGGGATTGTCCACAGGTACTGCCAGCCTAGAGCTGGTGCCTGGCCAGGAAAGAGCACCAGCAAATTGCTGGAGATCAGCCATGGGGTTCAACGGTCATGCGGTCCCTTAAATGGTGCGGGTCGTAGAGGGCATGGAGTGGGCACCCCCAAAGCCATTGAAGAGCCCTCAGGGAAGCCAGGCCCTGGTGGCTCATGCCTGTATTCCTAGTCTCTCAGGAGGCTGAGATTTAGAGGATTGTCATTCAAAGCCAGTCCAGGGAGAAAATTATTCAAGACTTCATTTTCATTTAACCAGCCAAGAGCTGGACTAGAAGTGTAGCTCAAATGGTAGAGTACCAACCATGCACAAGAATGTGAGGCCTTGAGTTCAAAGCCCTGCTATTAGTGCATGCGTGTGCATGCACACACACACACACACACACACAGTGGCATCTGAGCATGGCCCCGATGAAGGACAATGCACAGCACCAGTGGTATCACGGCACATTCTTGTGATTCCAGCTCTGAACACTCTTCCCACTCCTGCTCTCAGGATTCCTCTCCCCTGGTCCTTGGTAGGAGGCAGGCGGTGGGAGAGGAAGGACATGAAGACACACCTTCTGCTTTTCTTGCAGCTGCTTAAGTCTGTGTGATGCCTAAACTGAAGAAAACCCACACAACTTTCACACTTGGAAATTAGACTAGTTTTAATATGCAAAAGTGAGACCTTACAAATAACACATGGGCTGGCAAAGGTAGCTTCCAGTGGCTTGTTTTTTAATTGTACGGAGTAGAGAATTGAATTCTATTTCGGGGATCCTGGCAGGCTGAAGGGCAGACTGTTTCCTGCCCTTATTCCCCCAAACTTGGCCTATTTCATAAACATCATCACCCTTGAATGTCTCAGAGGCATGCGAAGATAAGTCATTATCTCCAGGTTTGGATGGGAAAATTGTGGCTCAGAAAGGCAACCAATCTGCCCAATTTAAGGTCATAAATCTCACTACCAAAGCCAGACAAACAAGCGCACTCCGTGGGGTTCTGACAGCTAAGCTGGATATTTTTGTACCACTTGATTTCTCCTCAGAGGTTTGCGCCTGTCTAGGAATGCACACGAGGCTACAGTATTGTAATAAATTCTGATAGAGAGCCTATGTGGGCACTTAATGAGGAATCGAAGTTCAGTTAACGAGTCATTAATATTCCAGTGGATCCACCGCTGGTAGTGAGGGTGTGAAGGTTCCACTGCTCATGCCTGACTCTGATGTTGACCTATGGGATGGGTGGCAGGGGTGGTACTTCGTTATTGGGCAGGGCAAGGGACACTCAAAGGGCAGAACCAAGAGAACAATAATCACTGGTGCTCATCAGGGGTCAGTTGGGGAAGAAAGGAAGTTGTGAAGATGAGAATATGGAGAGGTAGTTGACATGGCCTGTATTTCATTCTAGAAGTAAAGCAGTCGCACAAAAATTCTGCAGCATTGTGGGTTCCACTTGTAAAGGGAGATGAGCGAGCATCAGCCTCGCATGGCCTGCGCTAAACTTCTGGAAAATGAAATACTGGAAACACCATGTGAAATATCATGGCATAAAACTGGTGATTAACTTTGGCATATTAAGGGAGCCTCTGTTTTTTAGTATCTGAGTGTATTTGGGTCTATGTGCCTACCAATTCAAATGAAATGAAATGAAAAATAAAAGATTCGTGCCTCTAGGGGGAACTACCCAACTTAGAATGAAATTTAAATATTTGCAATAAGTCAAATCAAAGTGTATCAGTGGCTAGTGCATCAGCATCGCGGGCGTTCGCCAAGATTTTAGGCAATGACTAAAGCAGTGTCTTCTAGAGTCTAACCAAAGATCTGAACATTTTTGTGGCACTTCGGCTAGGGGTGTGTCACCCTGTTTGGAGCTCGACCCTTAAGAGTTCTGGGGAGTAAGGAGACAAGAAGTTGGAGCCCACTGATACCTGATCAACTTTCTTTGCCTTCTGATAGACAGTTCTTAGGAATCATTTTTAAGGGAAAGATATCCATTTGCTAGAGACTGGAGAATGTGTGTGCCTTACTCCTGTGCCATGCCAGCTGGCATTGATGACAGAAGTCTTGGAGGCAGACGGCCCTCTTGATGAAGTCTTCCATAGCTCGTGTGAGCTGGAGACTTGAAATGAAGGACCCTTCAAGGAAGCTGTTCAGCAGTGCTCCTGGCATAACAGAGCAACACTGAGAAGCCAAGCGGTTGTTTTAAAGATCGATTTAAGAAACGAATGACTTAGAAAATGAGTTTGATATTCAGTTTAGACTGGGAGAGAAGACACATTTTTTTGTTCTAGTATTTTATCATTCAGAAGCCTGAAAGATCTTATCATATCACATAAAATAAAAATTAAGGAATCTCAATACTTGTATAAATATGAATATTTCCAACCAAATATCTGAGGTGTGAAAATCATGAATAATGGAGCCCATCACCTCATATAATTTAGAGAGGTCGGTAAATTTGTGTTAAGATGCAGAACTCTGCTGTTTTAGATGTGCTTTGCAGATGACAAATTTCTTACCCACTCTACTTCTACCTAGTACTCACTATTAATTTTTACAAAGGTCCCTTTAAAGCCAGGATGAGTGGTTCACACCTGCAATCCCAGCAGTCAGGAGGCAGAGGAGGAGAATCAGGCCGAAATAGAACTTGTATAAAAATTTTAAAAACAGCACACATGTCTTTACTGTGATCACAGAGATCATAGATCACAGAGCTACACAAACAAGGAGAAGCTAGTCAAGTTGAATCTGAGAACCCTGAGTCTGACGTGCTAGAGCCCTGTCCTCAGGGGGAGTTCTCTCCTTCTGGTTTTCCTCTCAGAACTTAGCTTCCTCTCCTCTCCCGGTAAAGACCTTTGTATCCATCACGCACTGTGTGTACAGCCTAATCAGGAACAGTCTGCTCAAGCTGGGATTGCAGCCTTGCCACCAGCAGAAATTCACATTGCAGAAATGAAAGGGTAAGACTTTTGAGACGGAATTGTTGCAGAAGTATTTTGGGGAACAGGGGAATTCCTGAAACCACATGGCAGAAGCTCCTGTTTCATTCTTATATAGGCTCCAAGGTGTGGTTTGAAGCCGGAATATCACATTGTATGTAAATGATTTTCACATAGGGCATCTGAAGGTAGCAGACCATCTTATACAGAGCAATGCAGTGGGCATCACCAAGGTGCCAGGTATTGTCCCACTGAAACAAACCCTTGCTGGGTGCGCACATCAGTGCCCTGGCCCTCCTCGTTTGGTATGGCTATAAAAGGTGAAGTCCATGGCTTTTAGTAACTCATTCCCAGCCTCACCTGTCCATGACCATAGCCTCCCGTGGAGCATTATGTTTGTGGTTGATGTGCCCAAGGCCCAGGAAGCCACTGTCATGGTCTGAAAACTACACTCATAAGGGTGATTTAAAAAAAACAACACTTTAAAATGGCCTCATGAAGCAACAAAGAAGGATAATGTTTCATGACATGTGAAAATGATGGGGAATTTAGATTTGTGTCCATGATCACAGTTTTGATGGAGTGGTTACGCACACTAATTTTTGTGTAGTGACGGCTCTGGGTGACACTCCACAGTTCTGTACAGCACATCCTTACTCATGATGTCTGCTTCTCTGGGTTCACTCACCCCCTCACAACCACAGGCAGAAATATGAAATAGAGATGCAGGAGTAGACCTGTGTTTATCGTTAGGTTGTGTACTATTCTGAGTGGTATCTTGAAATCTCTCCAATTCCACTCATCTCACTGAGTGTAAATTGTCTTTGTCCAGTGTTATCATACCGTGTCTCCTATGCCCTTAGACTCTACCTCAGCTATCAAGACAGACACACAGACTACCAGAGCAGAACAGAGAACACAGAAAGAAATTCATGCAGCTAGAATCAACGAATTGTCAACAGAGGCACCAGAAATACACATGAGGGGGTTTGGAGGCATGGCTCAGCTGGTAGAGTGCAAGTCAAAGAGCAAAAGAGTCAGGTACAGAGTTCAAGTCTCCGTGTCGGTCCTAAAAAATACAGGTACGCTGGGAAGAGGAGGGTAACTTCGTTACCTTTATGCAGTTGACTTAAAATTCACCTCTGTCACCTAGCTCATCATGGACCAACGAACTTGAATATATGACCTAAAATGATGCAGTTACTGGAAGGATGCATCAGAGAAACAGCTCACTTATAGCTGGTGCTCCACCACTTGAGCCACAACTCCTTTTTGTGAGGAAAGCATGTCTAGGCATTAGTATAGGCAGGGATTTTTCTGGACAAAGACCGCCCCCCCCCCCAGCATAGAAAAATAAAGCAAAAACTGACGAATGAGATTAAGTTAAACTCAGAGCCTGAATAAGAATCAGCATTAAAAAAGGAGCCAATCAGAGCTAAGATACAATCTACAGAATGGGAGAAAATATTGGCAAACCATTGATTTGATAAAAGGTTAGCATTTAGAATATGTAGAACTCAAACCCTTAACAACAAGAAGCAATATATAATTTGCCTAAAGTGAGTAAATGGTCTGAACAGACATAGTTTAAAAGAATAGCAGATTGTGGGCTGGGAAGGTGGAAGAGTGCTTGCCTGGCATGCATGAGGCCCTGGGTTCGATTCCTCAGTACCACATAAGCAGAAAAAGCCGGAAGTGGCACTGTGGCTCAAGTGGTAGAGCACCAGCCTTGAGCCGAAGAGCTGAGGGACAGCACCCAGGCCCAGAGTTCAGGCCCCACAACTGACAAAAAAAGGACTGCAGATGGCTTACCAGTCCATGAAAAATACTATTATTAGCCACCAGGGAAGTGCAAAAGAAAACTACAATGTGATGCTCTTTTACTCCCATTAGAATGGTAATGATTATTTTTTAAGCAAGTTCGGAGGAAGACGTGGAGGAAAGGAAGCTCATACATTGTTGCTGACCATCCTAATTTATAACAGATTCATGCGGTATGACCTAGCTAGCCTCCTCCTAGGTAGCTCACTGAAGGAGAAGTCCACATTCTCCTGTTTATTTTAGCCTTGGTCACCTAGCTGAGTTATAAAGTCAATCTAGGTGCTCATTGAAAGATGGACGGATAAAGAAATATGTCTATACAGATGTAGATACATACATGTACATACATGAGTATGTATATATAAGCCATGTGCACACACATACCCTCATGTGCACACATGTGTATATACACAGTGGGATAGAACTCAAGTATAAAGGAGGAAGGCCTGTCATTTATAGTAAATGACAGAACAAGAAGACATTTTGCGATGTGAAATGAGCCAGGGACAGCGAATGTGACACGCATGTTCTCTTTTGTTCGTTGAGGTGCTTTGGTCTGAGTGTGGAGTAGAAAGCGTTTGCTGAGTCTGCGTGGCCAGCAGAGAAGGGGGGAAAGGGCTGATGCCTTGTACAGTGTTGTCCTGAGTGGAGTCAGGGCTGGGTTGACCAGCAGTCGGCTGTGGAGGAATTGTTCTGTTGGGTGGTGGCTTTCTTTGGGCCAGGTGTTCCGGGGGGCCCTGGGGGGATGGCGTTCTCAATGCTTTTGCAAAGTGGTTATGTGTCCGCAAAGTGGTTGTGTGTCCGCAAAGTGGTTGTGTGTCAGCAAAGTAGCTGTGCGTCTGCAAAGTGGTTGTATATCTGGGTGTACCTGCTCCTTTCCAGGCATGCACTGTCCAATGTGGGAGATGCAAGGTTAGCCAAAAGGAGACGGCCATGCGGTGCAGGCAGGAGTGTATGGGGGGAGAGCAAACTGGGTGGTCTGGGATGTGACCTCAGGGAAAGGGGCGGTCACCTCCCCCAGGTACACTGGTCACTGTGGTTCCCAGGGCTGGGCCAGGCTTCCGGGGAAGGGATCATTTCTCAGCGGAAGTAAAACTGACGAATGGAGCCCTTCTCAACATGGTCAAGACTAGTGTGGGTGGGGCCTTACAGCGCTCCCAAGGAAGACTGGAGGACAACAGGAACCTAAACCCGAGATCAGGAGAGAAGGGCACTGCCGGTGTCCTACAGAAGTTTGGCAGCTAGAGTTCACAGGCGCCTGCTGCATTTTATGAAGATCTAGACGGCCATGGCAGCCCCCATCTTAACATTGCACAGAGGAAAATCTGTGCTCAAATTTGGTTGGTGAACCGGGGCAAGTGTGTGCTCATGATCCCCTCCATGCCTTTATTAGGAATTTATTTCATGTTAATAAAATACCACCAATGGCCTCTGCCTGCTGTTTTGAAGTGTTGAATTCATTGTGGTCAACCACGATATCGTTGGTATATACACATAATTTTAAGAGATGTGTTCAGTGCCTTTGCTGTTTGTGTATCTTGGTGGAAGAAGGTGATCAGATCCCATCAGTTGTCCAGCCACCATGGAAGGAAGCAGGAATGGACTGGGGGAAGTGGTTCTTTTACAGTCTGACATACCTACCCACCATTAATGTCCACATTGCTACTTTAAATTACTATGTAAGTTAAAAGAGCATGGGTCTTTCTTATCTTCTTTCCTCCTTCCTTTTCTTCTCTTTCCTCCTTCTCCTCCTTCCTCCTCCTCCTCCTCTTCTTCTTCCTCCTCCTCCTCCTTTTCCTTCTCCTCCTTCACCGTCATCATCTTCCTTCTTTTTGGTGCTGATACTGGGGCTTGAGACCAGGCCCTTAGATGCTCATTTAGCTTGTCTGATCAAGCCTGGTGCATTGGGACTTGAGCTATACCCACTTCTGGCTTTTCACTAGTTAATTGGAGGTAAGAATCTCAGGGCCTTTCCTGCTCAGGCTGGCTTTGAGCAACCATCCTTAGATCGCAGATTCCTGAGTACCTAGAATTACAGGCATGAGCCACCAGTGCTCAGCCTGGGT
This sequence comes from Dipodomys merriami, assembly GCF_024711535.1. Lineage (NCBI taxonomy): Eukaryota > Metazoa > Chordata > Mammalia > Rodentia > Heteromyidae > Dipodomys > Dipodomys merriami. The sequence goes on along the minus strand of NW_027203381.1, from coordinate 119,335,178 downwards.
CTGTCTTTAGTTGGTTTTCATACAATGGTTTTCTGGGGCACCAAATTAATGTTTTTTGACAGTAATGATCCTAATAATGGGAACTCACATTTTCCCAGTCGTGTTATCCTGTGTGCTTCACCTGGCTCTCACGTGTCATTAAAGGCACCTCTCTGAACTAGGCGCCCTTATTGTCTCTACTTGGTTGAGGAGGAAGCCGAGGTACTGAGAAGGAGAAGAAGTAGCCAGAGGAGAAAGCCTGAGTTCAAAATGCTGCTTCTTCACCAAGACAAAAATCCCCAGCGTCACTGTGTGTGCCACGCAAAATAATCAGACTGCACTAAGGCACAAAAGTGAACTGCATGAGCACTGCCCAGTGTCCCTCAGGGCCAAGCCCACTGGACAGGCGTCCACCCTGGATGTCCTAGGCCAATGCCACCAGCCCCACAGCAGAGGAGGCTGAGGACCTCACCACCAGGCAGGGCCGTACTGTGCCCAGCCCACCATGACCCGTGCCCAGAGGAGGACAGCAAACCGATCCCGCCCCTCCCCGGCCCCCGTAGCCCCATAAAATGTCACCCACCTCATGTCACTGATTTCCTTTAAAACATTGTATCTTTTAAAGAAATACATTTTGTTCTAGCATTCTTGGAATTTAAAAAAAAACCTTGTATTATTCTTCTCATCCCAACTTTCGGGGAGCGTTTTCAACCTTTTATTACTGGTATTTAGCTCTGTATTTCTTTGTAACCTGCTTTTAGTCGTGATTCTGTCTCCTTCAGGGGAATAAACTGCCGGACTTGTTATTGCCTAACTTGTCAGCTGAGGCCCTCCCTGCCCCCTCCCGACCCCAGGAGGGAGACAGCTCCCCTCCCTCCCCCACTCCCCCCTTCTCTCCCCCTTTCCCTCTTCCTCCCCCTGCTCCCCTCCCTCTTCCTGGCAACACCACCAGGTGAACCTGGCTTCAGTGTTGACCCTTGGTCACTGGGCAAATACCAGCAGCCGTTGATCTGGGTTCCCAGATGGCGTTTCCTCCCTCTCTCCCACAGATTTCCCGGCTCCTGAAGTTCACCCTGACTCCAGTGTTTTTTCATGTGTGTTTTCTCCGTCATGGGGATCAGTTCCCGGGCCTTGGCCAGAACTGCAAACCTTCCCATGTGTGTGTTTTCACTTAGCTCCTCTGTCTCCTTCTTGGTAGTGTCACAGCACCACTGTGTCCATGGATGGGGCTCCGGGCATCTGGCTTGCTGGGGGTCTGTCTACTTCTTGCCAGACTCTGGGAGACTTGGGACTCACAGCTGCTTGGGTATGTGGGGACCTGAAACACCCCAATCTTTTATATGCCATATCATTTAATTATATTTAATACTGTTTATTAACATAACATAGCATTATATGCAATACTAAGGATGCTCTATCATCCTGCATCATATCAATGCTGTGACTCGCTGGGCCGTGGCCACAGGTGGCGTGACCGGGAGCAGGTGGGGGAGTGCATGGGCCTGGGTGGTGGTAACGGACATAGCGGAGGAGTGTGCAGGCCTGGGTGGTGGTAACGGAGGGTCTGGGGACACAGTGGGGGGGTGGTGCATGGGCCTGGGTGGTGGTAACGGACACAGCGGGGGAGTGTGCAGGCCTGGGTGGTGGTAACGGAGGGTCTGGGGACACAGCGGGTGGGGGGTGCACAGGCCTGGGTGGTGGTAACAGAGGGTCTGGGGACCCAGCTGGGAAGATGCATCAGCCCCCCCTGGTTGCAGACATGAAGGAGCGGCCAGCGGCCATGGGCTGCCAGGGGTGCCGCTCACCAGTTTCTGTGGATTAAAGGGCATGGTAAAGTGGTCATCAGCCGTGGTCAAAAGGATCTAGTGAGTCGTCTCCTGCCTCACTTCACGGAGTAGGCCTCAGTCTCTCTGGGCTTCCTGGCTCACCCACAGCCTCAGTGTAACTTCCCATAAATGACTCTCTTGCTTCCTGGGGTTCCTCCTCCTCCTATGCAGGCCTCCTCCCCACACCTGTCTGCTCTCTGTGGGAGCACCCCAGAAGAGTCTAGCTTGTTCTGCTGCTCGGTGATGATTCAAGGGTGGCGTGCTCTGTGCTAAGCAGAGGCGCTCACCCGCCCAGCCTGTGGACGCCCCCAGCTCACAGAGCGGGGCACACACAGGGGACACCGCCCGGGTCTCCGTCTTCACTCATGTTTTGGTTTTGCCTTTGCTGCTCTTGGCATCTGTAGCCAAGAGGAGGAGTCTGTCTGTCCTGGACAGGAGGGACAGGGAGAGGAGTGGGCCCTTTCTGGTCATCTCTCATAGGTCATTTATGGAGCGCTGATGCTGCAGCTACAGTGTGCCTGTAAGGTCACCCGCGTGGACTGGTCCTTTGGAGTGTGTCAGGATTCTACCACTCTGCTCTGCCGCCACCGAGGAGCTCCTGCGTGGACGGTCTTCCCCGAGCTCTGTGCCTGAGCAATGGCCACTGGCGAAAGGCCACCCTGAGGCCTCCACAGCCCAGGGCCACCCCAAGGCGCAGCTGCCCGCCCTCAGCCCACGTCTGGTCCCTTGCCTGTCCCCCCCACCCCCATGGTCCTGCCCTTCTTCAGGAAGGGAGAGTGAAGATGGTTCTGGAATCCCCAGGTGCTGGTCACCTTTCTGCCTTCCAGCACTGCTGAAGGACCCTTTGTTTGCCCTCCAGGACTGAGCTCATTCTGAACATGTGTGTCAGAAAGGGAGCAGGGGTCGTCCTCGCCCGGCCACAGGGGCCCTGGAAGCTTCCGCCTGGAAGATCAGTCTCTGCCCAGCCCTGGTCACCACGCACTGCCGGACACTTGTGTGGCCACCTTGGACCACAACCTGCAAGCCCCTCAGCAATTCCACTCCCAAGGGTCTCTACCCAAGAGAAAGAAAAGCCACCCATGCAAAAATGGGTGCATGAGCACTCACTGCCATGCTATTACCAGCGTGGTCAGGAGAGGAGGCGGCTCGGGTGACCATGAGCCAAGGAATGAAGCGTGGAATATCAATACGACAGAATGTTAGTCAGCCATAAAAAAGGAATAAAATAATGACAAGAGCTACAACACAAATGAACCTTGAAAACACACACACATACACACACACGCACACACGCACACACAAAAGACCATCACAGTCAATGATTCCACTTACGTAAAATGTCCAGCAGAGGCTAATTTGTAGAGAAAGAGAATGATACTTGCCTAGGCCTGTGGACCTGGAAAAAAAATGAGGAAACTGATCATGGGGTGGGGGGGGTGGGAATTCCTTTTGGAGTGGTTATCTGCTATCTACACACCTCTGAATATGTGGAGTCACTGGCATTGATGGTTTTAATTGGTTAAGTACAGGGCACATCAATTATCTCTCAGGGATGCTATCACTTAAAAATACCTTTGAAGGAAAACCCCCAAATCCCCAGGAGCAGCAGTCTGCTCTGAAGACCTTGAGGAAGACGCGGCTGGTTCTTTCTATGCCGCTCTGTCTCCTGGCCCTCTCATTGCTTGCTCTGGTTTGTGAGCTGACCGAGATAGGTGTTGGCCAAGCAGAGAGGGGACAGAGAGGAGAGGAGGCTGCAGTTGGAGTGCAGGCCGGGACTGGAGAGGTGGGAGGAGCCACAGCCATGTCTAGAGATCTGGCTGGGTCTTCACTCCATGGCCACCCGACTGAGCCCTGAGCATTCTCTCACCCACCAGGATCTGCCGACCCTCGGTGGTCCTGTGCAGGGTCTATGCTAGCACTCTATATCTTTTGGGCCTTGGTGCTGATCAAGACACTGAACTGTGTGACCTGTGTGTTGGAATCAATGTCCCCCAGCACGCAGTGACTTGTTCAACCCCTTCCTGGACCTTTGGGAGGAAGGAAGGGAAGGGGATGCGTGTGTCTGATGGCTGTGCGGGCCACGGCAATTGTGCTCAGGTGTGCCTCCAAGAGATCACCTCAACTCATCTGGCAGGAGATTAGGAGCGGACCCCGCCTGCCTACGGAACTTGTTTGTATTGAGAAGTCTATGGCAATCAGACCTTTAAGATTTCCTTATGCGTCCTTTCCTTGTTCAGAGTCACTTTTGAATCACCGTCGGTGACTCTTCTGTCAGCTCTGAGACCCTGTGACTTCCAGTCTGGCTCCCAGGAGAGGGAGCGTGTTCGGGGCCGGATACCCAACTCCCGCCAAGCGCCATCACCTTTCAGAACGTCAAGTCTGTCCACAGCACTGAAGGTTGGGAGACCTACACGGGTGGACACGCAAAGAGCAGCTAGTACATTTGCTGTTATCAAGTTCCATTTGGGAACACAGGGGCTCAGGGCCCCCTAGTCCTGGTAAACCGTCTGTGGAAAATACCGTGGGAAACCAGAGCAGGTGCCAGACCACGGCCACGTTAGGGGGGCTGGCCCTCAGCCTGGTCCTGCTGGGTCAGGTGTGGGCCCCCGGACAGCGGAAGGGAAAGGACTTTCCGACGTTGTTAGACTCGGCATGTCAGCGCACTGGTGTGTCCCCTGAGCTCTGGGACTTTGGATACCCGCTGCGGGGGCGGTGGGGCATGTGGAAAGAAGAAGACGAGCTTCCATGCTGGGATATGGTCTCCACTTCCTGTCCCATACTGGCGGTGGCCATGTCCCCAGCCCTTTGGTTTGTATTTTGTTTCTGAGACGGATGTCACCTCAACTCTCAACCCTACTGTTTCTGCACTCTAAGTGCTGCGGTTACAGGTATGCTCATCATGCCCGGCTTGGGATGCGGTTTGGAACGGCCATCTGTGCACTAGGCCAGCGCCTGGACTTTATCGCTGACAACCTCATGTAAAGCAGAGCTGCCAAAACGTGTTGCCACAACACAAATGAGATGCCAATCCCCTTGGAAATGCTCAAGGGAACCCTGAGCTCGACACCCCGACTGCGTGGGCCACCCCTGCAAAGGCCGTAAGAACTGCTAGTGGTCTCTCCGCCCACTTACCCTGGTCCTGCCCCTGGGGTGACACGGGCTTGCGGGCTGCCCATCCTTCCCACACCCACGCTAAGGGAGACACACACTCTCAGCACTTTCTGACCTCCAGGAGGACCCGATTCCAGCAGAGAGACCAGCAGCAGTGTTGATATTTTCAGACATGGACCTCGAATCACATGATTCCCACAGCCAAGTTACAGCCCGGCTCCATGTACTGTAGCCACCTGTGTTTCTTGCATCGGGTATTTCAGTTGCTGCAGACAAGAAACCTGTAAGCATCTCTCCAGCTAGTGCATCTGTGCAGACAGCTGACAGTACGTGACCTGAGCGGGAGGCAGCAGAGGTCGACCTCCAAGGGCTCCGATAGCCATAAACAAGTGTGGCATTTCTTTTGTTTTGGTCGGTCATGGGTATTGATCTCTGGGCCTGGGCACTGTCCTCAGCTCTTCAGCTCAAGGCGAGCTCTCCACTGCTTGAGCCACAGCTCCACTTACAGTTTTCTGGTGGTTTATTGGAGATCAGAGTCTCATGGACGTTCCTGCCCAGGCTGGCTTTGAACTGTGATCCTCAGATCTCAGCCTCCTGAATAGCTAGGATGACAGGCGTGAGCCACTGGTGCCTGGCTTTTTCTACATCATTTTAAAAGCAGAGATATTCACCCCATGGGTGAAATATCCCTGACTAGTGTGCTTGGCAGGTTTGACCACCTGCTCTCCATCCTCAGGAGCCTGTGCCCGTGTACACAGCTCTGTGTCAATCACAGCAGTCCCTGTGGGCAGCTCCTTCAGACCTAAGAACTCTGTAGACAAAGGCAGGTGAGACACGGAGACATGCTAACCAGCACCTGAAACCAGGGCTGTGATTTCTTCTTCCAAATGCCTCAGATATTGTTTAGTCATTAAACATGTATAACAATGAACATTGAGAAATCGATTCAGTTCTTCCTACCTCACTTGAGATACAGGAACCACAGAAGGATGGACTGAATATTTGAAATAGTCCATAAGGTTCTACAGTTCTGACAAACTCCTCTTACCTAAGTGGCCCTGTAACCATGGAAACAGCATCATGCAACAAGCAGTTACGTGTTCACACTGATGGAAACATGCCTTCCGTGCTGCCCATGGCACGGAATCACGTACTCCACGCCTTTTCTGTGTATCTGCTAACGACAGTTAATGGCTTCCATTGTTATGATGTTATTATAATGCTAATTGTTATCGTATAGTATACTCCTCTTACTTATTAAAAAGGAAGATGACTAAAAAGGGAGCTGCCTCTGGAGAAGAAAAAGCATCGTGGCCAGAGAAGGCAAATCTCCCTGTATGTCTTGACTCCTGAGGGCCAAGTGGCTGGGCTGTGGAGGGGGATGGGATCTCTGGGGACAATGCTGGACAATGCTGGCTGTGGAGACCTACCGCATGGATGTGTCTATGTCTTGGTTTTTAACAAAGAAGGTTAATAGGTAAAACACTAAGGATGCCAAAACAGGCTGCTCTAAATGGCCTACCCATGTCCTAGTTTATATCATCTAGCTGTGTCTATATCATCTAGTTCTGTCGATGGTGTCCCCGAAATGATGAGTTCATCTAGGAAGACCCCGCTCTTTAAAGCAGGGTGAACGGGACGTGGGGAAACCCAGCCGAGCCTCCCGATGACGTGAGCTGTGTTCCGATGCAGTGTTCACCGGCCAGGCCCATTCCAGGCTGAGCACCAGGCCAGGGCTGGAACGCAGGCTTCCATGTCACCCTGAGGAGCCTGTCCTAAGTCAGGACCTGGTGGGAGCTCTCCTGTCTCCATTGGTCCCCCAGGACCAGAAGGCCAGAGACCAGTGGGAGAGTGCCCAGCAGACAGCCTCCTCCTTCCCAGGGCAGGTGAGAGAGATCATCCCTGGGACAATGGCCGCGAGGGTCTCACCCGCAGACCAGACCCGGACAGCTTCTCTTCCTGGGCTCTGGTTGCCGCCATTTGGTTCCTGTCTTCATTGGACCAACTCAGTAAAGTCAGCATCACTATTATCATCTACTACCTTGGAAGTTTTCGGTAACATTTCAGTCTTTTTAGTTGTAGATCTACCCACAGTTTCTCTCTAAATTGTGCTATTGTGTACTTTTGTGATTTCTAGGGATATGGGCATTCATTTATTGGATTTTATCTAATTTTCACGCTTTATTATAATGTAATTTTTTTATTCAATTACGAATGACTCCTCCTGATTTAATCTTTTTTTCTAAATCAGTCTAAAGATTTTTCAACTTCATTTATTTTATTTTTGTATTTTAAGGAAATCTTTTGGTGCTGATAATTATCGACTGTGTGTCTGTCTATTCTTTGGTTTAGTTTTTTTATCATTATTATTATTCATCTACTTGCTTTAGGTTTATTTTCCTTTTTAGCCTCATGTCTTCACAAGGTCAAGTGAGATGTTGATTTGATATCTTTATTAATTTAGTATACTTTGTAACTATAAAATTCCCTCAAACCCCTGCTTGCTTAACATGTGTTGCCTGTATTTTGGTGTTGTATTCTCATTTACACTCGTATCAAATGTTTTCTAACTTTTTATTTTTTTCTTTTACTCACTTTCCTCTTAGTAACAGGCTTAATTCTGAACTGCTTGGGAGTTCCACAGATTTCCCTGTGTGATGTTTCTCCTCAGCTATATCGTGGTCAGAGAGCGTAGTCAGTCGGGCAGAGCTGCTTCTGCGGGCTGAGGCGTGTTCTCTGCACGCTTTGCCCCAGCCCGAGGGCGGGCCCTGCTCCAGTGGTTAGCACAGGACAGTGAGTGTGAGGTCCAGGTGCAGGCCAGGGCTTCATGGGCTGGGTGAGCCTTTGTCTAGTAGTTGCACCCATTACTGAATGTGAGATACTTAATTTTGGTTTTCATATTGCCTATTCCTTTCTTTCAGTTTTTACCTTAGTCTTAGGTTTTCTTTCCCTCCTCTTCCTCCTCTTCCTCTTCCTCCTGCTTCTCCTCCTCCTTCTTTTGGTGCCTGTCCTGGGGCTTGAACTTAAGGCTCAGGTACTGTCTCTGAGTTTTTTGCTCCAGGTTAGTGCTCTCTACCCCTTGAGCCACATCTCTGTTTCCACCTTTTTTTTTTTTTTCCTGGTCCTGGTGCTTGAACTCTGGACCTGGGCTTCTTTTTACTCAAGGCTAGAGCTCTACAATTTGAGCCACAGTGTCAACTCTGGCTTTTTCTGAGTAGTTTATTCTCAAACTTTTCTGCCTGGCTGGCTTTGAACCGCAATCTTCATTTCGCAGCCTCCTGAGAAGCCAGGATTACAGGTGTGAGCGACTGGTACCAAGGCTTTTACTTTACCTATTTTGACTTTTATTAGAAGCGTATGTGTTGGCAATTGTCACATCCTTAAAAATGATGTTTTTAACATTATAAAACTTTCTGTTTTTTATCTCTAGAAACATTTTTTGTCTTAAGATTTATTTTATGTGGTTTTTATCTAGTAAATAACTCTATGTCTCTTATGATTGTAATTCTTTCTCTGTCACCTTGTTCTGAGCCTGCATTCTCAATGTGAAGTGTACTATCTGACAATGTTGTATCATTGTGTTTGTGTCTTGCTCAGTCTGTCTGTCTTTGCCTTTGGTCAGGCTTTTTGAAGCTTTCTGCTTTATTTAGTTTTACAGAGCAGAGGACCAAACTCAGGGCCTGGCATTTGCTCGGGAAGTGCTCTTCCATCAAACTTAATTCCTACCCCTGGCCTGCTTTGTTAACTCATTAATATTTAATGTTGCAGTTGGATTTTTCTACTAGTTTTATTTTCTACATGTCACGCATCTTGTTTGATCCTTATTTCCTGCTTTCTTTTTCATTGACTAAATGTTTCCTAATGTAGCATTAAAATTACTTCAGTAATTATTCACTACTTGTCTTCTAGCTTCTTAGTTATTCCTCCAAGATTTAGAAAATACATTTTAACATAATCGATCTCAGATTTGCACTAATTTAATTCACATGAGATAAAGAAATGTTACTATTGTATCACACTTTCATACATTTGTAAGGTTTGTTATTTATTTATTTATTTATTTATTTATTTATTTATTTATTTATTTATTTATTTATTTATTTGCCAGTTGTGAGGTTGAACTCTGGGCCTGGGAGCTGTCCCTCAGCTCTTCAGCTCAAGGTGAGTGCTCTACCACTTGAGCCACAGCACCACTTCTGGTTTTCTGGTGGTTAATCAGGGAAAAGATTCTCATGGACTTTCCTGTCAAGGCTGGCTTTGAACCTCGATCCTCAGATCTTAGCCTCCTGAGTAGCTAGGATTACAGGTGTGAGCCACTGGCACCTGGCTAAGCTACTTATTTAACATTTCTGGGACTCTTAATTTCCAACTTCCATATAATTTTGTTCCCACATACCTCCCTTAGGTTGTTATTAACAAAATATTTTATAGGCCATAGGCCCAATAATCGAGTTCCGTATACAGAATTTCATGCAGCTTCTTAGTAAATCAGTGAAGAGAAGGAAAGGGAAGATGCATGGGATGATGTGACATTTGTACTTCACTCTGCCGTGGGTCTGTGGGTGAGGGGCTCCAAGGAGAGCAGCTGACGTGCAGGACCCAGAGTTCAGTTTTAGACTGCAGGTACAGGTTCCTGTTCTAATGACTACACCCAACTTTGGCTGAAGACATGCTGCCTTTCAACAAAAGCTCACATTTTCACTTTGTCACCTAGATACGATACTTTGGCCTTGCTTTGAGGGCACAGTATGCTTTTGGGGAGGTACATTTTCACTAAAGCAAAGGAAAAATTAGAGAAACAGCAGATCACACAATGATTTAAACACAAGTGACAAAAACACAGACTGATTTCTTCTCTACATCAACTCAATTACATAAGGCACGTGTGAGAATTGGGAGCCTTTGCCATAGAAATTTCTTTTTATATTTATTTATTATTTGTTTTCCTGACTAAGTTTGGTCAAAACGACAGTAATACATCCATGAGTAAGGGAGCTTCTTGTAATGTTCCCTTCCCTACTAGGTATTCTTTGCTGGTTACTTTGTATGAATTTGAATTACCATCTGGAATCATTTGTTTTGAGGTAGAAGAAATTCTGTTAGTATTTCTTGTGAGGCTGGTCTGCTAGTAATTCTCTGCTTTTACCTTCTGGAAATATTTTTACTTTGTTTCACATTGGAGAGAGAGTGTTGTTAGATATGAGATTCTTGGCTTGTAAGCTCTTTTACTTGTGTTACTTTGAATGCTGCCCGCCGCTTTTGTCCAACGGTTTCTAGGAGGAACCGGTGGTCTGCATTGTCCCACGGTTTGTTCTAGGAGGAACCGTGGTCTGCATTGCATGGCCCCGTGTGATGAACTGTCTTCCTTTTGCTCCTCTCAGGATTTTTTCTTGGTCTCTGACACCTGATCTATGGTCTATAGTATGTCTAGATTTGAATCTCTAACTTGGGCTTATTGAGCACCTTATCTCTACCTACTAACAACTCTTGTTAAATTGAGTAAAATTTTATGAAGGTATTTTAAGTAGCTGTTAAAAGAGGTTTTAATCAGTTTATGAGTACAATGCATCTTGATTAGTGTCACCCCTTCCATCATTCAGCCCCAACTCCCCCCATCCCTTCCATTCTACTTCCATTTTCACATATATACAGTAACCATTATAACTACATTTCCCCACCCTTCCTCTCTCCTCTGGTCACCTCCCTTGACCTCACTTGCTGTGGACATCCTAGGTTCCAGCTTTCTGCTACTCATTTTGTCAGACTGTAGTTGAGTTCTTCAGAGGACTTATACCATTGGAATTCTCCCCTGCAAACATTGTAGTCAATATGTTTGTGCGCATATGCATATGACCCCGTGTAAGTACATTGCAGCTGTAATTTGTCTGAATATTTTCTACACTCCTTTCTCCTTTCCCATTTTCTGACAGGAAGCAGGTAGTTACAGGTGGTGTTCTTGGGATTCCCCATTCTGATGCACAGTGAACCCAGAGCTTTGTTCTTTGACCACATCTTCCTTTCCTTCTCTGGTCAGGAGGAAGATGTCTGGGCCAGGACAGGATGGGGTTTGTGGGCTGGTCTGGTCCACATTTTTGCTTCATTTGTCTTCCTGGTGGGTTCACATGAACTTATTCTTACAATTGGATCTTCACGAGAGCTGGCCAAAGGCAAAAGAGAGTCTGTGGTACGGAGTTACTTCTGTTTCTCTCTTGGTAGCAGGAAGGCATTTGAATATCTGCATGCAGGTACTGTACAAGCACTTGCTTCCTTGGCAGGTTCTAAGCTCTCTAGAAGCTGGGCAGTCACAGCTCCTTCTAGAAAGTCCAAATGGAGAAAAGAGAAATGGAGTGAATGAGTCAGGTTCTTTCCTGTTCCTTCCTTTGGTGGTTGATTATGACCCCCCCCCCGAATCCCAAACTGACAGATGGTGGGGTGTGGGGCTCTTTGTCAAAGATGCAATGAGTAATCGATGAAATGCAGCGTCCACTTCTGACAGGTCTCAGGAGAGCTGTTGTCCAGTCAGATGATGCCCTGAGATGCTGTCAGCTGGGATGGATGTGGTATGGGGGCCTGGGGGAGAGATTGCTGAAGTCAACTGGACACAGAGAAGAGCTGAGCTTACTTTTCATAAGCCAGAAGACATCTAAGTCCAAAAGGCAGCTGCCTTAACATTGGACTGAGCAGGACACCAGATGTAGTGGCCAGAGAACACACACACACACACACACACACACACCACACTCACACACACACACCACACACACACATACCACACACAGACCACACACACTCACACACACACACACCACACACCACACACACAAACCACACACACACACCACACACACCACACACACCACACACACCACACACACCACACACACACTCACACACACACCACACACACCACACACACCACACACACACACACACCACACACACACACACCACACACACTACATACCACACACACAGCACACACCACACACACAGCACACACCACACACACACACACAACACACACACCACACACACACACACCACACACATACCACACACACATTCACACACACACCACACACACCACACACATACATACACACACCACACACATTCACACACACCACACACACCACACACACACATACCACACACACACACCACACACATACACACACACTACACACACATACCACACACATCACACACACACCACACCACACACACATACCACATACACACACCACACACACCACACACCACACACACACACACCACACACCACACCACACACACACCACACACTACACACCACACACACACCACACACACCACACACACACACACCACACACACCACACACACCACACACACACACACACACCACACACACCACACACACACCACACACACCACACACACACACACACCACACACCACACACACCACACACCACACACACACCACACACACACTCACACACACACCACACACACACACACACACCACACACTACATACCACACACACACCACACACCACACACACACCACACACACACCACACACCACATACCACACACACACACCACACACACCACACACACACACACCACACACCACACACACACCACACACACACCACACACCACACACACACACTCACACACACACACCACACTCACACACACACCACACACACACCACACACCACACACACACCACACACCACACACACACACACCACACACACCACACACACACACACCACACACACCACACACACACACACACCACACACCACACACACACACCACACACACACACACCATACACACCACACACACACACACACACCACACCACACACACACACACCACACACACACACACACCACACACCACACACCACACACACACACACACCACACACACCACACACCACACACACACACACACACACACACACACACACACACACACGGAACCTAAATGGACATTTCCATCTAGAAGTAGAGGGGCATCCCGAAGTGGTTCATGGGTCTTGTTGGTGCACGGAATGGGGTGGCGGGACCGTCGGGCTGCCATAGTCTCCGAGACAATCTCAGCTGGAATTGTACATGAGCTTCCCCGAAGCCTAACTGAGTTAGAATTATTAAACAGTGAAGACCTACCAGCATTTATGTCAAAGGAAAAAAATCCAGGTAATTTTGCTGTGTATTATTTATTTTTATGACTTTATGCTTACAAGCAACAGTCAACAAATATGGATTCATTGAAGTGGCCAGAGAGCAAAAAAAAAACCCCAGCCAGACGACTTTTTAGTACTTCAAATAAGAAGTGTATAATGACTGACAGACCAATCTTAGGCCCCACAAAAAGAGGAAGAAATGAGTTGTCACTTTCCGCAACATGAGAGGAAGTGATGAACAGATGGGTGATAGTTTATTTTGTGCCATTATTGGGGCTTGAACTTAGAGCCTGGCTACTATCCTTTAGCTTTATCACTCAAGGCTGGCACTCTACCACTTGAACCATAGTTCTATTTCCAATTTTTTTACTGCCTTATTGGAGATAAAAGTCTCATGGACTTTCTTGCCCAGGCTGACTCTGAACCACAGTCCTCAGATTTTAGGCTCCTGTGAGGCTGGGATTATAGGTGTGATCCCCCAGCCCCCAGCTTGAAAGCACACAGACACACATGACAAATACTACAAACACAGACACACAGACTCATGGTGTGCACACAAACACACACTCCCACCAAACATATACACTTGATCAAAACCACATATCACATTTACAGATCACAACATGTGCACATACACACATACCACACAGAAGTATACAGAAGCACACAAAACACACACACAATGACACTCAGATGCCACACACAAACATGCAATGCAAGGACAGAAAACACAAACCACATACAAATGTATACACACAGACACAATCACGCACTCACATGTACATACTACACATATTAAAACTCCCTCAGACACTGTGATACATGCACACAAACACAGAAATGTACAGCATACTCACACATAGAAACACATACCACATCAAACACAGAACATGGAGACAAAACCACTGAGCAACAGGCACAGCCAAAGGCTTGCACATACACTAGAATCATATAGTCTAGCTGTGTCTGATCATACTCACCATTTGTCTCTCTTGCGTCTGATTAGACTCACCATTTGAATCCCCTGTGACTTGTGTGTGCGGAGCGGCTCTGTGCTGACCATCAGTGGTCTGCCATGCACTGAGGTGGGGTGTCAGGTGAGCTGGTGCTGTGTGTTCAGCTTGACGTGGTTTTTACACCACCACCAGTGCAGCCCCGCCCCCACCCTACCCTTCTTAGCCTGACCTGTGCGCTCCTGAGGGCTGTTACAAGAGACAGAATCCAGATCCTGGTGGAGGACCCCATCTGCCCACGGGTGGGGGAAGGCACGGGAGGGCCACTGCGGCTATTCCAGGCCATCTCTGCCCTTCACCACCCCAGGAGGCCCACATGGGGTGGTACCACGTATCAAAACCTGAATCCTCGGCAGGCCAGTGATTCTCAGGCACCGCTGCTCTGTGTGCGACCCTCTTCACAGCAGGCCTGCCTACCCCTGAGCAAACTCAAGAGTGTCCTCACTGTTCTCGCGGCACCGGCGTTTCACTTTCCAGGAGAAGACACCACCTCGGGGTGGCGTCTGAGTCCACTGTGTGGACCCAGAGTGGCCAGCACGGGAGGTGGTCCCGGAAGCCTCCAGTCTGAGCCAGCTGGGGCACCACCCAGTCTCAGGATAGCCTTCTGAGCCTCTTGACTTTTATCACCAGGCATCTCAGATGCTGTCGTGAGGACAGCTGTGGCTCATGCTTGCCGAATGGTAATAATAAAGCCCTGCACACTGAGCCCCTGGATGTGGCCTACTTGCAAGTAGGGTCGGTGTAGGTTGCAGGTGACAAATGAATCAAGATGAGATGAGTCCCTAGTCTAATTCTGCTGATGCCTTGTAAAAAAAAAAAAGGAGGAGGATAAGGAACACTCTCTCTCTCTCACAAACACACACACACACACACACACACACACACACACACACACACACACACACACACACACAGGCCAATGGAGGCAGAGACAGATCTGAGCAACTACAAGAAGTGTGAAAGACTTGGTGCCAACCTCAGACTCAGAAACGAGGGAGGATTCCCCTCCACCCTACTCACCCCTCCACACCCCTTGACTTTGGGCTCAGCCTCAGCACTGTGAGATCGGACATTTCTGTTCCCTAGAGTCACGCAGGTTGGAGTGTTATGCCCTGACGGCCCCAGGAATCCAATCGAGACCCCATGTGGGAGATCATTACTGTCTTGGTGGGAGCTCACTGTGCAGGGGTGACAGGGGAGCCTGGAGGCAGCCTCCCACAAGCAGGGACCCTTCTACCCGACACGCCCTCCTTGGCCCAGCAGGGCAGCCTCAGGCTTGCCCTGGGGCAGCTCTGCCAGTCCTCCCAGGGAGGACGGAGGAGGAGTGGTCACTGATATAGCTTGGAAGATTCTGGCCTGGCTTGTGGGCCCAAAGCTGGCCTTTTGACCTTGACTTTGACTCTTCTGCTACAAAGGTTGACCTTGATCTATAAGATGGAATTGTAGGAGAGCGAGAGAGCAATTCCATATGGAATGGGTTTAGACCGGAGGTGGATCCTCATGGGGTAGATCTTATATTGGTTAGAACGGAGAGGGAAGAGCTGTGTTGGGCCATACGCATTTGATGACCTCGGCCTTCCCCCAGGTCCCCACCTCTTTCTCAGCCTGCCCTGTCCCATGTAATCAAGAATGGTTTACTTTAGCTCACGGCCAGCTCCTCTCGGATGCTCAAATCTGCCAATGGTGGGAGGAATGGAGGGCTGACTCCTGGTGAGCTGCTTCCACCCTCTCTGCCTCTACACAGACTCGGTTTTTCATGGAGACATGGTAAGGGCCTAGAGGCTCTGGTTCCCTTTCCTCCCAAAGGCTTCTGGGAGAGCCAGTATGGAGTGTTCACTTTCCTCTCTGAGTTTCTGCCATGCTTTTGGGTGAATACCATAGGCCAGGCCCCACTTTCCATTCGCATTCGAGAGTCCCACTTCAGTCCACAAACGTTTACTGGTACCGCTAGTAGCCGCTCCTCCGCGCTGACCAGGGGTAAATATCTGATCTCATTAGCTCAGTTATATAGGATGTACACACTTCTGTACGGTCATAAGGATACACGCGGTGCAGGAGTCCAACCCAGTCACAGTCTTCTACCATTCAGCCAGTGGCAGACGAATCACAGAGCCACGTACAGAGGGCGGACTTCATGGGATGGAACCGATGGCCGTGCATGGGTCCTCCAAGCCCTCCATGCTCAGAGGGCTTTGCACTTAAGCTAGAATGTTCCACTGCCGCCTCGGGCCTTCTGAGAGTGGCTGTATTCTTGGGATCCTACTTCCTCCATCAATGGAGCCTTGGATTCTGTGCTGCCTGTCCACCACCTCTTAGTCTCCCAGGTCTTGACCAGGCTCTGTTCCTGTGAGTGTTCTGCTTTCCCAGGGTCTGCAGCTGGTTATTTAGGGGGCAGCAGGTCTGTGCCCCACTCTTACCCACTATCTTGGTAGGCCTGGGTATGCACACGGGGAGGTTCAGGGCTTGCATAGCACACGGGATGGCGTCTCGGGTCTGGGAGCACACACGCATGGGATGGCGTCTCGGGTCTGGGAGCGCACACACAGGATGGCGTCTCGGGTCTGGGAGTGCACACGCATGGGATGATGTCTCGGGTCTGGGAGTGCACATGGGATGGTGTCTTGGGTCTGGGAGTGCACATGGGATGGTGTCTTGGGTCTGGGAGTGCACATGGGATGGCGTCTTGGGTCTGGGAGCGCACACGCATGGGATGACGTCTCGGGTCTGGGAGCGCACGCGCATGGGATGGCGTCTCAGGTCTGGGAGCGCACGCGCATGGGATGGCGTCTCGGGTCTGGGAGCGCACGCGCATGGGATGGCGTCTCGGGTCTGGGAGCGCACACGGGATGGCGTCTCGGGTCTGGGAGCGCACACGGGATGGTGTCTCCGGTCTGGGGGTGCACACGGGATGGCGTCTCAGGTCTGGGAGTGCACATGGGATGGCGTCTCGGGTCTGGGAGCGCACATGGGATGGCGTCTCGGGTCTGGGAGTGCACACGCATGGGATGGTGTCTCCGGTCTGGGGGTGCACACGGGATGGCGTCTCGGGTCTGGGAGCGCACACGGGATGGCGTCTCGGGTCTGGGAGCGCACACGCATGGGATGGCGTCTCGGGTCTGGGAGCGCACACGCATGGGATGGCGTCTCGGGTCTGGGAGCGCACGCGCATGGGATGGCGTCTCGGGTCTGGGAGCGCACGCGCATGGGATGGCGTCTCGGGTCTGGGAGCGCACACGGGATGGCGTCTCGGGTCTGGGAGCGCACACGCATGGGATGGCGTCTCGGGTCTGGGAGCGCACACGCATGGGATGGCGTCTCGGGTCTGGGAGTGCACACGGGATGGTGTCTCCGGTCTGGGGGTGCACACGGGATGGCGTCTCAGGTCTGGGAGTGCACATGGGATGGCGTCTCGGGTCTGGGAGCGCACACGGGATGGCGTCTCGGGTCTGGGAGTGCACACGCATGGGATGGTGTCTCCGGTCTGGGGGTGCACACGGGATGGCGTCTCGGGTCTGGGAGCGCACACGCATGGGATGGCGTCTCGGGTCTGGGAGCGCACACGCATGGGATGGCGTCTCGGGTCTGGAAGTGCACACGGGATGGCGTCTCGGGTCTGGGAGTGCACACAGGATGGTGTCTCGGGTCTGGGAGTGCACACGGGATGGTGTCTCGGGTCTGGGAGTGCACACGGGCTAACATGTTGGATCTGGGAGTGCACACGGGCTAACATGTCGGGTCTGGGAGCGCACACGGGCTAACATGTCGGATCTGGGAGTGCACACGGGCTAACATGTCGGATCTGGGAGTGCACACGGGCTAACATGTCGGGTCTGGGAGTGCACACGGGCTGACATGTCGGATCTGGGAGTGCACACGGGCTAACATGTCGGGTCTGGGAGTGCACACGGGCTAATATGTCGGATCTGGGAGTGCACACGGGATGGTGTCTCGGGTCTGGGAGTGCACATGGGATGGTGTCTCCGGTCTGGGGGTGCACACGGGATGGTGTCTCGGGTCTGGGAGTGCACACGGGCTAACATGTCGGATCTGGGAGTGCACACGGGATGGCGTCTCGGGTCTGGGAGTGCACTCGGGCTAACATGTCGTCTCGGGTCTGGGAGTGCACACGGGCTAACATGTCGGATCTGGGAGTGCACACGGGCTAACATGTCGGATCTGGGAGTGCACACGGGCTAACATGTCGGATCTGGGAGTGCACACGGGCTAACATGTCGGATCTGGGAGTGCACACGGGCTAACATGTCGGATCTGGGAGTGCACACGGGCTAACATGTCGGATCTGGGAGTGCACACGGGCTAACATGTCGGATCTGGGAGTGCACACGGGCTAACATGTCGGATCTGGGAGTGCACACGGGATGGTGTCTCGGGTCTGGGAGTGCACACGGGCTAACATGTCGGATCTGGGAGTGCACACGGGCTAACATGTCGGATCTGGGAGTGCACACGGGCTAACATGTCGGATCTGGGAGTGCACACGGGCTAACATGTCGGATCTGGGAGTGCACACGGGCTAACATGTCGGGTCTGGGAGCGCACAGGGGATGACATCTCGAGGCAGGTCTAGCCGCGGTCACCCTAGGCTGGCAGCATCAGAACTTCTTCTGCAAGCACCTGGGCCTCTACCCACTGCTGATCCAGGTGATCTGTTCACTTGGCCGTCTCCTGTTACGTTGGCTGGCCGCCCCCCTGCCCGGGCGGGGTGCCGGCCATGCTTGGTAGAGTCCTGGCACCCACGAGGGAGGGCTGCCTTCATCAGACCATTCCATACTCCAAGAGGCACTGCATGAAATCGCAAATGAAAGACCTCATGATAGGTGCAGAAGAAAAGACAGACTTCTCTCTCTCAGGACTGCCCATCAGAACTTTTTAAAATTAATTCATTTTAATTTTAATAATATTATTATGTGCCAGTCGTGGAGCTTGAACTCAGGATTTGGGCGCTGTCCTTGAGCTTTTCTCTTCCCCCGCCCCCTCAAGGCTGGTGCCCTACCACCTGAGCCGTCACTCTGCTTCTGTCTTTTTGGTGGTTCATTGGAGATAGGAGTCTCATGGACATTCCTTCCTGGGCTGGCATTAAACCTGTTCCTCAGATCTCAGCCTCCTGAATAGCTAGGATTACAGGCATGAGCTGCCAGCACCAGGCCTAAAATTTCCTTAAAAGGAGTTCTCCATTTGTATTTTATACTGGACCCCCACCAAAATTATGTGGCCATCCCTGCTCCCAAATTCAGTAAGAACTCTAGTCATTGATGGACACAAGACCAAGGGCAAAAGCCACAGCACTCCACAGCCTTGGGAGTTAAGAGCCCTGGCCATTTCCATTTTGCATAAGAAGAAACAGAGGCTCCCATCCCAGGCACAAGTCCCTAGAGATGGGGAGCAGAGCCTGGGCTTTGAGCCCAGTGAGTGGATCCTAGTGTTGGAGCTCTTTCTGATTCAGGCTGAGCTGACCTTTGCAGATGTCTACTGACGAATGTGTGAACGGAACAAACAGAGATCCAGCTAGAAGCAGGGATGGAATCAGGGCTGGCTGCCTGCCTTCTCAGACTGCATTAGGAAGGAAGGCCTAGGGAGCAAAGCCCAAGGCAGGCCGCCGTGACCACCTTCACCTGCAGCTGCAGAGCAAGGCGGCTGGGGCATCAGGCTCAGCTGACCCTTCCTTATACACACGGGCCTGGCCATCTTCTGCCCAACCCTGGTAAAGCACCATTTTGTTTCTGCCTCACCACTTTCCTTAGCCTGTGCTATGTGTAAGCTATTAGGTGTGTTGAACATCTAGGGGTGTGCAGCCTAGGCAGAGGGTACCCAGGGCTTAGGACACGAGCCTGGGGTTCTCTCCTGTCTCCCCCAAAAGCTTTCTGGGTCTCTGTAGCCTTGACGGGGTTCACTTGATTTTGGCTGTTACACTGGGGTGCATGGCACTCCAGCCCTGTAGGTCATTCTCTTTCAAAATGATGGACAAGAATGCAGGCCGTCTGGAGAGCTGTATCTGAACATGATTCTAACGTCCAGGACTCAGGGTAGCAAGCCGGGGACGTGTTCTGCTGGCTTCTCCACAGAGCAGTGTGAAGAGGGCGTGTGTTTGGAGTCACACACATTATCAGCAGTTTTAATCACCACGGCCCCCCCCCACCCCCCACCACCATTCAGAGAGCAGACTTGGAATTGCTCGTGTTTGTATCCCAGGATGTTTTCAGGATAATTAAAAATTAGCCGGAGGAATGGGATCTCTTCCTCAGGGCTGCCAGGACCGGGAAGGGAGGGTTTCCTGGAGGCAGATGAGCTGACTTTTTAAAATTTCCAGGCGTGCACACGAATCCTGCTGCACGATTTATGAAATCTGCTAACCTTGTGCGGTCACCTCTGCGCGAAGCTGGTGGGCCTGGAGAATGGTCTCCGCTGAGAGGGAGAGAGAGGGAGAGAGAGAGAGAGGAGGGAACACCCCACTAAAAACAATCAGTTGTGGAAATGATTCTTTAAGCCTCTGAGAAACGCATCCTGGTGTGTGCGTGACAGTGCGGTGCCTGCGCTCTCTCTCTCTCTCTCTCTCTCTCTCTCTCTCTCTCTCTCTCTCTCTCTCTCTCTCTCTCTCTCTCTCTCTCTCTCTCTCTCTCTCTCTCTCTCTCTCTCCCTCCCCCCCCTCCGGGTCCTGCCTCCAGTCCGGCTGCACCTCTCTCCACTGCTGCTTTAAGACTGCAGAGCGCCCCAGCGGCCAGAGCAGGGGAGGGGTCCCGTCCCCACTGCTCTCTCTCCTCTCCCTCTCGCTCCTCTCCGCGCTCAGCCAGCCCGGCACCCCCGGCAGGCAGGCGAGGAGGCGAGGAGGCAAGGAGGAGGAGGAAGAGGAGGAGGAGGAGGAAGAGGGAGGAAGAGGGAGGAGGAGGAGGAGGAGAAGAGGGAGGAAGAGGAGGACGACGAGGACGAGGAGGAGGACGAGGAGGAGGACGAGGAGGAGAGGACGAGGAGGAGGAGGGCGGCCCGGCGGGCAGCCTCGCGGGGGGCCCCGCGCCATCGAGGCCACGGGGAGGAAAGATGCGCCTGCCCGCCCGCCGGCTGCCGGGCTGCGGAGGGTGAGGCCGGCGGCGCGCTCGGAGCCGGAGCCGGAGCCCGCGCAGGGAGGCGGCCGGCCGCGCGTTCCGGGCGCTGGGCGCCCGCGATGAGCTCTGGCCCGCGGCGGCCGCGCTCGGCGGCCGCTGCCCGGCTGCCCGCGGCGTCCTGAGCGGGCGCCCGGGGCGCGCGGCGGCGGCGGGGCGCGCGGCGGGCGCGGCGCGGGGGCCGCGAGCCGGGGCCGGCGGAGCGGCGCAGCGCGGGGGGCGAGGCCGGCGCGTGGCTCGCTCGCTCGCTCGCGCGCGGGAGGCCGGGCGGCAGCAGGGGCATGTGGATACTGGCCCTCTCCTTGTTCCAGAGCTTCGCGAATGGTGAGCCCCGGCGGCGGCGCGCGGGGGGTGGGGGGGGCCGGGCCCGGGGTGGGGGGTGGCGGGGTGGGAAGGGGTCTGTGCGTGATGACCCCCCACGTCCCCCCATCGGGGTTCCATTGTGCACGCTTTGGTTTATTTTAAACACATGTGTATGGTTTTGGAGAGGGGAGGTGGCGTGGGGAGGGCGGAGGGTGGGGGCTCTGTCATGGTGGCCAAGTGACAGCTCCCTGCCCAACTCCGCGGCCAGGCGCCCCTGCGCCAGGTGAGGCCAGGGGGAGGAGCGGGAAGACGGCCGCTTGGACTAGGGCAGCCTGCGAAGGGCCGGGGCCGCAGGGCCCGCGGGGGCTGCCCGCGCCCCAGTCTTGCCCACATGCGCCCTCATCCTGCGACAACCCACCTTCCTTCCTTCGCAGCAGGCTCTGAGAAGGGACCCGCCGGTCCTTCCCAGGCTCCGGGCGCAGCACCCTGTCCCCACAGGCCGTCTATGTAAAAATATGCACCCATGAGCATTACATCATCGGCAATTGGCAAATTAGAAAAAAAAATAAAAAACACCTGTATAGTTGTGAAAAAATAAAAAGGAAGGAAGGGAAGCGGTGTGCAGGGTCCCTGCGCCTCTCCCCTCCCGCCCCTGCTCCCCGCGCCCCGCACCCCCACCCCGCGTGTGTGGGAACCCTCTTTGCCCTCCACAGTCAGAGCCAATTAGCAAGTGTGGCCGCACCTTGTCGGGCTGCCTGTCACCTGGTAGATAGGAACTTCCATGTACCAATGGCTGCCTGGCAGGCGGGAGCCGCAGACAGTGCTTTGGTGTCCTTTGCTCCTGCCTTAATTCCCATTTCGGATTTCAGGACACACATCTGCATCAAATGTATAACCTGATGTCTATTAACATGAAAGCACTGAGCAGGATTCCTTGCGCAGGTGGGGAGAGAGGGAGAGAGAGAGAGGAACTCTGGACCTAGAGAGGAAAGGGGGAGGGTTGTCTAAGATTTTCCTGGAAGATAAAATAAGGAATCTCTGGCTGCATTTCCCCCTTCACCTGCCCGGGAGGAGCTTGCTCGCCAGCAGGCCGAAGGAAACACATAAACGCTGCTCTTGATTTTTTTTTTAATGATGACTAAGAAAAGAGGAAGCCAAACACAGAAGGAACTCTGGAATGGAAGATCAAAATGGTACTTTGCTCTTTCCTAAGAATCTAAAGCAAAGTGTTCCAAAGTTTCATGTTGAGATTTCCTTCCAGGGGGAAATAAAACTGCAACAAGTTGTGACTAGATACTCCTCTTTCCCAGAGGACCTTCTTCCAGTCCAGCCTGCCTCTTGGGGTGGAGGCGAGGAGGAGGGGTGAGCCTTGGGAGCTAGAATGAGTAAAGGGGAAGTCACTCCTTTCTGCTAGCCTGCTCCTGTGCTCATGGGAACTCACCAAAAACTGCACAAATGAGGCAGGCCTGTGCAAGGCGGCCAAGCTCAGCAGCCTGAGTTACCTGTCAAGGCAAACATCTCTGAGCTCCTTGCAAAAGACCTGGGTTATAGGATGGAGAAGGAAGTATATGTGTCAGGATATTGAGTGAGACTGTGCTTCTGATGATCAGCCCACTGATACCTATTTTCCAGTTTAAGAAGTAAATGACAGAAATAGTCATGAATGGCATGACTATGGGCATGTATGGGCATCTCTGATGTGTGTGTGTATGTGTGTGTGTGTGTGTGTGTGTGTGTGAGAGAGAGAGAGAGAAGAGAAGAGAGAGAGAGAGAGAGAGAGAGAGAGAGAGAGAGAGAGAGAGAGAGAGAGAGAGAGAGAGAGAGATAGTTTAGGATCACTATCCCATGATTTAAAAAATATAGAAAGGATTGTATAGAGAGAAAAGATTGCAACTAAACCTCAATATTCTTGTACGTCAGGGAAAATAGATGCACAGATAACCTATGTATGTACATGCAGGTTTAATGCTGTGGGTACAGTCTTCAAGACTTAATATCAGTTGATAATTAATCATGAGTACTAGATGAACATGGGTAGACGGATGACACAATTCGGATGATGCAATATGGACCATACATGCAGATGGATATTTTACATGGCTCCAGTTTGTGGTCTGCTTCTCTCTGTTAGAAGACTATGGAGCTAGCATGGATTAAAAATGGCCCTCTTTTTGTATGATCAACCATTGAGAAAAACAAGAAGTGTGCCCACAGAGCTTTGGGCTTTTTCAATTTTTTTGAGGGGGGGAGGTTGTGTTTATAAGCAGCTTTAGAGTTTTTCAAGGAAAGATGCTCAACACATATGATTCAGAGCATCATGAAATATATACTCAGGTTAAAATAAGATAGAGTCTGGTTTGGAACACTGGCTGTTCCTAAGACTGTATTTCAAAAAGCATGAAAGTAATGGTTCCAACCTATCTGAATGAGACTTTTTTTTTTTAAAAATGGAGAGATGTTATTTTTTATTTTCTCGGTCGATAGCTATCATGTTTTGGCCTCTCTTGATTTTGAAAAAAATAAACAACCTTGAAATAGTAATATTTATTACTATGAACTCTGATACCTTACCTGATTATTGCCAGGCCTCCAACATCAAAGTGCCTGAGAGGATAAGATGGTGTTTGCACAAGGTTATGCCTTTGCTGTTTGAAGGAGTCAGTGCAGCAGCGTACAGTACAGTGTCTCCTCTTCTAAGCGGGAGGCAGCCGCTGCATTTTCTTCCTGATGTGATGGGATGCTCCTTTATTTCTTAATAAAAAGCATGGCTGTTGGACAGACTGCCACTGCATTTTGGACAGGCACAGGGAGCTCAAGGGCTGTCCCTTCATGGGTTAAAGGCTTATCAATGACCTCACCTGATAAGGTGCTGGAATTATTGTAAGCAGCCCAGCTGTTCTGCAATGCTCCAAAAATCCTCACCCGGGGGCCAGTGGTACTGTGCAAGACCGAGGGGCGTGTGCATGCACGCGCATCCACACACACGCCACTCCATGTCTGCCCAGTGCATGCAGCCCTCTGCATCATGTTCAGTCACGAGTCCTCTTGATTCAAAGCCCAGAGCACAGTCTAGTTCAAATCCCTATGAAAAGCATACAGCAGGTTAGCTGACAAGCAGAGAGGGGGGAGCGAGCAGATTTATTAGAATACATTCCTGCTGTATCCGGGCATCTCTGCTTTTTTTTTTTTTAAACATACATATGTACATCCCTTGACACCGTCTTTTCTGAGCCGTGAGGGGTTACGTTTTACCGCACCCTGCTCTCGGTGATGAGGGGTGCTGGTGAGGGTGGGTGGGGTGGCGGTGGCGAGGGGCTCACAAGGACAAGGTGAGTATGCTGCCTGCACCTGCGCTTCTGGTCATCCTCCGTTTGCCGGGTGGGAATTGCTCACTGCATTGCTGGTATTTTATTTAACCACCGAAGCAGACCTTTGTACATACGGATGCACTCTGAAGGCTTTGAAGGTGATATTGTAAAAAAAAAAAATTAATTCCCAGTAACAGGATGTCAGCAAAAAATATTCTCTCCTCTCCCCTATCTTTGTTAAGCAGATTAAAATTGGACCTCAAAATTCCAGGGTTCATCTAAAATTCCCAGGCTTTTTTTCTTTAATGGAAGATGCCCTGTGTGGGAAACCAAAATGCCAGGCAGACCTTTAATAAATGCCAGCCCAGCCGATCTGCCTCTGCTCCTTGACTGTCTCCTTTGCAGCTTGGGTGTCACCGCGCCATTACAGAGAATCAGTGACTCACGGGTAATATGGGAGGGGAGACAAAATTTTTGACTCAAAATTTGCTGGCTGACATCTCCAATGCCATGATCTCCACGTAGCTGGCCAGAATTTCAGCACTGGTGCGTCCAGGGGGCAAATAAGATATTCTGACTCTGTCCAACGGAGACTGGCTTCCTTGTACATTTGGCATTTGATGGGAGGGGTCCACCCCATAGGAGACTGAGAATTCATGCTTTGAAAATAGAGACATGAATATACACATCGACCAAAACCTGCGGTATGTGGAGTTCCTCAAATCAGCTGAGATTATGAATTTGACTCATGCATAATCAATAAGTGGTGAGGCAGCGTACGCTTTGCATCAGCAGGACATTGGCGGTGGGGGAGGTGGTGTCATTTTCAGATAACTCCTCTACACGCAGGCTCTGCTGTACCTGAGTGGCTGGCTCACCTTCCCACAGCCCGGCAGGCGCCTGGGGCCGCACACGTCCGCCGCTGTGGGTTGTGGGTTGTGTCTGGGCGAGGGGCATTTTCTTGGCTGCCTTGCTGAAGTGCATGCTGGGCCTGGCCATGCAGGGAGACAGGGAGGTGGTGTACCTGCATGTCAATTGTGTCCCCGCCTTAGGACACTAGTGGGCGGCAAACCTCGCAGGACTTCTGCCAGCCAGCCAGTCTTCAGCAGACAGGCAAAGCCGCTGCCTGGGATGGAGGGAGGACCGCCGGGAAGCCACCTTGCCAGCATCTCCCAAGTTCTCTGTGCCAGCCCAGACTCCATGTCTTGAATGGGTTTAAACAGGAATCCTCAGCAGAGGATGGCTGGCTAGGGAAGGTCTGGCAGGTCTTTGTTTTAAATTGTAAAGGAGGATTCTCCCCCCCCCCCCCCCCCCGCCCCCACCTGGGGCTGGTGCAGAGAAGGGCATTTGCATAGCCCTTCCAAACTGGAGAGGGAGCCCGGCTTGGCGTGGCGTGGGCCTCTGAGGCTGAAAGCTCTCTGCCTGATTGGCTGACCTTCCAATGTCATTCCAAGAGCCCAGCTTCTCCTCGCTGGTGGCGATGCCTCCCGCCCGGCCTGGTCCTCTGCGCTCCCCTCAGTCTCCTCCAGAGACGGGGACTCCTCCCCCTCCTCCAGGCAAATCAGGCAGCACCTGTTTCCCAGCACTCTGGGTTAACTCTTCATGTTCCAGACAGCTGGATGAGGGAAATCCTCTGCCCTTTTTGCTGTCTGGCCCTTTCCTCCTCCCTTGATATTTATGTTCTTTAATGCTTTGAAAATGCAATTTGTTAAAACCATAGATGCATTTCCCTTGCTAAATTTCCTGAGGTAAGACAACAGGAATGGAAGAGTCCAGCAGCCCCCCAGGGTGGATGGGTGGTGCTGTTCTTCTGCAGGAGATACACCTCCACCTGGGCAGGAAGTAGGAAGCACCAATGGGCAGGTGCAGAGCCCTGGATGTTGGTTCAAAAGTCAGGAAGCTTGTGCCCATGATGTTCAGAAGGCTGGGTCCCATGATCTGTCCCTCTGTGATTCTGTGATCTCTTTTCCTAAGGCCTTGGATTTCCCCCTTGATGTGGTCCTGCTATCTGGAACTTGATTTGGTGTTTGCTTGAGTAATGATGGGTCTCCAGGACGCTGCAATGTAGGCCACACCCAGCCATGTCCTCAGTACACAGGTTGCTATCTGGTTTCCTTCTGGACCTAGCAGCCTTTGCTGTGTGGTTCATCTCCCCTCTACCCACTAATTCTAGTAGGTGGGTCGTACGGAGTGTTGGGAGGAAGCCAAGTGTCCTCTTGCTCTGACCAGTTGTCTCTATGGCTAAAGAGTTTGTTGGGAAAAGGATAATTTTCTTCAAGCGTTTGTGAGCCATCTCCTTCCTCTGTCCAAAAGAGGTCCGCCCTTGGGGATGTGGGCCGTATGCAGCAGGCACAGGGGCTTCCAGTGCCATCTGTGGTGTGGAGCGTGTGTCAGACATCTCAGCCGACGATCTCTCTCTGGCTTGGGCCCCTTGCAGGCTCCCGACACGCTGTGGGATTCCTGTGCAATGCTTTTTGCTTGTCATGTTCTTAAAGCCAGGGAGAGCATCAACCTGCCCTTTAAGCTTCTCCCACAGTGCCCAGGAATTCATTGCTTCATCAAAGAGTCACCCAGAATGTTAAAAAAAAAAAGCTCCATTTCTTAGGCCTTAATCATCTTTTAAAAGCCATACTATCGTTTTTTTAATAGTCATGGATTTATGGGTTTCTTGGCATTATCTTATTTTCCAGCGAAACCAAATATAAAAGTCCATACTCCATCAAAGTAACATGAAAGGAATATGTTTCAATCAGTGTTAAAATTCCAATTTGTATTCAAATGTAGGAATCAAGTTCAATGTCGTCTAGCTTACAGTATGCATCTCTTTTTGATTTCTGGAGATCTGTCTTGGTTCTATGTTGGTCAACACTGATGATTTTGTTTTTATGGTTTTTTCTTTTTTTTTTTTTAAACATCCAATTGTATAGTCTTTGGTTTTCATGCCCCTCCATCTGTGTAAATGCTACGTCAGGGTTTAACTGTGAGGAGATAGATGAATCAGGTTGAAAAGATAGGAGGAGGAAGAGGCTACTATTCAGAGGCAGAATGACAGCGATTAATGAATCTTGCCTACGTACCTATTTTAAGTTGTGTGTGTATATATATATATATTTTTTTTTCTTTTGCTCAGAAGACAGCGAGTAAGATTTAAGAGTGAGCAAGCAATCCTATTTATAGAAATCCTTAAATGCGGCGGGAGGCAAAGGCAGTGAAAAGAAGCCTTGAAAATGCAAGGGATCACCTCCATGCTAAACGCTGGCTGGCGTCCCCGTCTCCCCGTGCTGCGCAAAATTTCAGAGGCGGAACAAAGCCTACTATACCCTGGTGGAAATAGTGCAACATTGCATCGGACTCTTGGCAGAATATTCTAGAAATGGCTCTCAGTGTCTGAGTCCATGTCAGATGTGGGGGATGGGGGAGGGCACCTATGCCACGCACTCCTGTGTTGTGCACACATGCACATACGTGCATGCACACACGCGTGTGCACATGCCAGGAGGGCCCCGAGCAAGCCTGCAGGCAGAGGAAGGACAGGGTGTTTGTAGCACTGCTGCACACATTCATTCTGCAGCAGGCGTTGTCTTCCAGGCTGAGGTGCGGTGGCAGCACGTGAGAAGAAGAAAAGCAATGTGCACGTTCAGAGCAGAGCAGTTTCTGAGAGGAGGGCTTGGGTTTGGGCTCATGGGACTGTCATAGGCCTCCATGTTCACCTGCTGCTAAGTCTTTGTGTTTCAAGGGTGAGAGGGTACTTAGAACCGGCCAGCCCTGCTTCGGAAGGTGGAATTTTTCCTGGGCTCTGTGGTTGACAGACATGTTACAGGACACCGTAAGCTCCCTTAGAAAAGTCTTTATTTCATATTTTAGATTCTACAAACAAGTAGGATCTGAGCCTTGTTCATTCTGTGTCTGGTTATTTCACTTAGCATCAGGCCCTCAAGGTGCCTTAAAGATATACAATTTAGATTATTATTTGGTTTTAGAGAAATGGAATAATCTTTGTTCCTAAGGAAGGTCCGTGCTCATGACAACATGTTAGGCAGCTCCAAGTGAACCTGGTTTTCGAGTCACAGGGGAGTCACTCAATACGGGGGTTCGCTTGGATCTCTGCGAGGCCTGGACTGCCCCACAGCCAGACTCTTGGTGAAATATCTGCCTTTCATCTTGGAAAGAAGCCTGGTGATGTGGGTTGGTCTGAAGCCCTAGGCTCCGGGATGGGTTTAATGAAGAGGTGGTGGAGGGAGATTTGTTTGGTGTGCCTGCTGATTTGGGCTCTCATGAGCCTGAACTCTTTTAACAGTAAAGTAACTTTTCCCTCATCAATAATACGGTGGAAGTCAGTGTATCATTCTTCCTAGAGATCTGAATTCTCGCCTCACTAGAGAATTCTGGAAGACAATGCTGTGGTAATGACATTCCTCCAGTGAAGGCCCTGCTGACCTCTGGGTTGCCAGTGGCTTCCTTCCCCTGTGACGCTGGTGCTGGTGGTGGAGCCAGGGTGAATGGTTCTGGCTCTGGACAGCCGTGCGGTTTGGAAGGGCTGATGGGAAAGCTCCCCTGATGTCATCAAAGCAGCATAGAGGCCTGTACGCAGACAATAGGACCAACGCCCTTCTGTGTGCTTTGCGTCTCCTCTGCCTGTCTGCAGAGACACTCAGCTCTGCTGTGGAAACTTTGCACTTTGGGTAAACATATTTCTCGGGAGAGGAACTCGAGGTCCGTATCTCTGGTACGATTTGATCAGGTGTTCCCCTAGGAGGCCCAAACCCCAGGTCCCAGGCTGCTTCATGACTGTGTTTGTTTCTTAAAATCAGTTGTAGAGTATTTTCAATAATGGATGTGTAGCTGCCAGGGTAGAAATAACAATGCTTCCTAATGCTGCTAGAAAGACTTCAGGAATGTGTCGAAGTCATCCGCCCATGATGACGGGTGGCATCCTGAAGATGGTGGCAGAATGCCAGGGCGAAGCTGCCGTGGTGGTGGAGGGTCCTGCCGTGGTAGCCATTTTGACTCTTTTGGCTAAGGAAAAGGACGCGCAGAAGAACGGGGCAGTGCTCCCCCGGTGCCAGAACTCTCCCTGCACAGGTTAGCCGAGTTGTGAATCGGAGCTCACGGCCCCTGAGAATGGAGGGCTGCTTACCAGCTGCGTTGCCTGCATGCTAGCATTCATCATCCAAATCAGTAAGGCCTAACACTTCGGTGGCTACTGGTTTAGAATGGCTCGATGGGGCATTTCTAGAAATGTCTGGGGAGGAAAATGTTCATCTAGAGGTGATCTTGGAACCCGCTTGGCGTGATCTTTTTACTAGTGGCTGATTTCTTGGTCTCCTGGGATCTCCCGTCGTTGCTACCTACAATTCCCTGGGTATTCCCAGTCACAAGAAACTGCTTTTTGTCTCCCAATCCCTGTGACTGCCTCTATTGCCCCGTTGCTGTGGATGGAGAGTAGCACATGCTGTTGTTTCTGTGGTGGATGTGCTCAGAGACAGCAGGAGCTCAGGCACATGGCAAGAGCAGGGCCGTGGAGGGGGAGGCTGTGTCCCCCCACGGGCACACTCCCTCTGTGCATGTCAGGCAGTCGACACCATGAACCGGGCTGGAGTGAATGTCCTTCTCGCTGAACCGTCCTCAGGGGAGGCTCAGGACAGATTCTCAATGCACAGGGGGGCCAGGCTGGGGGAAGGGGAAGAGAGACATGGTCGTTTCCTGTGGTGTTCTTCTAGTCCTGACTCTCCCATTGCAAAGTCCAGTGCCGGGACCTTGGGGAGAGGCTGCAGTGGGGGAAGTTGCCAGCTGTTTTTGGGGGGTCAGCCGAGTCACCCATTATAACCATTCCTGTGTACTCTCCCAGCTCTGCTCCTGTAGCCCTGGGTTGTTCCTGTCTGAGGCGTGTGCATTATTGGGTGTTCTCGCTCACGTGGTTCAGGATCCACCTTTGTAGAAACACACACTTGGAAAGCGATCACCTACACCTGACTGAGGCAGGGAACAGGCTGGGAAGTTGACCCAGTAAAGTTTTAAGTCCATCACAATACACTGTTGGGGAACTCCATTTTGGGTCATGATTGATTAGAAGGAATGCATTTGAAGGGTAGAAGAACTTCATGACTACCATGTGGAGATGAGAAAGTCTATGATGACTGGAAGAGGCATGGTTGATCTGGCTAGGACCAATGAGAAGGTAGATTCTAGTAGCTTGAGAATTATTTATGTGTACTGGCATCTTTTTACTGATCTATCTATCTATCTATCTATCTATCTATCTATCTATCTATCTATCTATCTATCTATCTATCTATCTATCTATCTATCTCTATTACCTGTTATTCTCTAGTCTCTCACTAGAGCTAGTTTCTTTTTATACAATTTAAAAATTATATAGAAGTAGTTTTACAAAAGTGCTTCTTTAAAATTTATTTATTCAACCAGGCACCAGTGGCTCACGCCTGTGAGCTACTCAGGAGGCTGAGATCTGAGGATCACCATTAGAAGTCAGCCTGGGCAAAAACGTCTGTGAGACTCTTATCTCCAATTACACACAAAAAGCGTCAATTGGTTCTGTGTGTCAAGTGGTAGAGTGCTAGCCTTTAGAAAAAAAAATGGAAAAACAAAAAACGAGCTCAGGAACAGTGCCCAGGCCCAGAGTTCAAGCCCCAGGACTGGCCAAGTAAATAAATAAGTTGTTTAATTGTATTTTCCTTAAGTAGTTGTACAGAGGGTTCTAATTCAACATGTCAGTTTGTGAGTATATCTTCATCAACGCCACCCTCCCGTTATTCTCTCTCATCTCTTCCAATTCCACCCACCCTGTCAAGTTGCTTGGTTCCATTTTCATGCATGGCATTGAATATTATGACTTGTAAGCCTGATTCTACTTCATTTCTTCCATTGGCTTCTTTGGTCACAGCTAGGGTCCTAGCAGAGGAAGCCCCAAGGGTGGAACTTGAAGATAGCCCACCTTCTGGGTGATTCTGTTGGTTACTCATGGGAGATGCGCTAGGAAGGAATGAGGCCACACAGGAGAGTGGATCTGGTTGTAGGGAGAGGATGTTCTTTGAGGCGATACACTTGCCTCCATTCGATATCAGGGCAGAAGCCTGGTGTCAATTGAGACATGACAGATTTAGGGGTCATTTTGTGTGTTGGATTTTCATGACATCTGCTCTCCTCTCTTAAGTATATGATCATGCGAGTTGTAAGAAAAAAAGAGAAAATAGGCATGAAAGGATGTATGTATGTTTTAGACCTTGCTACATGTATGATAAAATTTAGAGCAGTTATCAGTGGAAGAATAATCTTTACAAAACACCATGTCCTTGATTTTTGAACTAAAATAGCCTTGACTGTGTGCTGGAGAGAGGCCTAAATTCAGAACCTTAAAAATATCTTTTGTGTGTGTGTGTGTGTGTGTGTGTGTTCCCTAAGATCTTATTTTAGATAATATTAAAAATAGTCTCTTGCTCCTAGGCATCTTAAACAAGTTTGCTGTTATAATTTATTGGCGACGATATCATGATTCTCTGTGGAAATGACCCTTCCGAGCGGCTGTGGTGAACGTCGCTTTAGAAGACATTGGTACGAAAGCCGCTGCCGGCTGAAGGCATTTCTTTCTGCTCTCTCATCACTGTGAGTTAGGTAGACATCTCTCTCTGCAACAATAGGCCCCTCCACCTCTGTGCCTTTCAAAAAAATTAGAAAGGAGTTAAGGAGTCGCGAGCTCTGCTGAGGGAGTTTAGGGGAGAAGATATCCGTTTAAAATAGCCGGAAGTTCCCTCTGATTGGGAGTTTTCCAGCCTACTCAGTGTGGTTCAGACTCTGCTCTGTTTAGTTTTGTAGTAGAGTAGCTCAACCTTTCTCTCCTGTTCCCCATGGAAAGGCCGTAAGTATTTCCACCATCAGTTTTAATAACCTGAGATAGACCCATGAGGAGTTGTAAGTAGTAAACCGCTTACTTTTCTTGGTTAAAAAAAGTAAAAAAAATTAAAAGGGAATCATGCAGCTGAGTTTTCTTTATTAGGACGAAGCACTGCAGCCCATAGAGACAGTCTGGTCTGTACTCCGAGGAGGTGGACGCTTTCCCCTGGGGTGCAGCATGAGCAGGTCTAGACCCCTTCCTGGGTGCCTGGACCCACAGCGATGGGGGCCTAGGAAGGAAGCATGGGAGGCCGGCTCTGCTCTGTCTCCTGTAACCCCTTCTACCTTCCTGTCCTGAGGCTGGGAAGAACATCGGAGACTCCTGGCACATAGGAAGCACAGGAAGGACCAGGGAGAACAGGATGGACACAGGATAGATACAGGATGGACACAGGGAACACAGGATGGACAGGGTGGACACAGGATGGACAGGGTGGACACACGGAGCACAGGATGGATACAGGAAGCATAGGGTGGACTCAGGGAACACAGGATGGACAGGATGGACACAGGATAGATACAGGATGAACACAGGGAACACAGGATGGACAGGGTGGACACAGGATGGACAGGTGGACACACGGAGCACAGGATGGATACAGGAAGCATGGGGTGGACTCAGGGAACACAGGATGGACACAGGATGGACATTGGACACACAGGGTGCATAGGAGGACACAGGCTGGACATGTGGACACAGGAAGGAAGACTTTGTGGCTGGCTTCCGTGGGCAAGTGGAAACGGCTATCATCCTTCGCCAGTGCAAGGCCTGTTGGGAGCCTGGGTGGGCGTAAGCGTGGGGTGGGGGTCTGGTTGCTTCTCAGAGAACCTGAATAGGAGAGGTGGCTTACAGGACTCTTCCATAGTTAGGCTTTAGGGTGAGCGCAGAGCTCTTCACACAGACATGAGACTTGGTGGAACAGAGGACTGTTAGTTTAGGCTTATTATTTTTGGCAGGCAGGACTAAAATGGGCCTTCTTTCTCCTCTTCACGACCTTATTAGTATTTTTTCCCTTAAGGTGGGTGCTCTACCACTTAAGCCATAGCTCTACTTCCGGCTGTGGTGGTTAGTTGGAGACAGGAGTCTCAGGCATTTCCCTGTCCAGGCTGGCTTTGACTTGCGATCCTCAGATCTCCGCCGCCCGAGTGGCCAAGAGGACAGGCTTGAGTCACAGGTGTGCAGCTTAACTTTGTTAATTTTAAAGAGATATGGGCTACCGATAAGTTCAATTCTGCTTTTGAGTTAAATCCGAGACTCTCCACGCAGGGTGGTTTTGCAGCCAGAGGGCTGCTTGTCAAGTTCTAGAAGCAGGGCAGTGATACCTACATCCAAAGGAGAGAGACCAGCCTTAACAGCCCATGATGGTCAGCATGGTTCTAAGACAAAGAACTATCCTGTCCAAGACATTAAGAATGCCAGGGGTGAGAACTCTGTGCAAACTAGCTGCTATAAGGTGGCATCCACTTACAGCCTTTACTGGGCTGGGAAGGTGGCTCATTGGTAGAGCGCTTGCCTTGCATGCATGAGGCCCTGGGTTCGATTCCTCAGCACCACATCAGCAAAAAGAATAAAGCTGGAAGTGGTACTGTAGCTCAAGTGGTAGAGCACTAGCCTTGAGCTAAAGAGCTGAGAGACAGCATCCAGGCCCAGGGTTCAGGCCCCATGACCGGACCCTCCTTCCCTCCCAAAAAAGGCCTTGACTATGGGTTCTGGAAGAAGATGTTTTGAAGCAATTCTCTAAAATGCTAGCATCTAGCTTACCACCCACCACTCTCCATTTACTATTTCCCTTTTTTTTTTTTAGTTGTGGGGCTTGAACTCTGGGCCTGGGTGCTGTCCCTGAGCTCTTCAGCTCAAGGTGAGCGCTCTACCACTTCCAGTTTTCTGGTGGTTAATTGGAGATAAGAGTCTCACAGACTTTCCTGCCTAGGCTGGCTTTGAACCTCAATCCTCAGATCTCAGCCTTACGAGTGTGAGCCACCGGACGCCTGGCTTCCTTTTTTTTTTTAAACAAATACAAAAAGAAGAAGCCAAATCTGTGTTCTTTCCTTTGTCGCAGAGAATACAAGGCTGCTTCTATCCATCTTCTCAAGTGACTGCGTGAATTCATGTTTGATCAGATGATTAAATTACAATGTGCTTAATGCTCAATGCTCTGCTAAATGTCTGCTAAATGCTCTGCCCAGTGTAGTTTCGCTCCCTGGTTGTCTTGTCACCAAAGAACACATGGAGGCTGGAGGCCAGAGGCCTGAGGCCCGAGGCCCGAGGCCTGATCTTGCTGTGGATCTGAACCTCCACCAACTTGGCACTGCAGATTCTCTTTGTTGTCTGGTAGTGGGAGAGAGGTTACTTCTGTAGCCTGGCCTTTAAGGCAAAGGCTTAACTGGATAACATTTGAGTTAGGAAGTGCTAATTATTTGAAGATATTTGATGGAGGGTACGGGTTAAGAGTTGGTTCCCTCCTGGTGCAGGCCCTGGGAGGGCGTGCCCCATGCTTATTTCAAGTCTGTGTTTCCATAGAAAGCATCCTGTTGTGTTTTGCTGTTGTTGTTGGTGGTCATGGAGCCTGAACTCTGGGCCTGGGTGCCATCCCTCAGCTCTTCAGCTCAAGGCTAGTGCTCTACCACTTTGAGCCGCAGTGCCAATTCTGGCTTTTTCTGTTTATGTGGTGCTGAGGAATTGAACCCAGGGCTAATGCATGTAAGGCAAGCACTCTACCACTGAGCCACCTTCCCAGCCCCCTATTGGTTTTTAATACTATGGTTTGCTGGGCCCTGTGGCTTACGCCTGTAATCCTAGCTACTCAGGAGGCTGAGATCTGAGATTGTGGTTTGAAGCCAGCCCAGGCAGGAAAGTCTGTGACACTCTGATCTCTAATTAACCACCAGAAAACTGGAAGTGGTGCTGTGGCTCAAGTGGTAGAATGCTTGCCTTGAGCTGAAGAGCTCAACACCCATGCCCAGTGTTCAAGCCCAATGTCTGACCCAAAAAAATATTTAAAAAATGCTCCAGCTTAAAGGTGCTGGTGCTGATACTAAATACTTTTACTGCATTCGCGTTTGCGTGCTGAGCACCTCAGTGTAGTTTGCACAGGTAAACGTGAAACATTCTGATAGAAGATCTTGGGGAGAGGCAGGCCTAAGCGTGTGGCGACACTGTTATTGGGGGTATGTAGAGCTGCTGCAGCTCCTGTGTGCCTGAATGAACTGGACTCCCTCACCCCTCCCCCCAAAACAAACCCTGATGGTAGCGTAGAGAATAGATAGCTACACCAGCTTTCCTGTTCTTCTCTCTGACAGTTGCGCAGTGACACTTGTAGAAATGCGGGTCTCTTGGCTGTGGAGGAGGAGACCTCACGTGTAATTCTTCTGTCACTGAGGGGTGAGGAGGGAAGCACCGTGTGTGTGCATGCCCGAGACCTCGCACCATGCACCCGCCGCTTGTGGCCGTCAGGATGGCAAGGGCGACGGCGACAACGGGCGCTGACGTTCGTCATGTGTTCCCTCAAGGGAGATACTACTCTAAGTGTTTTGTCTAGAGCGTTTCCCACGATGCCCAAAGCTGGGGGGCTAGGCAGGATGCTTCTCTTCACATCAGCTATCTATAGAGTGAGGTACAGGCTTCACTCATCTTCAGACCATCAGATGGGTAAGACTCAGAGTCACAGGCAGTGAAACCAGATTTGGAGATGGAATTCAATCCCTGGGCCGGGGGTGACCAGGGAGGTGGAGGGGATGGGTGTCCAAGGCAGCATTTGAATCCAGGACCATGATGCCCTCACCTCTGTTTACTCCACAACCAATCCTCCTAAATCTGCTAAATAAAGCCTTGCAATCTGTGTGTGTGTGTGTGTGTGTGTGTGTGTGTGTGTGTGTGTGTGTGTGTGTGTGTGCATGTGCATGTACACGTATGTGTGTGCATAAGTGCCAGTACTGGTTTTTGCATTTAGGGCCTGGACAGTGTCCATAGCTTTTATATTCAAGGCTGGAGTTCTATCACTTGAGCCATAGCCACACTTCTGGCTTTTTGGTGGTTAATTAGAGATAAGAGTCCCAGAGACTTTCATGTCTAGGCTGGCATCAAACCTCAATCATCAGATCTCGGCCTTCTGAGTAGCTAGGATTACAGGTGTGAGCCACTGATACTTGAACCAAATAATCCTTTCTTATTAAACCTTAGTCATCAGCCTCCAATCTGACACTAATCAGGGTCTTAGCCAAACTTTGCAGTTTTTAAACTGAAGATGACAGTATTAAGTTGGCTTAAAAGTTGAGTAGAGCCAGGTACTGGTGGCTCATGCCTGTAATCATAGCTACTCAGGAGGCTGAGATTTGAGGATCATGGATGAAAGCCAAACCAAGCAAGAAACTGTTAAACTCTTATCTTCAGCTCATCACTAAAAAAAGAAGTTGGAAGTAGATGCCCCAGAACTGGCGCGCGCGCTTGCACGCGCACACACACACACACACACACACACACACACACACACACACACACACACACACACACACAGAGTAGACTGCTTCCTAGAAGTCACCAATAAAACAAAAAGTTGAGCATAAATAAATCATTTTGGACAAATGAGACACTGACTAAAAATGAGTGTGCAGATATGGAAAATTTATTTGGTTTCCTTGTCATCCCATTCACTCACTTAAGTTAGGGATGTAAAGGACAGGTTAATTAACTTTTATCCATTTCGCAGGAAGTATTTCATGATATTATATGCTGCATCGCTAGCAAAATTGCAGGAATGATGACATTTATATTACACTCATGTTATGTAGACCCTATGGTCTTTCTACAACTCCATAAATTTAAATTCCACATCTCTCTTTAGGCACACTGCATTTCATTTGTTCTGAGCTAGTCATCAGTTCTTTCAATGCGAAAATGTTACGATCAAATTATTTTGTAACTGGGAAGGAGTGTGTGTTTAGTGGGGGTGCTCATGATACAGGTCTGACTTTTAGCAGAACACTGGTTTTACTGAATTAGAATTTTTGCGATATAGATCTTGAAGACCCTAGGAAACATTTCCTGGACATTTTTATGTGTTCAGCTTCAGTAGGCATTTTCTAAAAATAATGTGTGCTTGGTGTGTGTGTGTGTGCGTGCACGCGTGCGTGCACACACGCATGTGCATGTGCGTGAGCACAGGCACACGTGGTGACCGGCACATACTGCTTCAGTGCAATTATGGCTGCACCTCTCCACTGGACCCCATCTGGAAGCCTGATTCTAGAGAGAGAGCCATCTTCCTTCCCCCTGGCTAAATGACCTGACGTCTGCTGCAAAGGTAAAACTGTAGGGTCCGGGGCTTGAACTCTGCGCCTGGTCCCTGTTCAGCTCAAGGCTGGCGCTCAACCCCTTTGAGCCACAGCACCACTTCCAGTTTTCTGGTGGGTTATTGGAGATAAGAGTCTCACAGACTTTCCTGCCTGGGGTTGACTCTGAGCTGTGATCCTCAGTTGTCAGCCTCCTAAGTAGCTAGGATGACAGGCATGAGCCACCAGTGCCTGGCTACTATTTATTTTTAAGTGGCGATGTTTATCTGGATGACTAGAAATATGATCGATTCCAGGAAGATGAGATGGTAGAAGACAAACATTACTTTCTGCAGTTTCCCTGGAGAAAGATGCTGAAAGTGCCCATGTTGGTTGCAATCTGATCTGCAATCTCACTTCATCTCCGAGCCCTGATCTCTGGCAGGACTTACTGCCTGCCCTGTGCCAGGGAGCTGCTGGTTACTTCTACTTCCCAACAAGCTGGTGAATGTCTTCTGGTTTTCATACCTATTTCTATGGCACTTACACCAGAAAGGGAGCCCTTCAGATTTCAGTGCATGAAACCTGTCATCTGACTTCCAGCCAGATGTTGTCACGTGCTTTCTCTCTGACCCCTTTCACTGTGAGCTCACACCTACCTTGAATTCCTGAACGTTGGACACTCAAGGTCTACTGGTTAACTACACCAGCCCGACTGCTATTGCTCCAAAGCAGAAGAACTCGGTTGCAGGAAGATCACTCACTCTGCAATCCGATGAGAACCACCTTAAATATGGCCACAGGGCTCAAGAGGGACTAGCTCTCCCCTCGATTCCTTTTGCTGCCCTCTTTGTTTCCTGCTTCTATGATAAGTCTACTTTATACCTCCTCCTACCACCGCAGACATCAGAGTCCCCTTCCCCTTCTAGACTCTTAGTTTCTGAGAAACATCAAAGGTCAGGTGAACCACGGGCAGTGTTTCCAGCACACGAGCACTCAGAGCTTTCCTCCGTGGGTATCCACGCTGGCTCTTACTGCCTGCCTTTCATGGCAGGGATGAGGGAAGGCTCTCCTGCCGGGATGGCTGAGCATCTGACAGAGACACTAGCCAGGTGAGATCGGCAGCGATAAATTAGTCTCGTTTTTTTCCCAACTCTGGGGAAGGAGGGCCTGGTGTGGCATGCGGGACCACCTGGGAGTCATCTGAGAGCAGGGAGACCTTCAGGGCCTATGGGAGGGCAGGCTTTATAGCACAAGAGTGAGGCCCCTGCTCCCCGAGGGGATGATTGGCTAGTTTGAAGAACCCCACCAGCCAGCAGGGAACTGAAGCTCTGACTGAGAGAGAAGACCAGGAGTCTGGTCCTGTGTGGGGATGGTCATTTGGCTTGGAGTTCTCTTGACTCTACTCAGTTCAAAGCAGCATTGAATATTGAACCTTAAATCCATGCCCTACACTGCAGTACTATAAGCATCACCTTCCTCTTTGTGAGAGTATGGGTACCAACTTGTCCCCACCAAAGGCTGAAACTTCCATCCACGCCAGACCTACCGAGGACCTTGTCTTTGAGCTGAAGTCCTCATCATCATTTTCCCTTTCTCCTGTCAAGCCACCAGCATGCTGTAGGTTTCTGCAGTCTTCTCCATTGTAAAGCACAGTACCACGCCCACTTCATTTCTCGGACAATTTTCCCCCACAGAACTGCTGGACAGACTTCACCAGTGCTTCTCCAACTGAGGGTGGAGGGCCAGTTTTTCATGGTTAATCTGTCACAGACTGACATGTTTTCCCAGTTCACACCTGGGACATTGCTTGTCCCTTAGACAGTAGAACAGAGCCTGCTGGTCCTGAAAAATGTGGCAATATCATGTCTGCATTTGTTTCATTACAGATAAGAAAACTGTGAGCAAGTGCACACTTGGAGAAGAGCTGTCTTGACACAATGTTTTGTCCTTTCTTTTCAGTTCTTCTTGGATCCAGACTCAAAAAACTCTTGTCAATGTCACTGATGAACTCAAGTTCTTAGACTTCATCTTGTTCCACTCTTCTTCACTGGGTCAGTCTCCTTCCTGAAGTGCCTTCCATTTTGTATCACTGGCTTTTCCTTCTCAGAGTCTTTGCCAACTATGGATTTGGGTCGGACGATAACTATTGTTATTTTTTGGCTTGGTTCTTGACCATCTTCTCCCCTTTCTACCGCATTCACTGTCCACCCTACTTCATTCAGGCCCGGGCGCCAATTACCATCTATGTGCGAGGGTGTCATGTCGGAATCCGTACCCAAGCATCCCCTCTGGGCCCCAATCCAGACCCTCAAATCCAGCTGTTGATACAACATCCACCTGTGGAAATCTTCAAGGCATTGGAGACTTTCTCTACTCTAAAACTGTCCTCCCCACCCAACTCCCGACTTACAATGCTGTCACTTAAATTGAGCATTAACTCTGTCTTCCTTTCTCAGAACGAAACCTTTGAAGTCCTCCTTGAGGCCTCTTTGCCCTTCACACATCATGTCCCAACCTCTAATGCCAGCATCTGCCTAGGTCTTCATCTCCCTCCATTCCCGCCCTCCCACCTCTATGACTGTCCCAGTGGCATGGATGCTCATGCTTCGTCCCAGCACCACTGAGAGCCAGCGAGGTCTGCTGGAAATGTCAGCCACCCACGGGGCTCCTCTCCTCTCTCAAAGCACACCAGGAGTCCCTTCTGCTCTAAAATAAAGACGGGCAGGCCTTACCCATGTGGGATAGCCTCTGGCCCTGAGGTAGGAATCTGGCTTGGGCTGACCATCCCACGTTTCTTCCCTCCAGCCGCGCTGGCCGTCTGGATTCCTCTCCAACTTGCTGGGCTTTTCTCATGTCCATACCTCCACCCACTCCTTACACCTGGCATGTCCTGAGGGCCACCCCCTCCCCCCGGGCCTTTCCACACTCTGCTTCTGCACTTCCCCTAGATCTCCATCCGAATCCCCCTCCTGGGAGAGGCCTCCCCGACTGTTTGTTCTGGGGCAGTGTCCTTGACCACCTGTTTCTCCTTGCTGTGCTTCCATGGTTCTTTGTAGCACTTGGAAGTAGTTTAATTTGTTGTCTGTCATCTCTCCACTGAGGAAGGCCAGACAGCCACGCTGAGTTCCTGTCCCCCAAGAGAGTGGCGGGGAGGCCATGGGGTGCTGGGGTCTGCGTATGGACATGTGGCCGGGGCATCGTGTGTGGCTGTGGGGGCCCAGGGTATTTCTCTCTCTTCAATTCAATTCAACTTTTGCGTTTTTCCCCTGATGGGTGACAGCTTCTTTCTATGTGCCACAAGTTTCTTTGTGTGAAAGATCTGGACGTGTATATTCCTTGGAAAGCCAAGAAGCACTGTGCCCTTAATTTTTCTGTTTTAACCCACAGCAAAAAGTACAATAATAATAATAAAAAGTTTACTTACAATTTTTAAAAATGGAATACCTGTGTAATTGCAGAAGTGACATATATGCTTCGGAAAGTAAGACACTTGGTTCAAAATTTTCCCCACAAATGTTGATGGCGTAGCTTCTCCATGCACTAAGCTGTCAGATCTGAGAACACAGGAATTTTGCATTGCCTCGTGTAGCATCTCCAGCTCCTTGAACAAAGCCTGGTGCAGAGGTCACTCTTTGACTGTGTTTTTGTTTTTGTTTTGAGTGAAGCAATGAGTCAAAAGCATCACACCAAGGATTGGGCAGGAAATAAAACACTCCCTCTTATATGAGTATGGCAAAGCCCCAATGAAGATGACTTATTCTCAACCACACAGAGCATATACAAAAGCGATCATCGTACAAACACATCTGTAATCTTCCCAGAGGCAGCAACAACTTCCTTCTAGCCTGTTTAACAGGGGCTTTAAGGAGAATCTGTTTTGGTTTGCTATCCCCAAATACTCAAGGTTGGGTATTTAACAGCCTAGTTTTGGAAAGTAGAACCTGGTAGAGCGTTAGCCTGGAGCTGACAAAAAAAAAAAAAAGGAAAGTATAAGTATGCTTTCTGAGTTGGTCCTTTCATTGGGAAATCATGACATGGGTGAAGACAAGAGGAAAGGATCTTTTAAAAAGCCAAGGTAGTATAAACTAATAGAATAAGGAGATAAGCAGAGAGATCTAATTTTGTTAGTCTCTAAAATGAGCTGCTGAGAGCTCAGGGAAGACAGGAGATGCAAGCAAGCGTGCTCACGCCGCAGGCCGCGTCCAGCAGAAGAGCAGCTGGTCCAGCCAGGGTCCCCGGCTGAGTGGGTGTCCAGGAGTAGGGGCTGGTGGTGTGTTTGTGACTGAGGAACAGAACCCAGACTGCTGCATTGAGAGCAACGTTATGTGCCATGGTGGTCAGAGAATGCCCCAGGGCCTCCATGGTACATGGGAATAAAAGGCAAGTTGACAAAATCGAGACACTGAAGGTGACTCACCACAATGGGGGTAATCAAAGTTGTCACCTTGTAAACCTACTCACCACACAGCACAGTATTCTCGAGCAACTTTGCGAGTTGCAGGTGTCCTCCCTGGCTCTGGAGAAGCGGTTGTGTCACCAGGGCATCGATGTGGTGCTGGTCCTCTCTTGGTGAGGGCTCTGGCGAGGAAGACAACGCTAGGCAGAGTTCACACAGGGCCCTGCTGACCTGGGCCTTTCTCGCTTTCTCTTCTCTTGGTGTTTTCTCGCAACTGTGCAATTCAATCTTCAGATAATACACATTGATGACTTTAGCTTTTAACTGAGCACCTTTTAGGCTTCTGTGTGCATAGACGAAGCCTTTTTTTTTTTGTCAGTGGTGGGTCTTGAACTCTGGGCCTCAGGCACTGTCCCTCAGCTCTCTTTAGCTCAAGGCAAGCGCTCTACCACTTGAGCCACAGCGTCACTTCCGGTTTTGTGAGCGGTTTATTGGAGATGAGAGTCTCCTGGACTTTCCTTGTCCAGGCTGGCTTTGAACCTTGATCCTCAGATCTCAGCCTTCTGAGTAGCTAGGATGACAGGCGTGAGCCACCGGTGCCGGCAAGGAGCCTTTTCTTAAATATGTCCAAACACATCATCTTCCTTAACAAATCGACACCTTGTTTTGCCACGCCCTCTTCATGCTGATACCACTAAGTCCTAGGACCATGGACAGAAGGAAAGGGAGGGCCTTTGAGACTTACTTATCACTTGTTGTTTGAGTGACTAGGCGAGAGCGAAGGTGGCGGATGTCCCTGAGCTTCCTTGATAAGACAGCATGGTAAGGCCCGAGCTCAAGCCTGCACCAAGCCGACCTGCCTCCAGATCCTGGTGGCTGATTTCCATCAGGCCAAATGCATCATGGGAGTGATGTCAGGGGAGGCTAGACACTGAACATGAAGACC
Source organism: Dipodomys merriami (assembly GCF_024711535.1). Taxonomy (NCBI): domain Eukaryota; kingdom Metazoa; phylum Chordata; class Mammalia; order Rodentia; family Heteromyidae; genus Dipodomys; species Dipodomys merriami. The sequence goes on along the minus strand of NW_027203381.1, from coordinate 119,291,811 downwards.
TGGCAGTTCCATCCATGCGTTCTGGATTGGGGGGTGCGTTCCCACAGCCTGGTGCAAGATGGTGTTCAAGGTGGCTGATGAGAAAGGGGTCCTTGGGGAAGAAAGTGTGTGAGGATGACGCCGCCTTCGCACGCTGGCCCTAAATCCCAGGCTTCTGTCACTGTGCTGCGTTTGCTTGGAACTGCAAACACAGGGATGGATGTGTTTGACTCTTGCTTTTCTCTCCTGAGACTGAATGTCTTCTTAGGTAAGAGTCCCCAAGGGTGTTCTGATGGCCAGGATTTCCCTGTTGTCTGGGAGAGACGCATGTGGGGCAGCAGCCCAGCAAAGATGTGCTGAGAGCGATCTCCGTTCAATTATGGCAAAATGTTAAATTAGGTGAAAGAGAATTTTTCTGGTCACTTGAGTTTGCCTTTTGGACTTCATTAATCATTCAATCATTAAATGATTTACATTAACCCTTCCAGTCAGTCCTAAAACAGTCAGCTTTTGGTTCTCTTACGTTTTTTAAAAATTTCTTTTTTGAGCAAATAGCGCTGGGCTGTGGTGAAGAATCCAGCATTTGTTTTCACCGCGTGTCGGGGAGGAGTGGATGGGAACGTCGGCTGTGTGCATGGCTTATCAGATTTCTCACTTGCCTCAATAGGAAGTGTTATATTTTATATCAGGTCTCAATCTTATTTTCAAGCTAGAGGAAAGCTCTTTCATATCAAGCAATGCCTTGGTCATTATAAGATGTCTTACCAACGGACACCTATTTTTTTCCCCTCCCTGTTTGGATTCATTTGTGATTCAGCGGTTATATGAATTTAATGCTATCTTAGGTTTTTATCCTATCTTCTAAAAATGCTATCTGAGAGTAAAGGATATTTTTAATCTTTTTGCATTATCACTCTAGCCATGGTGGAGGATTGAGAGAAGAAGTTGGAACTATATTTCTAAACCTCCAATTAATGTTGGCTGCTTCAAATGCAAATGTTCCGCTTGTGTTTAAGCATGAAATAAACGTCCTAGGTGGTGCCGCAGTTGTTTTGAAAACGCGATGTGCTGGGTTAGACAGGGGTGTTCTGCATCTGCACTGTCTCGCCAGGAAGGCAAAGGCCCTTTTCCTACTGAGACGCCCACAATGCTTCTCTCCGCCAGGATGTGGGGCTGCGGTGTTTCCTTCCCCTTACCTTCCTCCCTCTCCTATAAATGATGACAAATTGCCTAGTTGTACATTTGAAAGTCCCTAAATGGCATTTTTGTCAAAGCCTTTAGAACAAAATGCTTACTTGAAGAGTTTTTTTTTTTTTTAAGTCTTAGGAGACGGGGTAGCAGGGAGAAGGCCTAATAATTATGCATTATGACACACTGCATTATGCGGCGTGCTTGCTTTTCTGCTTTTTAAACACTTGTTATGGACGATGAAACTAATGTAAATGGACACAGAGGGCGTGCTCCTGCACGTGCTCCTGTGATGTCACCGTCATCTTCCAGGGAGCTTCCTCTCCCGGCCCTTGGATGCCCCCCCAAACACGCACATCGTAATAAGACACTTTAATAATTAAGCCGAGAGATAATTGTCAGTCAAGGGGAAAATAACCTTTTATCATAGGTGCTTTGAAAGCGCGGCATGTCCCAGAGAAGAAAGGCATGATCTGCCCTGCGCTCACACGCCGCTCCCTTCCCTCCTGGCACTGACACACAATGAAGTACTACGCTGGGGAAGGGTGTGAAAAAGGGGACGTGTGGGTGTAGGAGGGGAAGCCGGAGCTGTCACACTGTTGAGACAAATGGGACTTAAAGAATCCTAATTAAACCTGAAATTGCTTAGAAACAGGAAGTATGTATTCCTAATTGTTGGCGTCAGGAAAAAAAATCTAATTTACTGCATATCTTTAAATAATGATAACCCATTATTTGGCCGTCAGATTTTTCAATCCTAACTCACTGAGTAGGTAAAGGCAATGATTTTCCCCCCCTCTTCTAACTGCTGTGAAATTCACCTCCACGGTTCAGCGTCAGATATAAAAGTCAAACCGGAGTGGAGCTGGAAGCTGTCTGTAGATTTTCATTTTCAATTTTCTTTCTCTGTGCGTATTCTAGTTATATCCTGAGAAAAATCACAGACTGTTTAAATCCTCAGAAGTAATGGCTTGGGCATCTGAAGAACAATTACGGGCATGTATTCCTGAAAATCAAAAGAGCATAGGTTGGTCCTTCAGGCAGCGTGGGGTCCTGCGTGAGCAGTAATTACATATGGGCCCTGAACTAGGGCCAGGCTTCCTGAGAGGACTCGGGTGGCGCTGAGGCCTTGCAGCGCCTCTTTGGAGGAGGTGGTAGGCTGTCCTTCCAGTGGTCTGTTCTGCTTGGGGCACCAAAGGCTTCCAGCGCCTTGATGTCTCTGATGAGGACAGATGCCATGGTCTTCTTTTGATCCTCTGCCCATGTCTAGCTAGCACTGCTCTTCTTCCCATAACACTTCAGTTTCTATTCATTTCTGGATACGCTCTCTCTCTCTCTCTCTCTCTTTCTCTCTCTCTCTCTCTCTTTATCTCTCTCTCTCTCTCTGTCCCCACCCTCCTATCAAACTTCCTGGCTTTCTGATTTGATCTGGTTTCCATGGCAGATGGGAAGCGGTGATAGGCTGGGTTTCTATTCTGGTAGCCTCTCTGACTTTGGGATCTCAGGGGACCTCCGCCAAGTCGTGTGGGGTGTGGTTCTGCTCGGATGCTGGTGGTGAGGTACTGACCCCTGGGGCGGGGGCGGGGCTCTGCTGACCACTCCCTCAATGCCAGGCTCTGCGCTCCTGTCTTGGTCACATTTGGTTCTCATGGCCAGCAGCGTCTCCGCCTCCACAGATGGTCAGGCCAGGCAAAGTGTCGTGATTGGGGCTGTCCAGGTCCTCAGCACCTTTCCTTCCAGTGGTCACAATGCAAGTAAAAATGCTTTGGAAAAGAGAGAGAGAGAGAGGGAGGGGGGAGAGAGAGAGAGGGAGAGAGAGAGGGAGAGAGAGAGGGAGAGACAGAGAGAAGGAGAGACAGAGGGAGAGAGAGGGAGGCTCAACAGGGTGTCTGCCACATTGCTATCCTTACCATTTTCCTCAGGATTTCGCTTGAAAGCAGACATAATCACAGCCGTCCTAGCAGACATCCGGGCCCAGTGCATGGAGGAGATTTGATTAGGGTTGGAAAATGTTATCTTTTAATTTCCCAGTGGAGGTTGATGCTAGCTTTCTCCCGGGTGATAAGGGGACCCCCGTTTGCTCGCATCACTGACTAGGTTCTTGGGTGGGGGGAGGAGGATGGAGCAGGCCGTCTTGCTGGCGTTATCTGTCTCTGCCCAGGTTTGCTGCAGCAAGGAGCCAGCTGGACAAAGCAAAAATGAGCTTTGTTTGGGGGGGGAATAGTCTTATCTGAGTCGTCTGATCCTTCCTGCTCATTCTGAGAAGATCACCAAGCGAGCGGCCCCTCATGGTGCAGACACTGGGAGACGTAAGGCCTCTTTCATTCTTGTTTCTTCTTTTGCAGTGAGAAATAGAATAAAATGGCAGCCGTGTAAAGACGGGGCTTGTGGAGGAAGGGCCTCTCCTCTCCCGGCTGCCAGGGTCTGCGTGCCCTAGCGTCGAGTTCTTCCTTGCACAGCAGATCCCAGCATAGTTAGCAGCACCGTCCGGGGCTCCCCTCACGGAGCTGTCCTCATTCCTATTTATTCTGAACTCATGAGTTACCATCTCATTTTCAAACGCTGCAATGGCTTCGCAGATTGCTATTTGTTAGGATTAAGAGCACAGAGCCCCTCACTTTACCTTTCAGTGGTTGCTCCAGGTCAGTCGGCGCGGCTCTCAGAATTGTAGCCATCCCATCTCCTCTGCTGAAAGGTGCCTCACCTTCCTGTCTCTGGTGGCAGCTCCAGGTGCTTTCATTTCGACCCACCCAGTGGCCAGGGTATGGCATGGAGGCCAACATCTCCTCCTCCCTTCTTCTGCCACCTCCCTTTTCCTGTGTTCCCCAAGAGGGGGGGAGTGGAGTCTGAATTGAGCAATTACAAGGCTCTGAGATTTAATACTTTTGACATCTCCATTGGTGCATACTTTGTATTGCATACGATCACTCTGTGTGTGTGTGTGTGTGTGTGTGTGTGTGTGTGTGTGTGTGTGTGTATATGTGTGCAAGTTTTGGGGCTTGAACTCAGGCCCTGGGAACTATCCCTGAGCTCTTTTGTTCAAGACTAGAGCTTGACTGGTTGAGTCACAGCTCCACTTCTGCCTTTTTTGGTGCTTAATTGGAGAAGAGAGTCTCACCAGCTTTCCTGCTTGGGCTGGCTTTGAACCATGATCTTCAGGTCTCAGCCTCCTGACAGGCTGGGATTCTAGGCATGAACCACCATGTCCCACACGATCACTTGTTTTAAGTGTATGATTCACCAGTTGTAAGTTTCTGGATTTCTCTGTCTGCTGTCACAGCCTGCAGTCACTCTCTGTCCCTGTCCCAACTCCAGTTCCCAACAACTCTCTGCTTTACGAGTGGCCTTTCCTATACACGTCTTACAAAGGGACTCGTGTGCAGGGGCTCTGTTGTGCCTGGCCTTTTCCACTTACCATGTTTGTTCCACTCAACATGTTGTAGGACACTTCAAGAACTTAATTCCTTTTTTTTTTTTTGCAGTCAAACAGTATTTAATTACATGGATATATACCTTTTGGTTATCTGTTGTGCAGTTGATTTTTCCCAGTATAGATTTTCTCCAAATCCTGGCTACTACAAATAATTGCTATAAATATTCACGTATAAGATCTTATCCATCCATAATGCTTCCATTTCTCTTGGGTATATGCCCAGGAGTGGAGCTGTTGGGTCCTGTGGTAAACATATGTATGATTATATAAGAAACCTGTACATTTTTTTCTAAGATGGGTCTGCCATTACCCAGGTCTCCCTGACCCTGGCAGTGTTGCATGGTTCTAGTTTATATCCTGGTTGGCATTTGCATCCTGCTTCTTCTTTTTGTAGCCATTTTAGTGCATACGAAGTTCGAGAGAACTTGTTGGTTTTAATTTGAAAAGCATTTGTCCCCTGCTTACTCTTGTTTCCGTATGGCCATAGCTGTGCTGTCCTGGGCTCTCCTAGACTTTCTGTTATGAATGCCAACATCCGCTGGTGTGTGCAGACTGACCCTCGGGGGGTGGGGAGAAGCAGAGACTCACACAGTGAGGAGACACACCACAGACTGTGGAGGGACAATCAGGGTGACGTAGACCCTGGTGGTGGAGATGTGTGAGGTTCCCTTGGGTGTGTGGGTCAGAGGCCAGAGGCTGGATGTGATGGCCAGATAGACTGAGGCTGTAGATGACACGTGCTCCAGGGCGGATCCGGCTTACACCGAATAGCCGGTGAATATGTTGTCTCCAGAGTCTTCTGTCAGCTCTACAGAGAGCTGTGTAAAGTCCAGCGATGCTCAGAGTCCCCGGATGAAAGATTCTGTGGCGGTTATACTGGGGCCTGTTCAACTCCCCAGGGTCTTCTCGAGTCCACATGTTGATGGGTGGATGCGAGGACAACACCGCCTTCTTGCTTCCATCTTTTTAAAAGGGATGGCGGAGGTCTTCCATCCCTCCCGAGGAGAGAGCCTCTGCGACCACTTGCGTGCAGGAAATTCGCAGAGACTGCTGACGTAGGAAATGCGATCAGTGGGGACAGGAGCCGAGGAGGAGCCTCGCAGAGATGAAGTCAAGGCCGGAGCCCGGCACAACAGCCGGCTGGACCGGCCTTCCGTGGGCTCGGAGCTCCAGCTCCCCCCCCCCACCCTACCCCCCCCCCCCCGCCTGCCGGTCATCCGTGAGACACTGCCTCCCAAGAGGCCTTCCTCGGCCACTCCCTGGGGGACAAGACTTGTGAACCCACAGCTAGCAACACGCCCGGGAAAGGCGAGGAGAAAAGCTCCAGCCCTCAACGAGGCCCCTGAGCATCACATCTAGGCACATTCAGCAGAGAGCAAGACCAAGCCAAAGCCACGAGGGCACGGGTAGCCAGAGGGCCCTTGGATGTCAAATAGGATGTCAGAAGTGCTGGCCGGATGGACCACCGAGGAAGGGGGCAGCCATTCAGTGCTTCGTCCTTCCACAGCGATCCCTGTACTGCTCCCCAGTACTTTCTGGTTTCTTTATCTATTCATTATGATTTTGTTGTTGTTGTCGGTCATGGGGCTTGAACTCTGGGCCTGGGCGCTGTCCCTCAGCTCTTCAGCTCAAGGCTAGGGCTCTACCATTTGGGCCACAGTGTAATTTCTGGTTTTCTGATGGTTCATTGGAGGTAAGAGTCTCATGGACGTTCCTGCCTGGGCTGGCTTCGAATTGCAATTCTCAAATCTCAGCCTCCTGAGTAGTTAGGATGACAGGCGTGAGCCTCCAGTGACCTGCTGTTATGATTATTTTTAATGTTCCCGTCTCCTGCCAGGGCTCAGCCACACTACGATTCCATACCCACTGTTTCTTGGGTGGCTCCCCTCTTCCCTTTGTAGTTCCATTTGGGTCTGCCCAGGGGCACTGACTTTTCCCTTCCTAGTGTGTGGGTGAGGGGCGAGGGGTGTTGGACTCCTTATCTCCGGTACACAAGTGCAGAAATGGACCAAAGCCTTCTCAGGTGCTCGGCTGGGAAACTGGAGCCCACAGAGAGCAGGGGCAGGAGGGCCAGATCGTCAGTAATCAAAATACAGCGGACACAAACCTCCTTCCTTACCGAAGGTCCAGAGGTGAGCTGGAAGGAGGTACTTGAGACACGCCATGTGTAGTCTACAGGTTTGAGGGTGTAAGTGTTTTCTTTATGGAGAAGGAATTGACTATGTGTCTATGTGGTCGTCTAGCAACAGAGCTCAATAGTATAAACCATTGATCCAATATTTATAATGCGTCTCATTATATATTACCTTAGGTCTTCTATTTAAGATACTTTTCCCTGCTGCTGGTTCTGGGCTTGAACTCAGGGCCTGTGGGCTGTCCCTGAGCTTTCTTGCTTAAAGCTAGTGCTCTAGTGCTTTGAACCACAGCACCACTTCCATTTTTTTTTTTTTCTGGTGGTTAATTGGAGGTAAGAGTCTTATGGACTTTTCTGCCTGGGCTGGCTGGCTTCAAATCACAATCCTCTGATGTCAGCCTCCTGAGTAGCGAGGATTATAGGCATGAGTCACTAACACCCAGCTCCTTGAGTTTTGTGGCTCAAGGGTAATGCTCTACCACTTGAGCCATAGTTCCACTTCTGACATTTTTTTTTTCACTTTTAACTTTTTGAAAGTTCAGTGGAGGTAAGAGTCAAATGGACTTTCCTGCCCGGGCTGGCTTTGAGCCACAGTCCTCAGCTCTCAGCCTCCTGCGTAGCTGGGGGTATAGGGGTGAGTCACCAGTGCCTTGCTAAGACTCTGTTTTATATTGATAAGACCAATGGGAATCTAGTCTTTGAGTTTATTTGTACATGTCATCGTATCCCCAGGAACCTTGTGGTTGTCCAAATGAAGGATAGGTTTTGAATAACTTCTGGGTTTTGAAATAAACTATGTCACTTTTTTTTTTTTTTTGCCAAATTTACCTTTTGTTTTTTTCATCCAAAGCTATTTGTGTAGCAGGTCTATGTTTATTTAACAAGGGTGAGATCAAACCTTTAAAACACCTTCAGACACCTGTCAGGGAAGGTCAGAATGAGTACACTGACCAGCACACATTATTGATCTCCTGTGGTGTGCCAGGTACTGGTGACCCAGGGGAGTGGCAGATTTTTATTGAGCACCCACAGTGTGCCAGGGTTTAGCTGATCCTATGTAGTGAGGGTACTACCAATAAGGCTTCTACTTTCAGGAAGCTGATATTAAATACATAGGTCAACAATGGCAGCATTTCAGAGTGTGTCGCTAGCAAGATAGAGTGTGTTTTGGGAGCAGATGATAGAGGCTGTAGTTCAGTGTGACCAGGCAAGGCAGGAATGGCTAGCCTTCATCATGAAAAGACCGCCAAGGTGTAAAAACATGGCGGGATGAGGAAGCTGAGTAAGGGCCAGTAGAGCTGGAGGAATGCAGGTAGCACTCTCTGTTAGACTGCATCAGAGGGGCTCACTGCTGAGGTCATTCACGGGGGGGGGGGGGGATGGGCTGGGTGGCAGGAACACCTGGAAAGTGATGCAGGGGTGGAGCCCGTGTGGAAGGCCTGGGGGTGAGGGGCGAGGGCATAATGCCACTAGGAGGAGGTGAGGCACGCGAATGAAGGCTATAATGAGCTTAGTAGCCCCCGCAGAGCGTGAGCTAATGGGGGTGCTATCCGCCCGACTTCGGGGCACTGAGGGGTCAATGGATTAGAGGAGGGGCTGTGAGTGCTCATGGGAATTGCAGAGGGAACTCACACTAGAGACACAGGAAGGGCCCAGTGAGACCATGCTGTCATTGAGACCTAAATCTCCCAGGTTGTGTGATATTCCCAGAAGCCCTCAGTGGTCCAGGTGCCATTATGTTGTGAGCTGTTCCGTTCTCTCTTCTTCCCCCTTCCTCCAGAGTCTAGCCAGGTGGAGGAAGCATCTGCATATTTTTTACATACACACGGGAGTTTTGGGGTTATGGAGACCTGCACCCAGATGTCACAGGACACTTGAGGATTTAAGGTTTGTCTGGCTGGGGTTGGTCCTTCTTTTTTTTGGACTGATCCCATTTTCGCTTTTGGAATGGGAATGTGAACTGCCCGTCATCATAGGTCAGGAACATACAACGTGTTTTTGATTTTTACCGGATCTCATAGCTATGACTTTGCCTTGGCTTTCAGGACACTGAAACTAGACCTGCTAAAAACTTTAGGGAAGGAATGAGTACATTTTTAATTGTAGGTAGTAGGAGAATGTATCCTATTAGGGGGGGTGTGACTTGGCTTCTTTCTTTTTTTGTCAGTCATGAGACTTGAACTCTGGGCCTGGGCACTGTCCCTGTGCTAGCTCAAGACTAGCACTCTACCAAGTAAGCCACAGCGCCACTTCCAGTTTTCTGGTGGTTCATTGGTAATAAGAGTTTCATGGACTTTCCTGCCTGGGCTGGCTTTAAACCAGGATCCTCAGATCTCAGCCTCCTGAGTAGCTAGGATGACAGGCGTGAGCCACTGGCGCCTGGCCATTTCTGTCTTTACTTGTAGATTAAACATGGCTTTTAGAAGATGTATTTGAGTATCATGTTGACAAGGTATGGGGTTGTGATGATTAATCTTGCAGGTCCACTCTATCTCGAGATACCTAGGAGATAAATAAAGACATAGCAAGGGCATTTCATAAAGGCTCTGATGGTAACCATTTAATGTGCTTGGATTTAAAATGTGCATTGTCTCTTGCAAGGTGGTGGACCTTGAAGGTGGGCTGCTTTGAAGGAAACAGGCCAGGGAGTCATGGCTTTGAAAGGTGCATCTTGGGCATGTCTTGCCCTGGTTGCTTCGGTCTTTGCTGAGTCTCACTGGGCGTCATGATAAGGCAATTCTGCTCATGTCTTCTCTGCCATGCTGGACTGAAACCTTGAGGCCAGATCATGTCCTTATTTAAAGTGATTCTCCCAGGTCCTCTGTCACAGCCTCGTGAATGGGATCAACACGGTGTAAATACATTTTTCTAGTAGCTACTTAGTCAATCTAGTAGTACAAAGACTAGATCCCTCTGAGGTTGAAATAGAAGTCCAAATGTGCCAGCACTATAGATGATGATGAAGGGGGCAGGCTGGCAGCCCAGGACCGGATATTACCTATCCTCTGGTGAAATGAAATCACCGACCCCTGCGTCCTGGCCTCTTCATAGCCAGTTAGGTGTTGTGCTATTCTGTAAGAGGGTCTGGCTTACCCCCACCGACGCCAGTCCTTCCCCGGGCGTTTCTCAGGCCCGGGTGGGTGGCGGGTGCCATCTGGGTGCTGCCCGGGCAGCCTGCCCTCCCCTCGTGTCGCCGCTGGGTGTTGAGGGGCCACGAGGTCCGCAGCGGCATCGTTTGCGTTTGTGAAGCGAACGCCTGCCAGCACATCTGTATCCGCCGTATGGCAGATGTTCCATAATTGTTCTTAAAAACATATGAGCTCTCAGCTGTGTAGCACTTAGCCAAGGCGAGGGGAAGAGCAAGGAATTAAGAATGAATTTCCCTTTCCTCGTAGAGACTGACGGATCCATGCACCTGTAATTTAGAACTGCCTGAGAAAACCCCAGCACGTCATCCCGTCCTGTGTAGCACGATGCCTCTCGGGAGAGGAATTCTGTAGGTGTGTCTTGCCTGTCTGGCTTTGAGGTGTTTTCCTGATCAGTTATTCTGATGAATTTATGGTATTGATTTTCCTTCATGAGGGCTGACACAAGCAATAAATTTGAATCAATGCCCTACTAGTAATGAAGGCTCAAAGCTGAATGAGGAGGCTCCATCCAGGTCCAAGCCCCAGCAGGATAGAACTTTGAACCTGACCCACCAAAGCACGGAGAGCCAACGATCTGGCCAAGACAAATTTGGAGATGAGGAAATGGATTATCTTTGCTTCTTCTTCCTCTTCTTCTTCCTCCTCTCTCCTTCCCTCCTCTCATCTCCCCTTCCAGCCTCTCCTCTCCCCTCCCCTCTCCTCCCCTCCTCTCCTCCTTTGCTCTCTCCTCTCCTCTTCAGTGTCAGTACTAGGGATTGAACTCAGGGCTTAGGCTTTGTCCCTTAGTTTTATTTGCTCAAGGCTGGCACTCTACCACTTGAGCCACTCCTCGATTTCTGCCTTTTTGGTAGTTAATTGCAGGTAAGAGTCTCACAGACTTTTCTGCCTGGACTGACTTTAACCCACAATCCTCAGATCTCAGCCTCCTAAGTAGCTAGGATTATGGGCATGAGCCCCTGGTACCCTTTTATACATGCTTTCTCCATGTCCATGTGTATATGAACATATATATGTATATATACATTTGTATATGGGTGTATATATGTCTGTCTTAACATTGTTTTTTTTCTTGTAAACCTAGCCTCTCATATCTAAACATGTCTGTATAGTATAAACTGTCTAAATGATATCATCCTTTATTTGAAAATAAAGCACTGGAATGGCTTAGACTATGGTTTCACTACAAGTGGTTGAGCATTAACCATGAGCACAAAGAGGCTCCCATATATGTGCTAAATTCTTTTTTTTTTGCCAGTCATGGGGCCTGAGCTCTGGGCCTGGGTGCTGTCCCTCAGCTCTTCAGCTCAAGGCTAGCACTCTACCACTTGAGCCACAGCGCCACTTCTGGCTTTTTCTGCTTATGTGGAGCTGAGGAATCAAACCCAGGGTCTCATGCATGCAAGGCAAGCACTCTACCACTGAGCCACCTTCCCAGCCCATATGTGCTAAATTCTTAAACTTAAGTTGCCTATATTTAAATCTTAAGTTGGCCTTATTTAAATCTTCAAAACAATAATGTTTACTTTTTCTGATTAGAAAGGGTATTATGCTGAACAGGTAGTTTGTGGACTTTTTGAAGCATACAAACAAGAAAAAGGAAAGAAAGAAAACACTTGTGGTTCAATGATGTAGAGTAAGATATCTTTTTTAGACATGTGTAATGAGGGTGCTGGTTGACTTTATTACTGAGTCATCCACATTTTCCCCACGTTACAGGCCCATTCTATCTTGGGCTTTGTGTGCTCTCTCTAATTAGCTGGCTATCTTCTGGCTTGTTCCTGGAATTTTACCATCTCTTCCTGCACTTTCCACATTTCAATTTTTGGTATGTTATTTGGGAGATACTCAAACGATGTACCTAATTGAATATCTGCCAAATAGTCAATCACACATTATTCTTTCAGGGGGAGGAGGTAATATTTGAGGTTATGTCTTCTTTGTGTCCTGAGGCTTGGAGGGCCTGAGCATCGTTTCTGAGCTTTTGGATCAAGGCTACTATGCTACCATGTGAGCCACACCTCTACTTCCAGCTTTATGGTGATTAATGGTAGAAGGGTCTCATGGACTTTCCTGCTTGGGCTGGCTTTGGAACTCAATCCTCAGATCTCAGCCCCCGGAGTAGTTATGATTACAGATGTGAGCCACTGGTACTTAGTCGGGTTATTTTTGTAACAGGCATGTTCCCCTTTTGGTTTATCTTTAAGTTTTGTTTTTGATGAGCTTTGTGATATATGAATATCATTATATTTAGTGTAATTTGAGTTGTTTGGATTTATATGTTTGTGATATGTAACTATCATTACATTTAATCTAAGTTGTTTGGAGTTCCCATCTTGGGTGTGCCGGTTTTTATTTCCCGTTTCTTTGTAGGGTGATTTTCTTCCATCTTGAGATCTGTATCACCAGATCTCAACTATCTTCTCCTTGTAGCTAGATGGACATTTTCCTCTGTATCATGGAGTAATGTGATTTCCAATCCTTAAATCATCACTTATATTCATTCTATAGTAAAGATAGATTACCCTTAACATGATTTATTACACAAAATATTCTTTTGATGAATTTGATGGTTTGCTATGGAATCTTATCTTTAATCAGCTCTAGGCTGAGTTCAAATATATTTAAAGCTAGTAACATATATATATATATGTATATATGCACATTTTTATTGTGAGTTAAACACGAGGTAATTTTTAATCTAAAAATGATTTTTGGGGGGTTGCAGATGATAAAGGTAAAAATCTTTAGTACATGATCTTCATTTTCCACTAATAGCAATATCCTGAGACTGAACAACTTAACCTAATCAGATCTTGTATTAAAATCTGGAGTTTTGAAAACATACAAAACAGAACAAGATTTCTCAGTAACAGGGTAGCAGGAAATGCAGGCTTGAGGAGACTCTGGACCTCTAGAATTTCCCCATTCCACTCATTCTCTGCTTATGTTCCAAACAATTGCATAAAAGAAATCCCAAACCAATGTTTATAGTGGCTGCAGTCTGAAATACCGATAATGAATATTGTAACAAAGCACACTTTACCCTGGCTTTTCGCATTTAAAATATACATTTTGCAGTAATTTTGATGACTTCATTTTGCAGTGGTTCTTAACAGGCATTTTTGGAACTGTCTTGTGTCATGAATTTATTCATCCAGCATCCTGTCAAAAACCTGAGCGTTCACTGGGGAGACCCTGACTCAGAGGCACGGGCCATTGCTTCACTGCCCCGTCCACCATCTTGAAAGATCATTACTCATTTTCTGTTACTTCCTAGATGTTCTGGCTCATTGCACTCCTTTGGAGAACTAAGAGGAAGAGAGCATGCACTGACTTTCTAGCTTTGCAGCATGTGTGAAGTGTTCTGTTTTGGTGGCGGCTTGTGTTTGGGATGCTATAGTGTTTGCTGTTAAGTTGGACAGTCATTGTTACTCATTTGGAGGAGGAAAGGCTTGTGGTGGGATGTTGGGACAAGACAGTGAAGATAAGCACGATGAATCATTTTATCATGTGCTCACCGTCCCGAATGAGGACCAAAAGGCTTTGATGGTTGGTTGTTCAGCACAGCAGCCCCTGGCTTGTGAATCAGGTATCTCCCCAGTCAGCAATGAAGTTTGAGCTGACCCATCAAAGGGCATCATTGGGTAGCTGTATGAGTACTGCAAAGTTTTAAAGTCGTATTATACTAGTTGCCACAGCTCTTGCCTATTCTTACAGTCTTTAAGTGAGGAAGAAAATAACTATGTTGTTTTCTAATCAAATCCCAAGTTGCACTTGACAATGGATGCGTTTTCAAAGCCCACTTGAATTTACAGTTTGTGGCTTTTGATCTTGCCTGCACCTGAGCAAGGCATTCACACCAAGGTGTGGGCCAGTGAGTTTCGGACTTGGGTGATCATCGTCGCCTATCAGAGGATTGACCTAAAATGCAGATTCTGGGGAAAGACTGAGATTCTGCATTTCCAGCCAGCTGCTCATTTTGTTTCTGGGCCGTGGATGCTATTCAGTGTGGTGCTGATTCAGGCTGGCAGAAGACAGAATGGGGCTAACCTAAGAAGCTCTGGGATCTTTTCTCATGAGAGGATATGTTCTTCATGAAGCAGAAATGTAGTCTTGGCTCAACTGTGGTTAACTTTTGTGTAGCACCAACCAATCCCACATCCATAGTTAGAGGCAACAGGAGTTATTTTGTGTTCACCTTACAAGCGGGACTGTTCATTCCGGCTTCTTCACCAAAGGCAGTCTTCTCTGGAATATGCCATTCCCACCCTCCCACCTTTCAGTTCTTGAGAACGTACAATGGCTTTTAAAACTCAGGTTTGAATACATCCCATGTATGTGCCTTTTTTTATTGTGCTTGAACACTGAATGGACTAACGTGGGTAGACTCTAGACCTGACATGTAAGAGGAGCTGAATAAATTGCTGCCTCATCATTCCTAACTTCTGTCTCGTGTGTTCTTATGCCTCACGATCTTTGACATCATTTCTGCACTGGGGGGGGTTGAGAGAACCCGGCTTTTTGCCTTCACAATGCCTGAACCATTCAGAAGCCCCCTGGTCAGACCACCAAGGCCATCTGGTCCATAGCTGCTCCCCTCTGCTCAGGAGATCAGAACTGCTACACCCACACTTACTTCTGAGTAATTTCCTACCTTTGTGTTTTTAGGGGTTTTGGCTTGAGTTTCTGACCACTTAATGTCTTTGTCTGTTCTCTGAGTTGTGTTTTATGGCCTAATCTTTGATCACTAATCCTACTGACACTGAGCACATAGCATATGCCAGCTAGTGAGTGAGGAGCAAAGATCTATCTATCTATCTATCTATCTATCTATCTATCTATCTATCTATCTATCTATCTATCTATCTATCTCATCTCCATATCACCTATATCTCCAAACACATACATGTACCTATATGTATACATGCATGTGTGTATGTGACTGTTGAGTATAGGCTTATACATCTCTGTTACATGTATGTCCTCATTCATTACTGCCATGTGGGAGCTTGGGTCTGTTCATAGAACCAAGAGAAAATGGTTGCAGCCTTGCAAACAAGCCAGGTGGATGCTCCTAGCTTTAGAGAACATTTGAGGTTAGTATGCTTTAGTTGCGGGAGCGCTAGCAGTTGACCCTAGGTGGAGTGAGATCTTCTGGGGTGTAAGCCAGGGCACAGGAAGAGAGTGGAGTACGTCAGTCTGTGTGGGGGGAGAGGGAAGTAACCAATGACTGTGGAGCTCTGGAAATACAAGTCAGGACCAGCAAAGCCATAGAAAGACAAAGAATGGGATGATGGAAGAGGTAGTGTTTTCAATTGGTGGCAGGATATGTATTGCCAATGAGATGACAAATGTAGAGATACCGGGAAAGGGGTTCAGATAATGTACAAACCAGTGGTTCAGACAAACGAGCTGAGGGTCCTTCGCACAGTACATAGTAAAGACAAAACTCTATTAGTGTGTAAAAGAATGATTGGAAACCAAGGAGTATGCACTTCTATAGGCTACAGGCTCAATCTTTGCTGGTAACAGTTCATCTTTCCAGGTAGGTGATTTATTTCCCCCCTTTTCAGTTTGACTAACACTAGGCGTATCCTGTTCAGCTCGCCCTTGTTTTCCAGAGCTTGAGTGTTGCACAGCAGAACTGATGCATTACATTTAACTGTGATTTAAGCTGATGCTGCCGGACCCCTAGAGACCAATGAAACCCAAGTGTGGTGGAAAAAGCAGCCACTTCCATTGCCACCCAGTGACAGCAAGGACTCAAAAACCAAATGCGCTGGGTTAGCTTCGCTGTGCAGCAAGGGGAGAATGAATTAATTATAAGTAAGATGGATAAATAATTTAAATATATCATTTATTGCCTCTTTATTGCTCAACACTTGAAAAATTATTTCAATTAGAAACTTAAACTCAGTTTGATAGACGACAAAGAGTGTGTAGCTCAAGATAAATGTAAATCCCTTTGTGATATAAAAATTTGATTTTTGCCGTATGAGCGCTATTAAAAAGAAATTAATAATCTTCAGAAAAAAGGCCCTCGTGCCAAGAAAGGTTGGCCTTTTCCCACAGAACATTGCTTGTTTTAAGAGCAAAAAAAACCTACATGCTCATTATAGAGATAATTAAAAATAATCCAAACCACAAACTATTCATCATCAACCTCACACAATAAAACTATTAAGTGTTCGCTTGTCTAGATTTTACCTTCAAGTCATGCAATGGGTGTGTTACCTATATCTCACTCCATTTTAATTCTTTCCTCACCATAGGAAATTTTTCTTTGTGTATGCTTGTTTGACTGTATTAAAAAAAAAAAGAACCATCAAGCTAATATCTTATACCTGCAAAGCAAAGATTCATCCAGCTGACACCACAGGGGTCTCATTTAAGACATGAGTATCTTTTTATCCAGCTACTTTTTTATTATCACTAAATGGTAAGCTATGAAGTGAGCTGGGCACATGCAGGGGCTTTTGTGTGGGGTGCAAAAAACCTCTATCCACACCCCATCCTTGTCTATCCGATACAGCTACTTGATGGAAACACACTTATTATAGATCCAGCCTGAGCCTCAGACTTCTTGTCTCAGGGTTCCAGGCCACTGATACTATACCAGAACAGACATGGGGGGATGAAGACAACTTGCCACGCCGTCTGGCCAGGGCCTGTGGGTCTTAGAGTTGGTCATGGTGTCAGGTCGGCTTTGCCTGGCTGTGACACATTGTCTGGCATGAGCAGCAGGAAGAATCTGTTGCAGAGGTTTTACTCTGCACATACCCTGCACTGTTGTTTTGGGCCTCTCATAAGGCAATGCCTCACTGGAATACCGTGGCTGAGGAAACTGCTCAGGGATCAATGGGGAAGCAGGGAGCCACGGTCCCAATGTCCCCTTCAAAGTCATGCTCCCAGGGTCCCCCCAACTAGGTCCCATTCCTGAAGGTTCTACCACGTGGCAGTAACGCCACAGGCAGTGACCAAACCATCAACGTGTGAGTCAATGTGGACGTTGAAGGTTCAAAACTACAGCAGCAGCACCTGGCGTGTGAACAATGTGAACTGTAAGCTACATGCATCGGCCTCTCCCCTCTTAGGCTTGAAGCTACGGAAGCGAGCTCCTCTTATTCCATGTATGGAACAGAAGGGCCTGAAGTCAACCTGGAAGGAGGTGAGTTAACACATATCTCGCCTTTTGGAACTCAGAGCACACACTAGAGGTCATCCCTTCCGGTGCATCCTGCCACAAACGGTATGCTTGTCACTCGCCAAAAGGCCAGCATGGAGGAGCAGCAGATGCCAGTGAGACTACAGATGTCTGTCCAGGCCATTTTCAGCTGGTTTTGAGAGTCCTCAGGAAGTCTGCCACGAGCAGAGTGCCGTCTGCCCTCGGCCCTGGAGGTGCATGCTCCCTTTGGCTGGCAGTGCCTTAAGGTGTCCGGAGACGTATGCTCCACTCCTCAGACATAGCACACGTCTCTGCTGCCCACCCTCACCACTGCCGGGTCTCAAGATGGAAGTCTGTCCATGGCACACTTTCCTCCATCTTCCTTTCTACAGGCTGAATTTTGCTCCTACCATAAGTTTTTATGTTGAAGCTCCTAAAGATGGCTATTAATTGGAGCCTGGAGTAGGTACCTTAAAATGTCCCCTAGGGTGAATTCTAATTAGTTCTTCCTGGTGTCCACAGAAGAGTAGAGATCTGAAGATGGGGGGGGGAGACCCCAGGCCACGGAGACAGGTGTCTCCACCCAGCCTGGAACTTCAGCCCCCACCCCGCATAGCTGTGAGAATCAAGTTCTGTTATTTGGGTGATTCATTCAATCTGGGCTTTTTGGTTATGGCAACGTGACTAGACTAATCTATCACCTTCTCCCGTGTCCGTCCAAGTTGACCCAAACTCAGTGAACTGGGGCAGATTCCTGCAGCTCTGCTCTTTAGGACAGTCCCGGAAGTTGGGATCATGACCCACATTTAACAACAGCTCTGACAGTTCTGGAGTCTTTTAGAAGCAGGACAAGCCAGCATGGATCTCCCAGCTCTAAGAACTAAAACGGTATATTTTGATGTTTAATTATTCTCTTTATTATACAAATAACTAGAGTTACTATGACTACCTAGGAGCACAGTGTCTCTCCACACCCTCACCTAGCTTGTTGGGAGACAGCTCCGCACGCATCTTTCTCTCCATCTATTAGTATCTGCATTCAGGAAGGCATTGACGTCATCGGCCCATCAGTGCTGAGCATATCCGTAGGGTAGTGTGGGAGTGGCATCATCACTGTTTGTTTTGCTATGTGGCTCTTGTTTTTATTTTTTGGTGTCTGTAGTTGGACAGGGGGCTTCATGTTGTGAGTGTAATACATCCTGATCAGTATCACCACTGTCATCTGAATTCTTCATCTCTCCCAACCCCAACCAGCCCCTCCACTTACAGGATCCCATTTTCACATACGTACATTGAATCTTACGACTGTATTTGACCCCCTCCCCTTCCTCTCTCCGTTTTTCTGCCTTCCTGACCCTTGCCCTCACCCCGCCCTCCCACAAACACATGCTCTAGCTTCCTGGTATTCATTTCGTTAAACTTTAAGTGGTTGTTCAAAGAATTTACGCTGCTGAAATCCTCCCAACACACACCATACTTTAGTTAATATTTGTGTATATATGTATGTGAATCTGCATATATTTACATTGGCATTTAGAATTTGAATCTAACTTTTACATATGAGTGAAAATATACATCCTTTGTCTCACTGAGCCTGGTTTACTACATCTAACATAATTTTGTCCAGTTCCACCCATTTTCCCGCAAATGACGTAATATTCTTCCTGAGGGAGGGGTGCCATTCTGTTATGTATCTCATATGCATCTCATACATATATGTATACGTGATGCATATGCATATGGTAAAACACACAGAGGCACATTCATGAATGGTACATGTATGAACCACAACAGTCACTGATACAGGGTACACACATGTATGCATGATATATACATACTGTAGATCCATTCATCCGCTGAGGGGCAGCTGGGCTTCTTCCATGGCTGTGGGGGACAGTGTAGAAGTGAACTGCAGGTGATGATAAGCAGCCTGAGTCTGGTACAAATCAAGAGTTACTGAATGTCAGATGGCTTTTAGGAGATGTTACAAAGCCTTCTTGTGCTGTACCCAGAGCTTTCAAATATCTCCAGTGATTTCTGGCACTGGAGACAGCTGTATGTATGCATGCACCTCACACACACACTAGAGACAGCCTTTCTGCATGTGTGCACATCTTGCATGCTTACACAGGAGACAGCCTTTCTGCATGCATGCACATCACTCACACACCGGAGACAGCTTTCTGCATGTGTACATTCACATTGGCGATAGCTTTGTGCACGCATGCACATCATGCATGCTCATACTAGAGACAGCTTTCTGCACACATGCACATTGCTCACACATAGGAGACAGCTTTCTGCATGCATGCATGTCACACTCATACTAGAGACAGCTTTCTCCACAATGCACATCACACACTCACATTGGAGACAGCTTTGTGTACACATGCACATCATGCATGCTCACATTAGAGACAGCTTTCTGCACATATGCACATCACACAAGAGACAGCTTTCTGCATGCATGCATGTCACACTCACACTAGAGACAGCTTTTTGTGTGTGTGCACGTCACTCATGCTCACACTGGAGACAGCTTTCTGTACAAGTGTGCATGTGTGCACATCACACATGCCCACACTGGAGACAGCTGTCTTCCTGAGTGTGCACACATGCGTGCCACCCATGCTGACACTGGAGACAGCTGTCTGCCTGAGTGTGCACACATGCGTGCCACCCATGCTGACACTGGAGACAGCTGTCTGCATGAATGTGCACACATGCGTGCCACCCATGCTGACACTGGAGACAGCTGTCTGCATGAGTGTGCACACATGCGTGCCACACATACCCTCGTAGTTGCTCTCACCAACAGTCGAGCAATGCCAGTGGCCTGTGCAAACTGTCTCCGTGTGGAAACCAGCTGTCCAGATACGTCCTTTAAATGTGAAAACAGACAATGGATTTGGAAAGCAATTTTCCTACAGAAGACAAATCAGGTTGTCAGGACCAGTGTGAGTTCTGTTACGTTTTAGATAAAAGCAGACTTTCATCAGGGCTTGTGGAAGGGCCCACCGTGAGGAACTTGATAGAGGTCAGCATTCACGTCCTGACAGGCTATTCAGCTGAAAGGTGTGAGGCTCCTACAGGTGCTGGAGTTGACTTGTGAGGCTCTGATACTGGGACTAAATGGAAATCTACCATTCCTGTGTGAGCCTGAGGTGCAGGCTCAACCTAGGGAGGAAACACAGATGCCAAGCCGGCCAGGTGGCTGGCTTGTGCTGTCCAGACAGTGCTCAGTCCCGGGTCCCAGTCATCCAACAGCAAGAAGTGGAGCGGAAAAAATCAATCCACTCCTTTCAGCAGGATAGCGCTTCAGTCACCCGGGCATCTCCTCAGGACGTCGTGAAGCCGTTGCTGTGGGGAAGGGATTTCTGTTTGTCCCAATTATTTTCAAAGCTATTTAGCTACTGAAAAATCTCATCACCATATCTAGCCTGCTCAGGTTCTAGAGCAGGTGTTCAGCCTGGTTAATTGACAACCTTAGCTAATCAGTCTGTGCTGGGCAGTCTTTCTCTGGAGCCAAAGGATTATGGTTTGAGTTATTCCCAACAAGCACGGTTGATTTTTAACTACCATTGTTTTCTCATTTGGTCATCTAGATGCTTCTCTGATTTCATTCTCTGTCTTCTCAAAGTGTTATCAAACTCATCTACTCCATCATCCCCTTCCAGCTGATGTGTGAGCAACACCATCTAATTATCCTACAGAATAAAATGAAGCATTTATACTATAGTGCTTTGCCTAGTTCCTCACTGACATTTTATTTTTGTTTCAAGCTTAATGAGTATCAACTCTCTGCCAAGGAATCACATAAAATATTAATATGATTTTTCTAGGAGTAATTCTAGATTCAGATTCTGCTTGTCAAGTAGAAAACAATGCTTTTTAAAAAAAAATAACCTGACCCTCAACACTAAAACACACAAACCAATAAAAATAATTACATCTAAAAGTATGATGTGAAATTGCTGGAATCCAGAGTGTAATTAACCACTTGCTAAATAAGTCTTTCTGATTGAGTAGTTTCTGTCCATGTAATGATCTGTTTTAAGTTAGAGGTAGAATCATGCCTTAGTTTAAAACCATCCCTTCTATATAATCTTACAATAAAGAGGTTCTGTTGCTTTTTAAAAATTCACATAATATATTTTGTAGGGAGACAGACGTATGTCCAAATTACTGAATTTATAGGACATTGGAACTTGGAGAAAGTGGTTAAAACAGTTATTGTCAGAAGTCATCTGACATTATTGGCTCGAGTTAGGCAAGTTGGAGATTAGAACCAGTGATCTGAAATGAAAACCAAGTGGAAGAAATGGGCTTTCATGAGAAAAGATTCACAAAAGCAATGGTGTGTTTTTGTTTTGCCTGGGACTCCGACTTATGATGTATCTAGTCAGACACAAAGGAGAAACTAATTACATATAAATGAAATAAATGAGGACAGGCAGGGCTGTGTCCCTGTTGCCTGAAATCTCAGAATGTTGTCCATTTATATTGAAAAGAAATGTGTGGTGATTAAGCATTCATTTTTTATTTTAAAAAAATTCAGAACACAGAAACCCAGTCTTAGAAAAAAGAATCCAAATCGGCTTCGTATGCTGCTTTGGTGAGTGCCGGCTGCCAGTTCACATCTGAGCACATTTCGTTACTCGTGCGTATTTAAGGCATTCTGGTTAATGTGTGTGTCACAGATACGAGG
Source organism: Dipodomys merriami (assembly GCF_024711535.1). NCBI lineage: Eukaryota > Metazoa > Chordata > Mammalia > Rodentia > Heteromyidae > Dipodomys > Dipodomys merriami. The sequence continues at coordinate 119,270,055 of NW_027203381.1, read as the reverse complement.
GCTCTCATAGAGCCCAAACCCTGGTGACTGCTTTCTGCCCCTTGATGCAGAGCAATGTCCATTTTTCTATAGATTCTTTGCTTCATTAATATTTAGGGGTCATTTGCAACTAATTTTCTCAGGACAAAATCAGGGAGATGTAGAGAAGATTAAAGCCACTGTCTGGTTTCCCCCTGGTCTTCTGGGGTTTGGACTTGAGAATTCGGAGCCTTACATTCCTCGTGGTGTGAGCGTGCCCGGGAAGATCCATGGTGTGAGCGTGCGCTCACGGCGGCTGCGGTGGCTGGATGGCTGACCACTGTGAGTCCACGACCAGCTCAGATGCGATGTGAAGGGGCCCCATGCCTCACCCCACCTGTGTTCTTAACACCCAGGGAACCACAGTAGCCAGGAGTGCACGCAAGGATCAAAGGAGAGTCCATTCAGCCCCTGGCTGGGTCTGTGCTGATGGCTGCCAGCCACCAACAAACAACAGGCCCTCATCCACACAGGTTGAGGCTGGGGGAGAGAGAGTCCTTAGTTGATCAATGGCATGGGAGCCTGGCTTGAGTGACGATGGGAAGGGACCACGGAAAGCCACAGGGTGTCTGGACATGGGTGACTTTGGTGTTAGATATGAGAATGGCGTGTCCATAGGGACGGGGAGTACTTAGTGTGATGTGACTTAGATCTCAGGCTTGGGCAAAAGCCTTCCACATTGTTTCTGGCCCTCCGAATAGCTGGAGCACAAGCCTCAGAGGACATGATGTTGGTGGTGGGCCTGCTCTGGGTAGACCCGCTCTTTGGTGAAAGCTGTGTCTTTGTAGAAGCGTTTCAGTCTTTTCAGACGACTCTCCCGCTAGTCCTGTGTGATCTTTACAAAATAGACAAAAGCTCTGTTTATGTCATCGGAGTTTTGTCATCGAATAGGTATAGAAAATTGCCATAAACTTCCAGTTGAAACCTTGGGTTTGGAGGCTCAAGTGTGGGGTTGAGCTCACTAGGGAAACAGCTGTTTCGGTCTTCCCAAGCTTTGGAATACTCATTTAAAAGAAAATAATGACACTATTCAATTGGGGGAGGTAGGCCAGGGCTATGATTCTGTGTCTACATTCATTTTTGGTGGGCACCTACGAGAGCTCTGCATCTCAGTGGTTCCCGTCCATCATCATCATCAGCCGCGCTCCCTCCAGAAGGAGGGAGACTCAAGGGGGACTCTGCAGAACACACAGGGCCTGGTCTACCCAGTTCTCCATCCACCACCATTGAACCCAAGAGCTCAGGTCTTCACATGGCTCCAGATGTAGTGTGCCCTGGAACACATAGAGAAAGCCTTAAGAGCCAGACTTTTCGAAATGTAATGCACTTGCAAAGATTCTGCTTCATTGGGTCCAGGATGGACGGAGAGCGTCTGCGCTCCTACGAAGTTCCCACAGGAGGCGGGCACCCAGGTTCTCATTAAGGACTTGGTGCTTTGCACAGGCTCACGGCGAGCCTGAACTGTTCTTGTAAGCATTTGTTTTAGATGAAATATTCATTTATCGCCGGCAGGAACAAAGTATCATCTCAGCGGAAGACAATAAAGGGAATGTGTGGGGAGGGAAGGAAGCCCACTCTCCTGTGGTGGGTGTGCACTTGATGACAGGGCTGTGTGTTCCTCCAGCGGGCAGTCTCCAAGGGCAGAGGCCGGAGTGGCTTCTCACCTCTGTGTGCCACTGCCCAGCAATCCCACAGGAAGATGAATACGTCTGTAATGATGGAAGGGATGACAGGGGTCCGAGGCTTTTGTCCTGGGAGTCTCAGAGGCTAGAGGGAAGCCAGGCAGCCGGGCAGGCTTAAGAGCCCCCTCATCCCACATGCCTGATGCCGGAAGGTGTGGTATGTTCTCTGACTTTAGGATATTTTTGTGTGCACGTACGTGTACACATTCACAACCAGCTATCTTGGAGATGAAACATAAGGGTAAATGTGAAATTCATGTATGTTTTCATACACACAGACCCTGAAAGTCATTCTCTACCATCTTTGTAGTACAATGTGGTTTTTGTTTGGTTGTTTTTTCCAGTCCTGGGGCTTGAACTCAGGGCCTGGGCACTGTCCCTGAGCTTCTTTTGCTCAAGGCTAGCACTCTACCACGTGAGCCACAGTGCCACGTCTGGCTTTTCCTGTGTATGTGGTGCTGAGGCATCGAACCCAGGGCTTCATGCCTGTTTCAGTAAGCACTCTACCACTGAGCCACATTCCCAGCCCATACACTATTTTTTTTGAAAGTTCAACCTCAAATGTAGAATTTTCCAGTTGTGGCATCCTATCAGAGCTCAAAAAATTTATGATTTTGGAGCATTTTAGATATTTGATGTGTTTCTTTTGTGATGCTTGGCCTAATAACTAGAGTGATAGTCCCTTGTTATTGTCATTGTTTGCACAAGCGTTGAGGTTTGCACTCAGATCCTTGTGCTCTCGTTTGGTTTTCTTGCTCAGGACCACTGTTACTAGTTGAACATTTCTCCAGCCCAGCATTTTGCTGAGTAATTTGAAATGGAGTCTTGTTGACTTTTCTGTCTGGCTCTGAATCTCAGTCCTCCGGATCTTAGTCTCCTATGTAACTGTAGGCATGAGCCTTTAGAAGCTAGTAAAAGTCCATTCATGATTCAAAGTAAACTAGAAGCTCAGAAAGGGGGAATCTGCTATGGGGGTTGGTTGATTGGGAAGTAGTTCTATAGGTGGTATGTTGGAACCGGAGGAGAGATTTATTCAACTCCTTAAGCAGAGCTAAAGGAGAAGGTGTTTAAAAAATGTGAGAAGGGGACAGTGGCTTGTACCCACGACAAATTAAAGTAGTTTGGCACTGATATAAATAAGACATAGGTCTTTTATTGAGAAACAATCATACCTTGCGCTTGGATGGTTTCTGTAGAAATACCAAGAAATATTGGCTAGCAATGTGGAATTTATATTGATAATTCAGGAGAAACTGTAGTAATAATTTCCATCTGGAGATCTGACACAATGAGGCTTTGCTTTTCTATATATTGAAAAATAAACCTGGTTAAAAAAATTGCAAATAAGTGGCAAATGTTACTATTGATTTATTTTTATTTTTCCTTTTTTATTGTGAAAATACTGTACAGAGGGGTTACAATTACATGGGCAAGATAATGAGTACATTTAGTATTGATTTATTTTTAAAACACTAATAATGCTTCTCAAAATAAATGTACAATACCTATTTTGACTTATTGAATTGACCTAAATGAATCACCTGAAATGAGACCATGAAAATATCCCATTATTATTTGCCATGTTTTTTTTTCTGATGAATCCTCCATGCTGTAATTTGTAAGGACTATAGTAATAAAGGCCCACAAATGGAGTGCTTTATACAACAGAAATTCATTTCTCATGATTCTGGAAACTGGAAATCTGAGACGGAAGAGCCAGCAGACCTGGCTCAGGCAGCCACTATCCTAGGCCTACAGATGGCCGCTTTTCCCAGCATCCTTATGTGGTCATGTGTGTCTGTGTTACCTCCTCTTCTTATAAGAACAGTACTTATACTGAGTTAGTCACCTTTTAACTGGCCTGTCTCCAAAAACAGCTATATTCTGTGCTAGTGGTGGCTAGGGCTTCAAGATGTAAAATTTAGGAGGATAATTGTTGGGTCAATAATAGTCCACGTAGTTGGCTTTTCATGGCCTAAGTGTTAAGAAAATGAATCATGGCTACAAAGAAATGATTAAAGATCTTTAAATTATACTGTCCTGGCCTGAAATTGTGTGTGAAGTTGGAGTAAAGTCTTCTCTGTGAAAGAGTCGGTCTAAACCTGGGTTCGTGAGATTTTCTGTTTTCGGACAGTGTCTTTGTTCTAGTATTGGGATTATGGGAATAATTCTCTCACTTGGCAATTGCTATTGCTTCCTTGGATAATCTAAAGAACAGGTTGCTTGGCTTCTCGTCCCAGTCAGAGATCCAAGGCCTGGTCACCCAGCCCCAGCAAGCATTGCGTTTACAGTGATGATGATAAACGCCACACCCTCCTTGTGAATAGAAAGGAAGACCAAATTGTTACGAATTCAAGTCAGCCATGTTGACTCCTCTTCCTTCCTCTGTCCCTTGCATTACATCTGCTCTTTCATGTCCGTTTGAAAAGAGAGAAAAGAAACACGTGTGGCGTCTCCTTTCACCTGCCCGGGCACAGGTCTATTTGCAGATGGAAACGAAGAGTTGAACGGGTTTTGTTAAGCCAAAAGAGCATTTTTTAAGGTCAGTTTTTTCAGGAGGAGAAACTATGCAGCAAACGATTATGAAGTAGAACGTTGGGTTCTTTGCTGTCCTCTTCCTCCAAGTGCCCAGGGCAGAGGGGACGGGAGGTCTTTGTCCTCTTCACATGGGCTTCCCAACAACGAGCCTGATGATTCGATCCTTTCCCACTTTGTAGTCATTAACTCTGGTTAAAATGGGAATACGTTTAGAAATGATGCATGGTATAAATTTAGACTAGGACCTTGGACTTTGTGTGTGTGTGTATGTAAAGGGGGGAGAGGGAGAGGGAGAGGGAGAGGGAGAGGGAGAGGGGGTGGGAGACAGGGAGGGGGAGGGAGAGAGGGAGAGGGAAAGGGAGAGGGAGACAGCATGTGCACCAGTCCGGGGGCTGGAACTCACAATCTGGGTGCTGTCCCTGAGATTTGTTTTGCTCAAGGCTGATGCACTACCACTTCTAGCTTTTTGGTGGTTACCTGGATATAAGAATTTCACGGACTTTCCTACATGGGCCGGCTTCTAACTGAGGTCCTCAGGATTGCAGGAGTGAGTTAGTAGCACCTAGCACACTGTAGCTTGTTCGGTTAGAAATCTGGAGAGGATGGAAATGCGTGGGTATCTCCAAGGTGGACTGAGCCACAAGAGTGTGAGCGCCTAGAATTCCTTCTCTGTTTTCAGGCAGCCCACTTGCTTCTTTATTGGGATCATGGAAATAATTCCATTTCTTGCCAATTATTCCCTCCTCTGATGGAAATCATAAAAAATCATAATGGTTGGCTCAAGCTGAGGTAGAGCTGGGTAATGAGGGACACTGTGGTCAGACTGTGTTTCTGGTGAACTGTGTGTAACCACACATAAGTACTCAAGAGGGATCATACGATCATACAATGACCTAGAGGTCAAGGCCCCTCCGGTCAGCACACCTGGGCTTGAGTCCTGCCCACCTCATGGACGAAGTGGGAGATGGGGGAAATTCTGGAACCTCTCTAAACAGTTTAAATTCCTGAATCTCTCAGTACTTCATGTTCCCCCACTTGAATTTATAATAATGGTCTTATTTTAATGATAAACTAACTTATAATGATCTTACATTGTCCACCAGATGAGGAAGTATGTAAGAACTTGAAGTTGCACCTGGTATATTTCAAGCATTATGTAAACGTTACTACAGTTCTGTTGGCATAATGCCTCCCTTTGATATTTCAACTTTTCCAGAACATTCTGGAGCTCTAAAATATAGTTTCTGATCCAGTCTTGGGAGAAAGGATGATTCCTGTCACTATTTCTAGATCTGAGATGATCATCTCCTGAAATTTCATGCCCTGAAGTCAATACTCTCTGGCCAGCCTCCTCCGCTGGCTCTGTGCACCTCAGAGATTATCATCTATCTTTTTGCTTGACATTTATTTTTTAAATTAAAGTAATACAATAAGAACTCAGTTCTAACTTTGCTTACACTTATTACTCTTAACTACCTCTTCAGAACAGTTCAATGCAAGATGACATCTGGGGTGAGCCGGGGTCAGGGGTCACAGATAACCCTACCCCCACTTCATGGATTAGTGCATGAAGTGGAATATGATAAAATCATGTGAGCAGACAGTAGCAAACAGTAGCAGAGTCCCGGGACAGGCCTCAGACACTGCTCTGCTCTGGGTGAGAAAGGGAAGGCTAGCTCAGAAAAGGACTCCTGACCGCAGTTTTTGTCTCTGCCCCAAGTAGTAGGGCCAGAGAAATTGAACGGGGAAAGTTTGAAAATAGAATAGCCCCCACCCTGCCAGATTTGGATATCTGGAACTTGGAGATGTCAGACATGGCATGAAAATGCCAGATGCTGAATTAAACTTGATTTTCAGATAAACAATAAAGACTTTCTCCTAAGTATTTTCCAAATATTACCTAGGGCATTATATTAATTTTCTGGTCAAACATGAAGAAGTATTCTAGAACAGGGAGCTTAAAAACCAGAGCTTTGTGTTCTCCTGGTTCTGGGAGTTGGAGGTCTGGCGTCTGGATTTGGCAGAGTTGAGTTCTCCTGACCCCCGTCTTCCTGGATGGCAGATGGCCTTGGGCGGCAGTGTACCACAGGGTGGCCCAGGGCTCCTGTCACCATGTCACCGTGCTCCAGTTCTTCCGTAGGAAGGGCAGGTTGTCGTAGGCTATAGGCTAGGCCTCTTCCATACACGTCTTCTTTCATTTATTATATTTTTCTTTTTGGTAGGACTGGGATTTAAGCTCTGGCAAGTGCTCTGTTGTTTGAGCTGTGCTTTCAACCTTTTTGTGCTCTGGTTATCTTGAGACAGGGTCTTACTATGAACCTTGATTCTCCTATTCATACTTCCGCTATAGCTAGGATGAGAGGCATGTACCACCATGCCTAGCTCTTTCTGTTGAGAGGAGATGTCACAAACATTTTTTCCCCCAGTCTGGCCTTGACCTTCAATCCCCCCAAATAAAGACCTCTGAAGGAGCTAGGATTACGGCTGTGAGCCACTGGCCTCGAGCCACGTTAATTTCTTATTTACATGGCCTTCCTTCACATGTAGTCCCATTTGGAGGTACTGGGAATTAGGATTGCAATATGTGAATTCCATTTTATTGTAAAGGTGATGTACAGAGGTGTTACAGTTACATAGGTCAGCTAATAAGCACATTTCTTTTTGAACAGTTCAGCACATGAATTCTTAGAGACACAATTCAATCCAACACAGATGATATCAACCAAGATACCCAGTGGAGCTCAAGCTGGATGGATAGTAGTTAACAAAACTGTTGTTGAAAAGCACCAAACTGGGACCAAGACTCTAACCCATGGACCTTTAAGGACATTCCAGATGTAAACCACTGCCTTGAAATTCAAGAGCTGTACAATATGAATTAGCTCTATACTTTATAACTTCAGACAGCCGAAGAGGAGCCTGGTGGAATCTACAAATTAAACATTTAAAGTCATAATTTACTTTTAACTTCTGGAGTCATTCTCTGTCATAATAATACTCCACTTCCCCTTGTGTTTACATAAACACTAAAATCTGATGTTTAGTGGGCATATACGATGGGTAAATATACTACAGATACGTATAGTAAAATTTTACTTCTATGCAATGCCAGTCTGTCACAGATAACATGCCCTTGACATTGTAAATTTTTATCAGCTCTTTAAATTACTGACTTAAAAAATAAAATAGAAGTAACTAAACTGACAGGAGCTAGCTTAATAAAATTAAACCTTTCAAAAAACAATAAAAAAGAACTGTTGGTGAGCTTTTAAGGCTACACAAATTCAGGTATCTGGCTATGCAATATAAATGCTTAACAGGAAAACATGGACTAGTAGATCTTAAATTCAGAACAAGGAGCAATGAAGGAAAGGAGCGGACCAAGGAGTTGGTGCTGTTGATTGGAATCTTTAAACGATCAGTGACAACTTAAACATGTTACACAACTAACATACAATCCCTTGCGGGACTAGACATGGATCTTCACAGATACCAACAGGGAAATATACAGAACAAGATCACCATGATTTATACAGGAAAAGAGAAATAAAAATAACCTCAGCTCACATTCACCAAGTGCCCTACCAAGAGCACTAATTATTATTTCCAAAAAAAAAATCCTCAATCTGTACTCTACTCAAATGTTTATCAATAAAATCAATCATTTATATCTAAAACATGGACAAATACTAGAAAACCACATTTCAATTGAAAAGCTTTGTAGTAGAAACAGGCTCCTTAAAGGTTATGAAACTCCAAAGGACCTCCTATAATTTAATGAATTTTACAAAATCACAATACATGTGAATTCTGTCAGATATTCATAATAACGATATATAACCCATACTGCAAGAAAATAATCTTTTATAAAGAGTGTTTTGCATGACAATCACCTGCCTGTCATCCTAGCTCCTTTATCAAGGGGATCTCGATAGGAGGCCGGCCTAGGGAAACGAACCTGTCTAAAAACAGCAAAGCGAAGTGGGCTGGGAGTACAGGTGAGCGCTCACTCAGCTCATCTTAACTCAGGTTCCAGCTTGCTTTCTGTAAGTTCTGCTTCCGGTCACGCCCTGTGCTTCCTGGGTCTTGGGGGGTCTGCACACGTTTACTCTGTCTACAATGTCTTCTTTCTCCTCCCTGGTCCTCCCAACCCCTGACGCACACTCCAGCCTCACCTATCAGGTCTCTTTCTTCTGTAGCCTTCTATCAGCATGTGTCTTTTTGTAGCTCATCAGAGATGGGATTTCTACTCTTCTGTCTGTGACTGTTTGATTAAATCTGCCTCTTCCACAAGTGTAAATGCTGTCATGACGTGTGAGGTGGTTTTGTTTGCTATTTTAACCCCTAATTCCTACCGAGAGAAGAAATGCCGAGGTGTGACTGATCGTCACGTAAACTTCCTGCATGGTTACCTCAGCTCCCTTCGATGCAGCCGGGAAGCTGACCCCGGCAGTGCAGCTCTGGAGCGTGTGCTGCGGTGGGTGTGGGCCCCGGGGGTGTCGGGAGGCCCAGCCCATGGCCACCGCTGAGAAGAAGAGGCAAGGTTGCCACTGCGCAGCCGGGCCTCCAGAGCCGGGAATGGACCTGGAAGGCCACCCAGGCTCCAATCCCGGACAGGATGCCCAGGTCTTCACCGCCATGCTGAGTGCGGGGAGCTCCCAGTGTAACAGCCGCCCTCTGCACTCCTCTTACTCTGCTGCTATGAGGCATCCTTGCTCTTTCCCTTCGTCGCATGGACGCTGTTCTGCTCTTAATAAAAATCTCGGAAAGAACAAACTCTGGTGGGGACCTGGTGACAGGCTGACTGTCCTGCGGGAGGGAGGCGGGGAGCTGAGGCTGGCAGGAGTTCTCAGGGCTTTCCTGATGGCCAGGCAGGGTCTAGCGGGCACGCCGCACGGCCCAACCCAGCTCCCTTCCCATGGCACCATAGCTGCCTTCCCAGTGGTGGGCTTGCACCTGAACTCAGCTCCTCCAGGGTGCCCTGAAAGCCGGGCATCTGTCTTCTCAGAATAGCCGCTGCTGACAGGTGGCATTTAACCTCATGCTGCCTGGCACCCAGGCCCAGCGATCCCCTTGGTTCTGAGGTCTCTTCCAAGTTTGCCCTACACAGAGGTAGAAGAACTTAATGGAGGGACCGCTTCTTTCCAAGCCACAGCCACATCGCCTGTCCACCCAGTAATGGCCCACAGCGCTTCTCTCGTGGTCAGGGGGAAAGTCAGAGGCCGGTGCCTGCTCTTGTAATCCCTGGCTTGCCGGCGCTTGGCTTCCATGTCTGGTGTGGGTATTGCGAGTCACAGAACGATGCTCCCCAAACACCCGCGTCCGCTTCACACTCCGTGAGCCCATCGGGAAGTAGGCGCGTTGCTGTCATTAGGTAAGGATGAGCTGAAATGGTCCTGCTTTGGGGAATGAGCTCCCAACTGCTAATAAGAGAATGGAGCGGGAGACACCAAGAGAAGCCACGTGAAGGCAGAGACACATCCCGAGTGATGTTAACAAGCCAAGGTAGGCCAAGATCTCTGGCGAGTCCCAGAGCCTGGAGTGCACAGGAAAGTCATCAGCCCTTGGCCTGCGGGAGGAGCCCTGCTGCCTGCGCTCCCATCAACTTCCCACGATGCGTGCACCTAACAGAGTCCCAGGAAGCGGAGCTGGGGGAGATTCTTGTGCAGGTGGCTGACAGGGTCCTCTGGAGAAGGGTGTGTGGCAGCCGCCGGCCTCCCTGGGAGAGGCCCTCGGGCCCTACTGGGGCGTGGTATCAATCTGGCCTTAGGGCCTTGGGCGCACAGGATTTCCCACCAGACTTGTTTTGGGGGTGTAGCAGTGGGGGTGTTTGGGATGCGAGGTCAGCTTGTTGTAGACTAGGGATGCCAGCGGGAGCGGGAGCCTCCTCTAGTGGGATCCGGAAACTTCTGTGGGCTGGGGGCCAGGCTGTTGCCAGGGAGGGGTGGACTTCTGCTCAGGAAGGGGTGTGTGTGCCTGCTAGACCCTCGCCACCTCCACCATGGTAACCATGCGGTCCTGGGATATTTCCACAGGCGCCAGTGTGTGGTAAGTAGCATCACCAGAAAGTGTACTTTGGCTGGGTGCTGGTGCTCATGCCTGTCATCTTAGCTATTGAGGAGGTGGAGATCTGAAGATCATTGCTTGAAGCCAGCCTGGGCAAGAAAGTCCATGAGACTCATGAGCACCAATTAACCACCAAAAAAATAAAAGCCAGCGTGGAAGCGTATCTCAAGTGGTAGAGGACCACCCTTGGGGGAAAGGCGGGGTGGAGTGACAGTACCCAGGACCAGAGTTCAGGCCCTAGCCCCAGTACCTTCTCTCCGCACCCCCAGATAAAAGGAGGTGCACTTTTCCTAAGTGATGAAGGCAGGAGGGTAGATGTCGCATACCACACCCGCTGTCCACCCCTCCTCCTCCTCCAGGTGTCTGGGGGTCAGCAGGAGAGGCCAGTGGACAAGGAGATGGACAGGGTGAGACCAGGGCTGTGTACAGGGCCTGAGGCTCCTACCCAAAGGATGCAGGTCCTTCCTGAGTCCGAGAATGGGAATGCATGACCAGAGGTGAGAGGAAAGCCAGGACAATGGCCATTGAACTGTGTGTGTGTGTGTGTGTGTGTGTGTGTGTGTGTGTGTGTGTGTGTGTGTGTGTGTGTGTGTGTGTGTGTGTGTGTGAAATCTATTTCTAGCTGAACATTATAAACAAATGAGGAAGTTAATTTGTGTTGACACCACAGGACATTTTATCAATCCTGACTATGAAAGTTCCATGTCAATTCGCATCCATCTTAGTTTGAAGTTGCTGTGTTTGTGCGGCATTGGGAATAGTTTTCCTGGCCTCTTTCCCCTGCCTTATGAAATAATAAAAACCCATTCACATAAGGATTATGTCATAAACTCCCATCTTCCCTCTCTGTGTGAATAACCTATGCATTTTCCCTGGAAATAAAACATGCGTGTGAAATTAAATTAACCGGCTACTTGAGGTGGGGTTTCCAGTTGTATCTATTTGGAAGCCTTTCCAAATCAAAACAGACTTTGAGGCAGTAATAAGGACTTCACTGATCACACTGATTGGCTTTGGGGTTTTACCTGAGGTGATTGAGAATAGCACGCAGAATGCTCAGGGCTCCCTTCTAGCTTCATGACATTTTTTTTTTTTTTGCCAGTCTTGGGGCTTGAACTCTTGGCCTGGGCTCTAACCCTGAGCTGCTTTTGCTATCATTCTACCACTTGAGCCACAGCTCTACTTCTGGCTTTTTTTGTGATTAATTGGAGATAACAATCTATAGATTTCTTGTCTGGGTTGGCTTTGAACTGGGATCTTCTGATCTCAGCCTCCTGAATAGCTAGGGTCACAGGCATGAGCTGCCGGTGCCTGGCTAGCTTTGTAATCTTCTCAGCCTTGATTTCCTTGGAGCTCTGATCAGGGAAGATGGCCATCTTGGAAGATGAAAGAAGAGAGCCTCTTCTGGCGTCTCTCACCAACTGGGCAAGTGTTTCTTGTAGAAATAGCATTGAATAGCCACCCTGTTCCCTCACACGAGTACCAAGAGGAACACATGCACTCTCCTAGCAAACCACGCGCAGAGGTGCGCACAAAGTGGTGCTTGAAGCGCACCACATCACAGAAGAAACCGGAAAGGCGTGGTGTTTGTTGTGATGGCTCAGGCTCCGGGTCATTGCCCATAGTTCCTTTCTGCCCCTGCTCAGGGCGGCATGCAGGTGACTGGAGTCTACCCTGTGGGATGTCCCTGGTCCTGGGCAGGTCAGGGACTGCCAGGGGCCACTGCTGATCAAGCTCATTCTCCCAAGCAGCCTTTTGCGAGCAGACTTCTGCCACTGTTTCTCCACTAGATGGCCAGTGTCTGAGCATCAAACTCACAGTGGCATTTCCACCTGCCCCAGTCAGCTCTGTCTGCCTGGGAAACACTGCATCCAGTGCTGATGCTCTCTGGGGGATCAGCCGGCCTGGGGCTGGGGGTGGCGGGCTGGTGTTGGTGTGGGGAGCTGGGACTGGGGGCTGGGGGCTGGGGTTGGGGGGAGGGGGGGGCTGGGGTTGGCGGAGCTGGAGACTGAGGGCTGGGGTTGGGGCAGGTGGGAACTGGAGGCTGGGGGATGGGAGGGGCTGGAGGCTGGGGACTGGGGGATGGGGTTGGGGGTGGGTTGAGGGCCTTATGCATGCCCTCTCTGTCCCCAAGCTACCTCAGCTTTGACACATTCTGTTTGGCTACATAATTCTTTTCTGGACATTCTAAATTCTCTAGATGTTTCCAGAAGAAAAGAATGTCTCCACAGGCTTTTTCACTAAGTCCCTCTCTACCTCTCTTCTTTTTTTTCTCATCTTACTCTTACTTCCCAATATAGCCGTCCACCTTTTAGTTTTCCAAATCAGGCTTTGAGGAGCTCAGGGTTGAAGCTTCTGTCTGGCCTCTCTCCTGCTGTGTGGCTTTGGGCTGTATGTTTTGCCTTGCCTGCCCCAGCCTCGGTTTCCTCCTCTATACAGTGGGTCGATTGTGCCGTCTGCCTCACACTGGTTGCCGTGAGTGAGTTCATGATGCGGAAGGTTCAGAGAAGCGTCTGGCTTGCCTCTGGTGCTCAGTGCCGCCTGGTGTTTCTTTTCTGGTGCCCTCGGACATGCTGAGAGATGCAAAGGGTCATGTGTTCTGAAGTGTCTCGACCCAGGACTTGAATAATGCAGACTCTGACCTGGTGGAGAAAACCCAGTAGATGAAGGATGCTCTAGGTTAGCACCAGGTGGTCGATTATTGTGCAACCCTAGCCTTAATGGACTGTCTGTGTCTAGGATTACCAACTTTGTGGGCCCTGGATTTGAAACAGGAAGGGTACATTTCCACTTACCCCCCCAACTTTGCCTCCTGTGATCCTCATATACCAATAGAGGAAAAAAGTGTAAAGATGTTGGGGAAAAATGGGTTCTAAATTTGGTTTTCCTACTTCAATAAAAATGAGACGCTAAAAGAAATAAATAGGAGGAAAGTGGTCTTTGAAGAGATGTACAGCTTCAGCCCTGCGATGTCTGAGGGAGAAAGGAGAACAGGTTTTGTAAGCTTGTCCTCTGCCTCCCCCCCTACCCCCCCCCCTACCCCGCAGACCCCTGTGATTTTTGGAGAGCCAATGGAGGACGGTCTTTGGGGAAGAGCTGTGTGGTAGTCAGGAAAAGCATCCTCACCAGCCCTCATTACTCGTTAAAGCTCATGAGAGCTTGGGCCGGGCGTCTCCGTGGCTGGGAACCTCTGTGATGGGCTTGCCCAGGGCAGAGGAGAGCTTGGGTTCAGTTCTGACACAATAATGACAAGCAGGACCCGTGAGTGGAAAATTACCTACAAGCAGCCACGGGGGCGGGGGAGGGAGAGGGACTTTGGGGTACACTGACCTAACAGGATGGTGGAGGCTGGGGCTCAATCAGGTATTGAGGGTGGCCATACCAGTTGAGCAGCTGAGCAGGACTCCTGCTCAATGTGCACAGTACCCGCCCCACCCCCTACCCCAGAAGTGCCAAAGTCAGGGCCTGGTGGAGAACAGAGTCTGGTGGAGTCTGAGCAGGGTTTGTTAGTGAGCAAGGCTGGGAGTGGACACAGGTGGGTGAGCCCCCCGTGGGGTTGATCAGAGGAGGCGGGGCTTGCAGACTGGGCTCTCCCTGGGACTCCAGCTATGGCCCCAGGGTTGCTGAGAGGGATACACCTTCTTATAGCTGCAGCACAGCACAGCAACCGGCCGTGTCTGAGGTCACCTTGGAGACTTCTACCTGACTTCCACGTTGCTGAAGGATGTTTGTCTAGAATCTTTAGCCCGTACACTGAAGCTGTCAGGATAGAGTAATGGGGCAGAGATGGGTGGGCCAACCTGGGGTACATGTGGGTTTTGGGGGACCCGTTGTCTGCTCTGTGTTACAAACCCAGGTTGCTTTCTAAAAGTTACCTTATTTTATATTATTTTTGTTTGTGCCAGTCCTGGGGTTTGAACTCAGGGCCTGGGCACTTGTCTCTGAGCTGCTTGTGCTCCAGGCTAGTGCTCTACCACTTGAGCCACAGCTCCATGACTGGCTTTTTGAGTAGTTTAGTGGAGATCAGAGTCTCACAGACATTTTTGCCCAGGCTGGCTTTGAACCACGATCCTCAGATCTCAGCCTCCTGAGTAGCTAAGATCACAGGTGTGAGCTACTGGCACCCGGTTCTGGAAGTCTCCGTTTAAAGTGTTTCATTAAGACATAGTTTTCTACTTAATCATCTTCTTTATTTTTTTTTTTTGGCTTCTTTGTGTTCCTATCACCAAACCTCTGCATAGAAAGGAAAAAAATTAATTGCAATATATTCCTTAGTGAATGTGCACACAGGTGTGGCATGTCTCACACACACACACACACACACAGAATGGTGAGCTGCATACCGAGGATTATAATTGGCCAAGCTGGCCATGTCAGACCCCAGCACGCTCTGCTTCTGAGCAGGCCTGACTGTGACACCAGGCACAAGTCTGACAGTTCATCCTGTCAATTAGCTCTGAAGCCTGCACCAAATACGAGGGAAGCAGCTGCCATCCCTGGCAGCTGCCCCGCGATCAGGAGCGGTCGTGAGATGCCCCAGTCCTGCATCTGCTGAGCCGGGTGCCCACCGCCCGCTCCAGTGCTCATACTTCTAATAGTGTGTGTTCCCAAAGCTGATAGAGCAGCGGCCTGTGCCTACGCCGTCCCCTTCTCTGCTGCGGGAGCCGGCTGACCTGTGTGGCTGGCTGAGGGTCGCTTTCGGACTGCAGAGGGAAAGAGGGGTGGGCAAAGGGGAGGGCGGCACCCTTCGCAGTCAGCCCCACTTTGTGTTTGATCAGGATCTTTGCTGAAAGGGATGGGGATGCACAGTGGCTGTCAAGGTCCAGCAGCGCCCCAGTTCCCCATGACTTTCCCATGAGACCAGGTACCTCCCTCTCTCCCCCCCCCCCCCAATTGCTGCTAGTATGAGATTCACACCGGATGAAGGCAGCAATGGATTCCTGCTGAACCAGGAGAAAAAGGAATAGTTCTCTCTCTCTCTCTCTCTCTCTCTCTCTCTCTCTCTCTCTCTCTCTCTCTCTCTCTCTCTGTCAGTTGTGGGGCATGAACTCAGGGCCTGGGATCTGTCCTTGAGCTCTTTTGCTCAAGACTAGCACTCTACCACTTTGAGCCACAGCACCACTTCTGGTTTTCTGGTGCTTTATTGGAGATAAGAATCTCATGACTTTCCTGCCCGGGCTGGCTTTGAACCGCGATCCTCAGATCTCAGCCTGAGTAGCTAGGATGACAGGTATGAGCACAGGCTGACCCCTCCCCACATGTCTGCACCCCCCCCCACATGTGCACACTTCTCTCTGACCTTGAAATGGCCTTGTGAATTCTCCTTTCTCTCTCCCTCTCCCAGGACCTTCCACCATATGTCTTATTTTTTCTTACTGAAGAACCTTTTCTGTTACACACACACACAAAAGCCATTGACTAAGATGGTTGTTTGCTGTTGCTGTTTTCAAATTGATTTTGGATTATTGATGGCAACTAAAATGTGGAAATTGCCATTTCCTGAGGCCCTGGTGTCCCTATCTCTCCCTTCTGTTTCACCCTCCAACACCAAATTCCTTGCAGTAAATATCACATGGGAAAATATCATATAGGGAAAGAATTTGAAATGGCCTATTTAATAATCAAGTCTTGGTATTATTATTGAGTGTCATAACAGTGTCTCCTACATTTTAGTTTCTTATCTACCATTACACTTTCCACTTGGTTTAAGAAGGTTAAATGGTTCACATGTGCAAATCCCAAACTACTCTGTAGGCCGAGATCTGAGGATCACAATTTAAAACCAGCTCGGGCAGGAAAGTCTATGAGACTCCTCTCCAGTTGACCACCACAAAGCCAGAGGAGGAGCTATGACTCAAGTTTTAAAGTGCCATCCTGGAGCAAAAAAGCTAAGGAACAACATTTCAGGCCCTGAGTTCAAGATCCAGTACTGTGTCTCCCCTCCTCCCCTCCAGAAGTTCAAATATCAGCAATAGATATTTAGTTCTTAGACATATATAAGTTATATACCAAATGCATAAGAAAGGGGGAGATGAATATCCTGTGTTTGCTTAAATGCAGAGTCTAGGTATGAAAGGATAGTTATGGAACTTGAGTGAGAAGTGGCTGTCAGTGGGGGTCTGGAGAGGGAGAGAGGAAGCTGTGGGGCATGCAAGTGCATTCCATCCATCTGTACCGAGATCGCAGGCAGAACACCACCAGACTGTTTTCAAAGGAAGAGGGGGTTGAGGGGATAGGAGGAGGGATGAACTTGCTCACAAAGAGCTGTGTGTACCTGTGGAAGTTTCCAATGGAAACCCTGCAGTACATTCAATGAAGCTGAAATAGAAAGACAGAAAGGGAAGAGGAGAGAAAGAGAGAAACAATTAGGGAAAGAGAAAACAAGAGAAGAAAAGAAAGAGGGAGAGAGAAAGCAACAATAAGGAATCCCAAGGTTGTATTTTGTCTTTTTTTGCTGTTAGTCGGTGAGGAAGAATTCCACGTTGCTCTGCCATTGGTCCTTGCAGTTAATATTTCTGTAAGTAGCCATTCCTGAGCACCCACTGTAGATTTAATTAGAATTCCTCTTCCTACCCCTTCCCTAGTTGACGGAGCTGCCAGGAGGGAAACTGCGGCGGCAATTTGAAACCTTGTTAGAAATTTATGAAGTGCTAAAATGTTTTATTCCCAGAGGCCGGCTTGCCAGTTCTCACCAGCACATCCCTGCCTGCGCTGGTGGGTAGGGGGCCGCCGCACGGCGCAGGGCTGCCTGAGTCCAGGATGCACAGGGTAATTAGCACGCAGAACAGGCCAGGGCCATTTCCCCTGCACCGACGAAGACCAGCAAGAAGGCAGGAACGGAGAGGCAGGTGTCGGGCCAGGGATGAAGGCCAACTCTGCCTGCCTTTAATAAAAGACACCGGGTCTCACTGGGAGGCCTGGCTTGGGTGCGGAAATTCAAACAAACAAACACCGATTTTACCGGTGGCCTCTAGCGGATTATTGGCTTATTTCTTGCAAAATGGGCCTGAACTAATTTGTGCTGGCGAAAGATGACTTCTCACAAATGGGACAGGTCTGCTGGGGTGGGCTGGGGGCGGGGTGAGGATGGGGTGCGGCATGGACACCTGCTTCAGATTACCACCCACCTTCCCCCCGCCCCCGCCCCCACACATGGCTTCCCAGAGGCCTCTAATTGCATTCTCTGAAGGGTACCGTGATTTCTTTTGTTTGTATTCTTCATTTTGGTTTGATGCTTATATTTTGGAAGAATGGGAGGAGTAAGGAGGATGAGGAGGAAGAGGAAGAGGAAGAAGAAGGCCAGACCAAGGTATACTAGGCCTGGCCAGGGAGCTGCTTCACCTTCTACCTTCAGGCTAGCTCTGAGGGGTGGGAGGGTGGATGGGGGGGAGGGGAAGAAAATAAGGAGAGGGGTGAGGAGGAGAAGCTGGAGCCAGAAGGGGACTTGTGCCCCACTCTTTGCGATAATCTCCCCACGTGGAGTGGAGCTAACAACCCCCGATCCAGGACAGGCAGCCCTGAGCACACCCTCTCCGTCCATACACACTTTCTCTGCCTGTCCAAACAAAAGTCTAGCATAGTTGTTCCCGGTGCGTCAGTAGTAACCAGAGAATGGTGGGTTGTATGTCTGCCCTGCTGTGCCGCTTGGGGTGTCCAGACTCGCTGGGGTGTGGACTGCAAGGGCGACCAGAACATTCTGGGATCTGCCTTACCCCTTCTGCCCAACTGGCTCCCTTCTTCTCCTAGGGCAAGCAGTTGACTACAGAGTTGGCATTGGCTTCAGAAACTCAAAAGGGAACTGTAAATAAGCCCCAAAGAAGAACAGAGTGTAAACCGGCTGTGGCTGTGGCACTGAGGGGTAGGTTTCAATGAATTTCCAACATAAATGGTTCAGCACAGAGCTTCGCACAGAGCAGTTGCTCAGTCAGCGTGGCCAGGTTTCTACAGTGTCTCATTTTGCTCTGAAACCCCTGTGACAGGGGTCAAACCAACCCCTGCCTGGACTCTTGAGAAGCCAGTCAGAAACTCAAGGCCGGATCAGGACTTGTACTCCGGGCTGTGTCTGTGTTCTCGGTCGCCGCCATGCATGCTGGGTAGAAGAGAGCTCTAGGCCACCCAGGACATGGCAGTTGTGGCTTTGCATTCCCTCCAGGCCAGGTAGACTCTGGTGCAGAGGCTACCCCCCTGGCTCCCAGAGTCCCCGAGAGAGGCGATTAGTTGTGGCTGCCTGGAGTGACCACTTGGCATCACAGCATCACCGGCCAGCTTCCTTCCTCAGCTTCCGGCTGGGCTTTGGAGATGGCAGTTTTCTTGGACTTGCAGAGGTAGATTTAGTGTGCCCATGACTCTGTTCCTGCTGCATGTGCTGTGGGGGAAACAAAGGCTGGTGGAGAGCAGGTAAGAGCCCCCACCGAGCTTACGAAGGTAGGAGATCTCAGGCAGTGGCCGCGTCCGTGCGTGGGGCGGGCGGGGGTGTCTGCCCTGGGTGGATGGACTGGGAGAGGGGACCGAGGGGAGGAAACTTGTTAGTTCTCTCCCAGCATTGCCTGTGCCACAGCCGTAAGCAACGGAAAGAACCGAGACCATCCGCACACGGCCCTGGATTTGCAGATACACATTTCTCATTTATTTATTTATTTTACCTTATATATTTTCCTTTTAAAAAGTCACCCTTACGTAGTTGTAGACAGGGGTTTCCAGGCAGGGCTGTCACTTCCTGGAGTACGACACATGCAGATGAAAACATGAGTTGCAGACTGGTCAAATGAGAAGCCGTGATGCCGGTCAGCCGCAGAAGCACCAACTCCAAGAGCCTCCCCCGCCAGCCCCGCTCCACGAGGAGCCAGCTCTGGCTGCTCTCCTCAGGTTCCGTGCAGCCCAGCACAGCCTTATGGTCTGCTTTGCTCTTTCTTGGCTCTTCCACTTGTGAGCTGTGTGTCTGAGGCTCCATTGAGCCCCATGGGGAACACAGAGCTAAACAGGACATTTAAGATAACCGGGCCTCGTCTTCAAGTTGTTTAAAAGCAATTACTACCATTAGTTTGAAGTGCTACCTCAGGCGACACAGAGAGGAATATGCACCTAACAATCTAATTGGTTTGTAAATGGATTCATTTGGGGCTTGACGGGGAAAAAAACCCCAAAACCCAACAGGAAATGGGTTAAATTTGCTATAGTGTAGATCCAAAGATGGAGAGCCGGGTGTGGGTTCACGCCGTGTGAGGATCCGTCGTTTTACCTGAGTGTCTCATGTTTGATTCACCTGAAGTAGAGGCAGACCCCCCTTCTCTGGTCTGAGTTTGTTTTCTGCTTCCCTAAATGGAGTGATGGCTTTTCCAGTTCCACAATCATCATCCAATCCTCTTGGTCTTTCCTGAAGTTTGCAGTATCTCGCCGTGCACTATCCCACACGACCAGCTTTCCCAGGGAGGGAGGTTGTAACCCAAAGAACATCTCCTCACCTATTAACTAGATGAGACGTGGTAGATGCCCTTCTCAAGTGTGTGTGAATTACCTAACAGCACATTTCCCAGCATTCCCTATGATGCAGGAGTGCAGCAAGCTGGCGTCTCAGAGAGACAGGCCCCGCACTCAGGAGGAGGGATGCTAAGTCCCCTTCCACTTTCTCTCAAAGGCTGAAGGACGGATCGAGTAGATTCAGGTAGAGGCCACCTGATAGGCTGCTAGGGGTGTGGAACCCTGTGTTCTCTTCTTGGATCTGTTACTTGATTCATTCATGTAATAATTGCTTGGGCTATACTAATGAAAAATGTAGACTTTGTGTTTCCGTTCATGTCCTTTCCTTCCCTCCCTCTTCTCTTCCCTCTTTCCCTCCTTCAGTTCCTCTCTCCCTCTCTGTTCCACTTTCCCTTCCTCTCTTCCACCTTTTCGACCTTTTGTTGTTGTTGGTCCTAAGGCTTGTACTCAGGGCCGGGGTGCTGTCCCTAGGCATCCCCCCTACCCCCTCTCCCGCTCAAGACTAGAGCTCTATCACTTTGAGTCGCAGCTCCACTTCTAGTTTTTAGATGGTTAATTGGAGATAAGAGTCTCATGGCTTGCCTGCCCAGGCTGACTTCAAATTACAATTCTCAGATCTCAGCCCCCTGTTAGCGAGGATCACAGGTGTGAGCCACCAGTGCCCTACAGTTCTTCCTTCTCTCCCTCCTCTCTATTCCTGCTCCCCTCCCTTCTGCCTCTCTTTATTCCCTTCCCTTTCAACCTCCTCCATCCCTCTTCTTCCCTCTGTTTTCCTCCTCCTCTATCTGTCCCGTCTTTCCTCCCTCCTCCTTCCTTCCCTCTATCCTTTTTTCCCACACCCCCCTTTCTTCCTTTCTCTGCAAGCCTTGTTTTCCTATTTCTTGTATTTTGTGCTCCATTCACAGGACTTTCTTTGGACATCTGGATTTCTGTCCAATTTATCACAAGTTTTTTGTAATAGTGACTCCATAGTTTTTCACATCTTGCCTCAAATTTTCTTGGTCTCCTTGCCAGCTGTGACTATTCATGGATGCATACACCGTCTCCCCAGGGAGAACAGCAGCAGGGCGGCCGCTGCCTCCACACATGGCCTTCAGCTGCAGGGACGAGAAGGCCTCCACCCCAGGGGAGGCTCTGCTCTCCACACTGCCTGGACCAGAGGAGGGAGCGTGGGGAGGGGGAAGAAGACCCAGAGGAGGGGGAGAGGGACAGGGAGGGGACAGAGGAGGGGACAGGGAGGGGGACAGGGAGGGGACAGAGGAGGGGACAGGGAGGGGGACAGGGAGGGGACAGAGGAGGGGGACAGGGAGGGGACAGAGGAGGGGACAGGGAGGGGGACAGGGAGGGGACAGAGGAGGGGGACAGAGGAGGGGACAGGGAGGGGGACAGGGAGGGGACAGAGGAGGGGGACAGGGAGGGGACAGAGGAGGGGACAGGGAGGGGGACAGGGAGGGGACAGAGGAGGGGGACAGAGGAGGGGACAGGGAGGGGGACAGGGAGGGGACAGAGGAGGGGGACAGGGAGGGGACAGAGGAGGGGACAGGGAGGGGACAGAGGAGGGGACAGGGAGGGGACAGAGGAGGGGGACAGAGGAGGGGACAGGGAGGGGGACAGGGAGGGGACAGAGGAGGGGACAGAAGAGGGGGACAGAGGAGGGGGACAGAGGAGGGGGACAGGGAGGGGACAGAGGAGGGGGACAGGGAGGGGACAGAGGAGGGGGACAGAGGAGGGGGACAGGGAGGGGACAGAGGAGGGGGACAGAGGAGGGGACAGGGAGGGGGACAGGGAGGGGACAGAGGAGGGGGACAGGGAGGGGACAGAGGAGGGGGACAGAGGAGGGGACAGGGAGGGGGACAGGGAGGGGACAGAGGAGGGGACAGAGGAGGGGACAGGGGAAGGCCTGACGTCCTTCTCTGTGGCTCCTGTCAGCATCCGGGTGGGCTGTGGGCTGTGAGTACCTGTCATCAGTTGGGACACAACACAGAGGCCCAGCAGTGGGAAAGGGAAGGGATGAGCGCCGTGCGGGGGATCTCCGAGTCCAAGGGGGGCCACAGTTGGAATATTTATTTATGATTTTGGCAGTACTGAAGAAGTGTGAACTCAGGGTCCTTTGCCTGCTACGGAATTCCACCACCCGAGCCACACCCCAGCCCCTTGTTTCTTCGTTTTATTTGTGGAGGGGACGTTTTAGGGCCACGTGTCTCTGGGGAGGGCCAGCACCAAACGTGGTCGTGGGGCCCTTGCCTCCCAGGCCCCTGGAATGTCAGGAGTGGCAGCACAAGGCACGCCTGCCGTGCTGGTTCAGAGGGGGTCTCGCTAGCTTCTCCCCCGGGGTGGCCTTGAACCATCTTCCCTCCTATCTCAGCCTCCCAAGTGGCTGAGGATCACAGACGGGAGACACTGCACACAGATCTAGGACTCGGGAAAAAGAGATGGTTACTTGGGTGAGGCGCTGGGAACAGGGGCCTTGGATGGCTTTTCACCATCGCATGCTTGTGGGCACACACTGCTACGTGTGCTAGCGGGACACTAAAGGCCTCTCGCGCCGTCGTCTCCATAACCACGGCGGGAGCCAGGAAACCACCTGCGGTGCCCTAACCGGAGGAACCTTCATCTGTCAACACGGAAGTCTTCCTCAGTGGCACAGTTAACCGAGGAAGGAAAGCACCTATCAGTTTTGTCCCCTTGAGTCACACTGCCAGAGTCTGACCAGATGGTGATTTGCAGGACATTGCTTGACTTTTGTTTTTTGTAATTTTAGTTCCTCTTATTTAAACCATCAATAAGGATTACTTGGTGACAATGATGATGAGACTGATGAAACTGATAGTAATTATCATGGCGGAGAGTGATGATGGTATTGGTCATGATGTGGCAGTGAAGACGACGTTTGTGATGGTGATGGTACCATGATGACAGTCACCCTGAGGAGGCGGTGGGTGAGGATGGTAGTGATGACGATGATGATGAAGGAGATGATCAGACTGACAGTGTGGCACTGATAATGGTGCCAATGGGGAGGACGCTGAGGATGGCAATGGTTATGTCAGAGGCAATGATGATGATAATGGTGATGTCACTCACTGTCTCTCTGCCGTCTGCTGGATGCCTACAACCTTGGGCTCTACCCCTGCCCAACCGACCCTGGTGGCCTAGAGTGGGGCCAGCCCTCTAGAACATTCTGTTGGTGCTTCAGTTTTTGGGCGACACCAGGCAGGGACCACCGACAGCCCCCAGGGGCAGGAACCAGTGTTTCTCATTGGGCCAGGGAAGGGCTCCACCTACCAACGCCATCGCAAGTCACTTCCTTCCGCCTGCCCTCCCGCAGGAAGTGGACTTCTATTAGCTTCAGCGGCTGAAATTTGGGGGTTAATTTGTCGTAGCGGCTATTGTTTTCCTAACTGAATGTTGAAATCACTGAGCCTCTTGTTGTAGAGAAGAGGTGTCTAAAACAAGGAGGATTCAGACGAGCCCTGGGGTGATGTGGCCCTGTGGGGAATGAGGCATCTCAGATGCTTGGAACCCATGAGGAGGGAGGCAAGGCCGTCGGATGGGGAGGGCGACCCATGCATTCTCTTTCCATGAGTCTCAGCTGGGGAATGGATGCTGGTAGGTAGCGATGATAGTCTTCCTCAACTGAGCCCCAGAACCAGGGTGACTCAGTGCTCATCACCCCCCGCCCCCACTCTCCCTGATGCCAGCAGAGAGCAACGGGGCTGAGGGACAGGAGACCTGCTCCTTCCTTCCCTCAAAATCCCTCCCGGCTGAGTTCCTGGGTGGGGAAGATCAGAGTCTACAGGGTCTGGTCTGGCCTGGCCTCTCCTTGTTTTGTGTGTGCTAGTTCTGGGGCTTGAACTCAGGACCTGCACCCCTTCCAGCTTTTTTGAGTAGTTCATTAGAGATAAGGGTCTCACCTGGACTTTCCTGCTTGGGCTGGCTTTGAACCATGACCCTCAGACCTCAGCCTCCTGAGTAGCTGGGATGACAGGTGTGAGCCACCAGCGCCCAGCTGCTGTCTGGTTTGTCCTGTGTAGTAAAGAATGTTCATCAGCAGCCCCGCCCTACTCGTGAGATACCCCGGAAGCCCCTGTCTGCTAGGTGGGATGGTTACTGAGATCTTCAGCCATGGCCGAGCATTTCCTACCGATCTGCTTCAGGTAGACTGTCCCCCCAAATAAAGAAAGACTCGGAGTAGGAAAATGCAGTCCTTCTGCTCCCACCCTCCCTTCTTGTGCTCTGGTACCTGTGAAGTTCTGAGGAGGATGCAGCTGCCTGGCCTTGTGTTTCTCCTGTACGACGTGTGTGTGTGTGTGTGTGTGTGTGTGTGTGTGTGTGTGTGTGTGTGTGTGTGTGTGTGTGTGTGTGTGTGTGTGTGTGTGTGTGTGTGTGTGTGTGTGTGTGTGTGTCTGCACCCTTCTAGTGCCTGGCACCATTTTTCCAATCACTTGGACTTTCTTTGTGTCTGGCAGAAAGGTGGCAATTTCAGAGAAAATTTCTCACACATTGGAAGGAAAAAAAATAGATGTGGATATTTTCTTCTTCCATGAATGTTTAAGCAGTCAGGACAATTCTCTCAAGTCATGTTTCATATGCATAGAGCCGCTGTGCGGCACGAAAAGCAGGGAGCCTCTGCCAGATGCAGATGGCTCTCTTCTGTGATTGTAGATACCTAGGAGTCTGAGAATAGGAGGATCGTGGTTTGAGGCCAACCCAGGTAGAAAAGTTCTTGAGACTCCTTTGCACCACACAGCTGGGCATAGTGACAATATCTCTCATCTTGAGGTAAATATACGGCTGAGGATTGTAGTTCTAAGACCTCCTATGGAGGAAAGCATTATACAATAGTGTACACCTGCCACCCCAGCAGTGACAGGCAGCTTAAAATAGGTGGATTGCTGTTTAGGAGCATATCCTGGCAGGAGGTGAAACCCTATCTCAGGAACAACTAGGGGATTTCATGAGTGAGGTGTGGCTCGGTGGGAGAGCACACCCATCCTCCCCCCCCCCCAGGAGCATGAAGCCCAGTTCAAACTCCAGTTCTGCCAAAAAAAGACAAGACAAAAGCAGAGCTGAGTGTTGAGAAGCAGAAGTGGTTGCCGTATCGGTGGAGCTGGCTTCCAGCCCGGGACCAGCACAGAGGATCCTTAACTAGAGACGAGCCACCCATTGCACCTTCTGCGTATTCCAGGATCCTCTCAAGGAGTGTTCTGCTGTTTTTTTTTTTAATGCATCATTCTCATACTTTTCTTTGATCCAAGCTATAATCTTCTGGTTTTATGATACATGTAGCTAATTAAGAGTAGTTTGGGGGCAAAGAGTCACTGATTTTGCAAAGCATGTTCACTTGGCATTTTCTCAGTAATTGTATCAGCTATTTTAGGAATGAGAGCTGACGTGTAATTAATTCAGGGACCCTTATTCACAGCAGTCAGGAGAGCACCCTCCAAGGGGAGGGAGTCAGAGAAGAATCAATATATCTATGCTAACGCAGAGAAATATGTATCATCTTAATTATCCCATGGTTCTTCCTAAAGGAGGTGTGAGAACCTAGACATTGTCAAATCATTGTCATTGTCACCCTAGGCCTTACAGGCCCAGCTTCCCCTGGGCAACACCCTCGATTCCTTCCGTGTTGGCAGTTCTAAGGGTTAGAGCACCCTTGCTTAAAGGGTGCAGCATCTCCTCCTTCCACTTCTTTCTTTGGGCCCTGGGGCTGCCAAAAGCCTTCTGTTCTATCCAGCGCAGAAGAGTCCAAGAATTCTCCCATCAAAAGTGTCCCAGGTTGTATGAGGCCTGGTTTCCAAATACATTCCGAAGTCCTGGGGGTTAGGGCTTTAGCAGAATCAATTCTCTGAATTCCAAATTCTCTGAATTTGGGAGAGACAGTTCAGTCCCTAACAGAAGGAAAGCAAGGAAGTTTTATGAAATGTATGATTATGATAATGATACTTCGCCACCTCCAATACACAACTGCAACCCTGCTGACTTAGAGTCTGGATTATCTGGAGTTAGGTTCTGGTTCCTGCGGCATCATCCTCTCCTGTGCTCTCTGTTGCCAAGGCAACCGTCTTGTAGCATCACATCTGATTGTCTTTACAGGGAGACAGCCATCCAGGGCTGGACCACATGCTCAGTTGCTAGTCTTGGGGTGTCTTTGATGGACTAAATTGGTTACTTCCTCCTTAAAATATCATCTTAAAATAGAACTATTCGCTCTTTACCAAAAAGATGTGATTTAAAAAAAAAAAAACCAAACTCTGGCAAAAATACGATGTCTCATCCATAGCATTGTCTTCATATTTCCTCCTGGAAATGGGTGATTCTGGAAATGCATGAGTCTCGGCTACAGTCATAACTTTTGGGCATGACAGCTCAATCTGGTTTCTGGAAGCCATCACGAAGGGGATGTCTTAAAAGTCTTCTCCTTTAGATTTAAGCATGCTCTGCCGAACATCCAGCCACCTAACTCTACGCCAGCCTTCTGAAACAGATATGCCTCCGGGATATTTCTCCAAATGAAGTGTCAAGTCCAAATCAAGTCAAATTTCCCAGGGGGGAGAATGGCCTCTATTTTCTGACTTCCTCTGGCGCCCTGGGGGTGGGCATGAGGGGAAACCCGGCTCAGGACACAGCTGGCTCTGGTGGATTTGCTCCATGGGGGAAAGCCCCAGATAGCTGCAGGGCCTCTGTTAGGTACAGCCCAAACCTCACAAGTCACAGGGCCCAGGGCTATTCCTGATGTGTCTAGTTGCCTAGAGAATGTTGGAGAGCCATTCTGTTAGGAATGCTTACTCTAACAAGGAGGATGTGATTCTTCTCTCTCTAAAGAAGTTTCTGTGACTCAGCGAATCCATGCTCCTGTGACAAGCGAACTGTCATCACTAATGACTTCCAGCTGATATTTCGTCCCCGAGGGGAACTTGTGAGTGAGTGTAGTCGTCAATTAGCATGAATGCCACAATGCCCTTGAACTCGCCGTGTTTTCATCGCAGGTTCAGGTTTAGGGGATGTCTGTAGAGGAAGCCACTCTGAAAATCATGTTTTCTGGCTTGGTAGTTTCCATCCTCAATCAAATGTAAACAAATTCTGAGAAGAAGTATGCAGAAGTAGGGGATGAGGACATTTAAGAAGAACAAAAAGACACCGGGAGTAAATGCTGCCACCAAAGATATTTCACGGTAGCATCTGCTTGAGTTTGCCCTGCATGAGGACAGGTTGTTGAACCCATGCCTATCCACAGGTAAGAGATTCCATATATAAGGCTGTAGAATGAGCACTGAGAAACATAGGGTATAGCAGCCACACCCCTTTTATGCAACCCTGACATCTTTATTCTGCAACAATGGGGAAATGGTAACCCCAGGTAGGTAAGATTAGACATTGAACGGCTTGGACACAGACTTCTGCCTCTCCTTCCCGAGGCCGGAGCACAGGACTTACTCTTCATTTACAGAGTCTGAGTCAAAAAGTAGTCATTTGCTTCATCGGCCACCTAGACCCAAATCCCACCTCCATTCTTCCCGAAAGAAGTAACCATTCCTGTCATTTCCCAACTCTAATATAGAAAGAGCAGTGCTAGTTATCCATAAGGGGTGCTTGGAGAGCTAATGTTAGGTTATTCTGTGCAGAATACTTAGCATAATCTTGGCACACGATGCATATTTAATAAACACTAGCTCTTCAGCCATGCCAAAACCCAAAGTGATAGAGCAGCCTTAACCTACATTTTCAGACATTGTGCAGAATTGTGATTTAAGGTTCTCATAAGAAGATGTGCTTGGCTAGGTACACAGTGTATTTCTTCGAGCTCATTCCAAAGCCTTATAAAGTTTAATAATGCACTTGGTGATACTTCCTTGGTGGAAATGAAGCTAG
Source organism: Dipodomys merriami (assembly GCF_024711535.1). Taxonomy (NCBI): domain Eukaryota; kingdom Metazoa; phylum Chordata; class Mammalia; order Rodentia; family Heteromyidae; genus Dipodomys; species Dipodomys merriami. Next base: position 119,242,399 of record NW_027203381.1, on the reverse strand, counting down.
CTAACCATATAAGTAGAGATTAAAGTAATGTCACAACTATCTGTATGCCTCTCCTTTGCCTTTGTGCATGGAGAATCTGGCATAAGCAGGTCCCTTTCCATGGCCCTGGGACTCTTCCACCATAGAACCTAGAAGCAAACACCCAGGATTTTCAATGAGATACAAGTAAAGTTCCGTCTAAATACATAGGCATTGGGAGACCGATGGCCACACATTATATGTCACTGAGAATTATTTATTTGTCATTGAATTTAGTCCAACAGTTGTGTAGCAGAGAAGTATGGGTTGAAATTCTTGTATATAATAAGAAAATTCTAACATATGTTTAAGGGGACAAAATCTACCCCTCCAAGATCTACTATTTAAGAACTAAAATTTGGGTGTGCGCAATAAGCCTGTTGCAGTGCACTGCAAAGGCCTGGGTGCTGCGGGCGTTCCGGTGGTGGAGGAGATGGAGACGTAACCAGGACATCCTCAGGGAAGAGGCCCCAGCCAACAGGAGAGGAAAGGGCAGGGTAAGGACGGCCAGCTGGCTGGAGCGGAGAGCAGAGGCAGGGGAGTAGAAGGTGGCATACAAACCCAGCAGCGGGGAAGACCTGGCTTTTCCCTGCAGGGGAGGCAGAAGCAGCCCGACCTGCCTGGCAGGAGGGACTGGGGTGTGGGTGGGGAGAAAGGTGGAGGCAGAGAGGTTGACTGACCTCCACTGTGCTGATCAGAGCCAGGTAGGTCACTGTGGCTGGGACCAGAGAGGTGGTGGAGGGAGAGTGAGTGGCAGGCTCTTGGGGTATTTCAAGATAGCATCAGCTCATAGATTCCCAGATACAGAGACTTCAAGGTGTGCAGAAGTCAGGACATCGGGGAAGAAAGGCCCCCTTAACGGGGGCCTTTTTTGAGTCTTAGGAAAACTTGGGGATTTTATGGAGACGATGGTTTTGCATGTTCTATGTATCTCTTTCTCCAATGTCGACCATTGGGCAAGACCCAGATACAGAAGTGGGAAGGGCAGAGGGCTTCTTGGATGTGAAGAAAATTAGGAGGAAGTGGAACAGAAGAGGTGGACAAACATGTTACCAGAAGTTCCACTCCATGAAATGCTGTGCATTTGCGGTGCAGCCGCTGGTGGGGGTGGGATTTCTCCATCCGCATCTCCTCACACCACCAGGCAGATACAGGGTGGGAACCAGCCTTCATGGTCCAAGTCTCTGATCAGGGAACTTGATGTTTTGCTGTCAAAGCTTCCCATGGTTTTCTAAGTCTTCACTTTTATTGAGGGATCATTGGCTTATTGTAAACCCAGTTCAGAAGTGTAATTCAATGACTTTAGTTCACTAAAAAAAATGTCCATTTTTATAACAGGGCTGGCTTGTACCCTTCAGCTCTTACTGTTTGACCTACTCAACCTGACCCCAAACCTCAGTAAATCAATGATCTACTTTCTTTCTCCCTAATTTCCCTCTTCAGGATATGTTCTATGGATAGAATCATCCGGCATGTGTTTCTTTTTCTAGCTTCCTTTAGCATAACACCAGCCAGGGCCATCTAATTGTACTATATCCCTCTGCTTTGCTCAGTAGTATTTCATTGCATGAATGAACTCCATTTTGTCAATCTCTTCTCCCGCTGTGGGCACGTGGCTTGTGTTCATATCTGGCTATTACAAATTATGCAGCTTGAAGCATATGTAGACATGTTTTTGCATTTTTTTTTGGTCAAGAGGCTAGACCTCTGGGCCTGGGCACTGTCCCTCAGCTCTTCAGCTCAAGGCCAGCGCTCTACTACTTGAACCACAGTGCTACTTCCTGTAGATATGTTTTTGTGTGAACAAGTGTCTTCCGTTTTCTTGGCTGTGTGCCTAGTAGCAAGACTGCACTGTTTCCTCTAGGATGATGGCGTGCCTCGGCCGTCATCTGATTTCCAAAGGAAATCAGACTCTGTGCTGCTGGCCCTGAAAGGAGAGCTCCTAGAGTGCAGAGACGCGCTTGGCCGGATCACTGGTGTGCTCCAGGATCTTCACAGGCAGGGCCAGGCACTTCTCAGGTACAGAGCGAGCTATTTATAGGGGAAGAATGAGTGCGTGGCTGTAACTACCTCTCCCGGGTCGTTTTCCACTCTCAGCTATGTTCTAAAGCTGCAGTCACCGCAGCCTTCGCCCTCGCCACCTTGATGACCACAACTCAATGTTGTCATACTTTTCTTTTTGCCCACAGAGTGTTGTACTCGTTCCTGTGGGTAGTTTTCCTATCTTCTCTGGGCTGGGTAACTTTATCACTCAAGTTCCTGTAGCATTCTGGAAGAATTTCGAGGACCCACCATTTAAATTTTGAATTAGAATTCATTAGAATCAGAATGAGAATTCTCCCCACTTGCCCAGAGTACCCTCAGACCGAAATGAACTGGAGGACAATGCATTCCAAGGCCTTACCCAAAGCGTGGAACACAGCAAGTGCTCAATAAAGGCTTCAGGAGGGAAATGGCAGTCATTGCTGGCTATGAAATTCTTTCACATGATTTAATCCAGCTATCTCTGAGTGTTGAGGCATGGTAACATGCAGACTTGTCTATTTCCACATTGGTCATAGTCCTTGGAGGTGTGGTTGGGTCATCTGTTCTAAGAATCTGAGGTATCTAGAAGTCTGCACTGGATGGAACAATCTTTCAAAGCCTTCCTTCTGGTTGTGAGGTGTTGGTACCCCAGGACTTCGTTTTGTGGGTCTCATGTGACATCATGTTCAATGTTTCACTGAACTTTCTGTTAAGGTGGCCCTTCAAGGTGGCCCAAGACCTTTGCTGGAAAGGGCATGAGTCACATTGCAGCACGCAGGGTGACTGCTTAGCAACTGGCTGATCCCGTGGATGGAAGAAACAACAGCTCAGATTCCCTTTTGCCCATAGCTCTCTGATGTGTATCTGAGAGAATGAGTTTATGTTTTATTACACAGGCCCGTGGTGTGAACTAGAAAGAGAAATGTGGAATGCCTTGAAAATATAAAGAGAAGTGACAGCAATCCCCTATAGGTTACTTATCTCTTTAGTAGGATTAAACATTTATTTATCATTTTTCCTGCAGTCATTTTCATGATTTCACAAGCGGGCTCCTGGAATAAATGTTGCACATTTAGTCAAACCGCATTTCTTACGTAGCTCCTCATTTTTAAAGATGCTTCCATTCTTGTCAAGGCTACTTTTAGGAGAGACCAGGCTAAACTCGCATAGAACTAAGTTTTTATTTGGTTCAAAATTACTCACAATTGAGTTGGCAGAAGAGGACTGTAAAAAAATAAAAATCCCAGAAGTCTTTGTGGAATCAATTAGCATTGAAGAATGACAGTTACCTCATCCCTAACAATATGTTTGAGGGTAATGTCAGATTCTTAGAAAGCTGGAATGTAAAATTATAGTGCTACTATCAGCGTCTTTTATTTGAGTTAAAAATTACAATATTGAACTCTTAAACTCTGTTCCGATCAGAACTGATTTCTTAGTTGGCAATAATTTTCCTATTATAACCTAAGAAGCTTTGCTAAAGACTGTAATATTTGAGAAAGAAAACTACAAAACAGTTACTACCTGATGAACACCTTCCTCTCTCTTCTCTTTGGAGACGGTCTGTCACATTTATGAGGTGGATTTTTTTCTCCATCATCTTTGAATGAATGGTAGATTCTCTCCTTCCTGGCTCAACCATAGTCAGCCATGGCCTTGGTGGTCAAACCCTTGGTCCTTCCCAGAGATGGGACCAAAAGAAGGAAGATGGATGCTCATGCACATAGCTTGCCCCAAACTTAGCTTTCCACACAAAAAGCAACCATACTATGACACACGTAAGTTAAGGAAAAAGTATCTATTCTGTGTGTCTGTGGAGAATGCAACCTATATGACTTATAAATATCACAGAAGACTGAATAAACGAAAATAGAGGAATGTGAAGGACCCTCTAGTCTTCAGACAAATGCCTTCTCTGTCTCCACCCCTACTCTATTTGAAACTAGGCTGAGTGTTTAAATGGCTGGTCACGTGACCATCCAGTTGCGGCACGGGGCAGTGCAGACCTGAGTGAGCTCAGCCTGCTGCCTCACTTCTGCTCTATAGTTGTGTGACATCTTTCCCGTGGAGGTTTTCATCCTCTAGACTGAGGTAGGAGGCCACAGCCCACCCCGTCTCCACCCCAACCTCCTACTAAACATACCGCCTGAAGTTGGGAAACAATGAAGTTACCGAGTGTGCGGTGTGTAGGCGGTGTCTCTCCTTGGTTTCCGTGAGGGGCTCAGCTTCTTGGTTTCACAGAGTCAAAGCCAACATTCCCTATGGAACCCAGAGCAGGTTCCTTGGCATAGCTGGATCTGGCCATGTCTCAGTTCTCTGTGGGCCACTGCGTCACCTACTGCCGTATGTCCCGACGAACTTGTTATCGTTCAAACCCGTGGCGCAGGTATCCTTCCTGTCCTACCTGGCTCCGTTGGTGGTACCTCTGCCCAATGGAGTGGCTCAGTCCTTCCCGAGACTGTGGTGTGTCATCAGCCAGGATCCTCGCGCAGACCTGGGCCTGCGGGAAAGTCACAGCACGGCTGAGCCAGAAATGCCCAGATGGACGGTAGGATTGGACCTCTCTTCTGCTAAGGAATAAGCAGGCCTATCAGGGCTCCGACCTGCTGTGGGGAATCGGTGCCGTGCAGCTTGCACGGGCAAGCAGGGCTCCTTGTGGTGTGAAGGGAGCCTGGATTCTCGCCTCGCCCCTCTGAGTCAGCGCCTCCGGGTGAGGTTTCACCCACTCCGCCATCCTGCTCCCGGCTTCCAGCAATGGTCCGTTCCCTGGCTAGGGGGGTAACGCCCAAACCGCAAATTGTACGAAATAGAAATCTTACAAAAGTAACAATATCCTTGACCTTTTGCCCAACAATGCATGATGGGAAAGATGGATACAGGAAGTCAGTGGATTCACAAATGAACATTTAGGAAACACTGCAGTGTGCATTGATAAAGCGTTAAGCCCATCCGGCACAGATGCCGGATAGCAGTGGGGGATATGTTCTGAGAAATGCACTGTTGGGTGAACCCCTCGTCGTGGGCCTATCCTGGAGGGAGGACATCGAGAGTGGCATCTTTACACACCCCCAAGAAACATGGGGAAAAGTGCAAGTGTGGTTCAACAGTAGAGTGCCAACCTCAAGCGAGAAAGCCAAGCAAGAGCTCAAGGCCCTGAGTTCAAGCCCCAGTACCAGTGTACACAGACACACAGATACATACAAACACACAGACACACAGACACACACATACACACATACTCACACAGGCACACACAGACACACAAACACACACATACACACATACACACACAGACACATAGACACACACATACACACATACACACACAGGCACACATAGACACACAAACACACACATACACACATACACACACAGCCACACACAGACACATAGACACACACAGACACACACAGACACACAGACACCCACAGAAACACAGGATGCACAAGGCTGCTGTCAACACAACACAGAACACTGTCTACAGTAAACCTTTTTCAGATAAGAATGTGCTCTAAAGTGGTCATAAAATTGCATATAGTAAATGCATAAACTGGCAACATAGTGGTCTATTGCCATCAATGATATTGTGAGCCATGTGTACCATTTGTGTGGCTGGCAGGGTATAGCTCTCTTACAACACACATTGTAAACACGCGTACAAGCCCTGCTTCCAGCTGCCCCCTTAGGAGGGCTGCGATGCCACGAGATGGTAGAAATGCTTCATTGTCCAAAACACCTTGTGCTTGTATCGTGGAAATGTTCATTTATAAGACAGATGATAAACCAAGAGATCCCCAGAAATTCGCAGCCTGCAAGTCTCAGCTGCATCGTGACGTGAGTCAATGTAGGAACCGCTTCCAAAGCCCTCCCACACCCAGTGAGCTCTCGGGTTTAGTTGTGCCATATTTTTAGTTGCATTTTTAGTTTCTTGTGCTCTGGTATGGAATGACATCGGATCTTAATTGGCTCAATTTTAATTTTACTTATTATTAAAAAAATATGAGAGTTTGGCTCACCCCGTCATTTCAGCTACTATGGAGGCTGAGAATTGAAGGATCAGAGTTTGAGGCCAGCCTGGGCAGCTCCTGTCACAGTCCATAGCTGGATGCCACACGTGTGCCTGTTAAACTCGGTGGGAGGCTGAGATTGGGTGGCTCTCTATGCAAGGCCAGGCCAGGCACAGAGCCTGTGAGATGCTATCTCCACGTAATCCGGTGACGTGGTCCGGGCCTGCGATCTGGGAAGGGTGGGATGTCCACACACTGGCAGTTGTGGTTAGGGCCATGCTCAGGCAGGAAGAAAGCCGATCCTAAGCCTAGACGGTGAAAACGAGGCCTGGAGGCCTACCTCCGTGCTAGCGCAAGCGTGAGGCCACATTAGCACTTAGAAGAATAAAGAGAGAATACGTGCCAGCCGAGGCTGACACGGAGGGGTGTTGTGTTCAGAAAGCTGCTGGGGCTCTGTAGTCAGGAGACACAGCAGGAAGGAAGTGAGAAGGGCGGGAGGGAGGGAGGCAGGCGCTGATTCACCAAGTCCCGGAGACAGGGGTCCCAGCCGATGTCCTTCACAGGCCTTAACAGGAAGGCCCTAGTCTCCAGACACGCCTGTGGACCCTCATTATTTGGGCAAGGTCATTCCCTGTGGCTGGAGCTGTGGGGCTGACTCCCAGTGTGTAGCTTAGCTGAAGATACTTCTAGCTGCAGAGGTGTGGTGTGTGTATGTATGCATGAGTGTGAGTGTATGCGTGCATGCATAGGAGGGCATTGGCTCTACCAGGGAATCTGGAGAGAGCGCGGTGGTCTGAGTTTGGTCACCCCTGTGCTGTCAGCCTGGCTACAGGGCGACGTTCGGCTACTAGCTGGCTGGGCCAATCCCCACTCTCGCACTCATTAAGAAGTTTCAATGTTTACTCCAGATCCAGTCTCATGATCTTTGAATGGCGTAGATGTTTTCAGCCCTACTTACCAACCCAAGTTGAGTACATACAAATGGATGGGCAGGTGCATCTTATGACACAGACATTACAGCAACCTCACCACACTCCAGGAGCGTTTGCTGTTGTTTTATTTGTAGGAATGCAAACAGAAACACATTTAAATTTTAAAAAGATCAGAGGAAAGTAGTTTAGAAAATCCTATTAGGTAAAATACACAGGCACTAATATATGCACACACACACACACACACACACACACACACACACACACACACACACAGAGCATCAACAAATGAAGCAGAATCTAAAACCAGGGCACATTTTGTGTGTGTGCACTCGAACACAGTGCAAGTTGCATGGGCATATGTGGACCAGAAGAGGAAGTGTAAAGATCAATAGAATACGGTCAAAGAATATTATACTCCTGTGTGGAAATATCACAATGAAATGCTCTGCATTTACTTACCACTAGTGTGCTAATAAAAATGCGGGGAAAACACCCAGAAGCTGGCCTGGCAAGACTGAGTAATAACTTTGCCAAAATCACGTTATTAACTCTCAGCTGCCAACAGCAAATGCAATACGGGCTCAACGTTCTATTTTTATGATGACCCGTTACCCTTTTCAAATGCTGTGCATGTGGTTTTCCTTTTTTTTTTTTTTTTTTTCCGTAAACAGTGGTGAATTCCATCTCATGATACGTCTCTGTGTGCTGGGCAACCCGAGCTTCAGATCTCAGCCACCTCTCGGTGGATGGCTGCTGTTGCTGCCATTGCCCAATCTTGGTTGTGACATTCCTGGAAATAGCGTGAGACCAGACCCTGGCCTCCGTGAGCAGCAAACGATATAAAATATAAAATCCAGTTTTGATCTGTACTATGGGGGACCAAGAGGGGATAAGCTAATGTGTTCTTCAGTTATCAAAAGTTCAGTTCTACAGAACTGACCAGTTTGTTCACACAATTAGGAAACTAGACCCCAGCCTCTCCGTGCTGAGTATCCCGAGCAACGTCCAGTTCTTTAGCTTGAGTTGAGTCTTGTGGTGACTGCTCGGAGCTGACCGAGCTGCAGGCAGAGTGTGTGACGTTCCCTGACCAGCTGTTTCTGTTGTCTTCTTGCAGTTTTCACTGAAGAAGCTCACTCCAGCCTCTACTTTGTCAATGCATCTCTGCAAGAGGTAGTGTTTGCCAGTACCTCGGGGACGCTGGTGCCCTGCCCGGCCGCAGGCGTCCCTCCTGTGACTCTCAGATGGTACCTAGCCACGGGTGAGGAGATCTACGATGTCCCCGGCATCCGCCATGTCCACCCAAACGGCACTCTCCAAATCTTCCCCTTCCCTCCTTCGAGCTTCAGTACCTTAATCCACGATAATACTTACTATTGCACAGCTGAAAATCCTTCAGGGAAAATTAGAAGTCAGGATGTCCACATCAAGGCTGGTGAGTACGGCTTCCCCAAGCTTGGCGACCCTGGTGCCAATCTGTTCTCTGTGTCTCTGGTCATTTGTTCACTAGATTCCAAGGGGCTCATCATGTAGGAACTAAAGCTTGAACGTGGCTATTAAATTCTCCAGTTTATCCTAACCTTCTTATGTTGTCACTAACGGATGTTTGGATCCCCATTTTCTCTGGCTCACATCTGGTGTGGGTGTATTTTCCCTGTTTCCTCCTTCCCTCCCTTCCGCTCTGCCATCTGAGAGGAAGTAGAAAGGAGGGGACACGAAAGACAAATATTTGCATTCTCAGTGCAGACTGGAATAGAGAGAGACCAGTCTCATTTGCTCGCCATGTTGTGGAAATATGTTCTTTTTAACAACATATTGTGACTTTAAGATCATCACTGCTAGGAGTCAACTGGGAAACGCAGCCTGAGATGCGCAGACATCAGAGGCTTTGTACACAGGACATATTGTGTCCTTCTGTAGATCCGACAAAGCCCTGCAAAACAAACCCCCAGCCAGACTCCTGTTAGCAAACAGCATTCTGATTATTTTTTTTTCAGCCTGCCACTGACACACTGGCGTAAAGTGGCACAACGGAATCACAGGGCAGAAGAAAGGGCCTTGGGCTGGGGTCTCGTGCACCAGGTAGCTGGGGGAACTTTGCAATGACTGCTGCCACCAGTGAGGAAGGTTTTGGAGAAGACGCATCGTTGGGAGCACAAATGTGAGATTGTTCCCGAGCTCTTGCATACAAGCTCTTTGATATAAGCAATCAAACATCAGACTGTGACTCACTCTGCCAGCTAGTCATTTTCTCAACGATATTTTGATCTCCGTGACACGCTCATGAATTCCAAAATCTGCACAAGAATGCACTTAAGAAAGACGGAGGAAGACTGGCTTTAATCAATGGAAATTTGATATGTCAAATCATTAAAATAAAGCAAATGAAGTTTGTATAGGGACCTCCATGCCTGACAAACACAGAGATACAGTGAATGCTTTTGACTTGGCAGACTGAGTGTTTTAATGATGTGTTACAAGAACGTATTTATAGTCTACAAAGCTCCACTTATCCAGAGACCTGGAATTTCAGACAGCTCTATCTGTGTGAGATAATCCGTGATTTCCACCACCGGTTTCCTGTCAGAGAAAGGCATCACATGCTCATGTCAGCTTTAACTGCCGTTTCTCCGGATTCCTCAGTGTTTGTTGATTTGGCATGACACTGCAAGTTTGGTTGGGGGTGCAGAAGTTTCATCTGTGTCTTGCATAGCTACGGGATTAAGATGTGTGTGTCTGTATCAGAAACCCTGTAAACTGTGGCCCCGGCCTGCACTGAGGGGTCTGCTTGAACATATACTGTGGACAATCACAATGCCCAAGGGCCACATAGTGCCTCTCATTTTGCTCATTCTGAACGTATTAGAGTTGCCACGTGGGTGTTGGATATCACACCCGAGGCTTTGCTTTGCTAAGCACTTGCTGGGACACTGAGCTACATTCCCAGCTCCGCACCCATCTTTAGATGGTTTACTGGCTACTTGAACATCTGGTTTCACCTGTGTGCAGATGCGGAGCAGAACTGAATGGGCCTTCAGAAGACCAGATGGGGAGCACATGGGCTTCCTCCTGAAAGCCAAGTGTAGGAGTGACAAGGTGACTGGCCCCATTTTTCTGCCATGTGTCTCTGGACAGAGGACACGAAATGGGTTTGCACAGCAGTTCTGTTCATTCCACAGGTCAGGTGACCGAGATCCCCTTCCCTATGAGGATAGGAAACAATGGAAAGCATGATTGGTAGAGTGATAATAACAAAATATTAAGAATGAGGATATGAGCTGAGCACCAGTGGCTCACACCTGTAATCCTAGCTATTCAGGAGGCTGAGATCTGAGGATTGCTGTTCAGAGCCAGCACAAGAAGGAAAGTCCATGAGACTCTTATCACGAATAAACTACCAATAAACTACTCCACAGAAATGGAGCTGTGGTTCAAGCAGTAGAGTGCTAGCTTTGAGCAGAGGAAGCTCCGGGCAGTACCTAGGCCAGGAGTTCAAGATCCAGGACTGGCATACACACAAAAACATGAGCACATGTCAATACATTCAACAACCTAGATGAATAGAAATATTCTTGAGAAACACAAAATATGAACTCACCAAAGAAGTCATGGACACACTGAGAACTCTCACATCTATTATTTCATAGATAAATGTTTCCTAAAATGGCACCCCCCCCTCCACTCTGAGTTCTGAGAGACATTTAAGTAAGAAATGATAGAAAACAATCCTAAATAGATTCTTCAGCATCAGAGGAGGTCTGCATTACCCTGAAAGTAAGTGAAAATGAAGGCATTATCAGAAAGGGAAACCAGACAAATGTCCCTATGGGTAGGGAAGTACCAGGGTGATATAGATGCATTGTAATTATGAACTGAATGGTAACCCTTCGTACAACGGCTTAAAGGTAATGAAGAAGAAGAACTCCCCCCTCAAAAAAACTCCAATGGATGCAAAAAATGAACAAATCTACTCGTGATAATATTCTCAGAAAACTGAGACAGCAAAGGCAGATTTTCATTCCAATAAAAACAAGTAGAAAAATCCTAATACAGCACACCTCACAAACTGACACTGAAAGTGGAAATGTTCTCCTGTACTGCAAGGATCTTCAGCAATATTGTGTGTGTCTACCACTTCCACCGTGCATTGAATTAGAGGCTGCAGCCAGAGCAATATGACAAGAAAAAGACATGAACTGTGTGCAGAATGGCTCAGGAGTCTGCCTATCTTATTTGTGGATGAGAATCATGAATGCAAAATGTCTGATGGAATCTGCAAGGCAGCTAGTGGAGCCAGTAACTAACGGAGAGTGTCGCAGTCGTGGTATTCAAGGTCAACACATGAGTGCAAATGATAGACAGAATACTCTTTAAAGAGTATCTAAAGAATACTCTTTATAACAGGATAATACACACGGCGCTTATACAGTATTTGGGATTCAAAATCATCTAGAGGATGTATATAGGTGGACTTGCAATTATTGCTCTGTTTTGCTTAATTTTAATCTTTTTGAGACAAGGTCTCAATACGTTGCCTGGTCTGGTTTTGAACTCTGGGCTCAAGTGCATCTTTTGCCCCAGCCTCCCAAGTAGCTGGGACTCCAGTCTGACACTATTGCTTTACGTGAGGGACTGGTGCACCCTTGGTGTCGGTCCTAGGACGAACCCAGGCTGCCCGATGCAGATGGATGACAGTTCATCTAGTACTACTTTTGTGCCAGGTGTTGTTAGAAGTCCTAAGGTGATTTTTTAAAAAATGACTTACTACTCAAGTCAGGTGGGGAAGCAGGGTGGGAGTACTTCCCTTCTTCCTCTCTCTCTCTGGGGACCTCATGGGATTCTGCCCCTATAGACAGCTGGAATCACATTTGCTTAGACCTCTGTCCCTGTGATAATGGATTCCCCTCTCTCTGGTGGTTCAGCCTCTCTCTCTCTCTCTCTCTCTCTCTCTCTCTCTCTCTCTCTCTCTCTCTCTCTCTCTCTCTCTCTCTCTCTCTCTCTCCCTCTCTCTCCCCCTCCCCCCCCATCCTGCCTTACTGCCCTTTCCTCTTTGCTTCTTCTACCCTCCAACACGCTCATGTTCTCAGCAATGAGCAGTGTTAGTTGACTTGTCTCTTTGTGGCTTCTTTCCAATGTGAAACTTCAGCCTCAGGCCTCCCTAAGGGATTAGTTGTTTGCCTGCACAGGTGAGCAAACCCCCATCCTATCTGCATAATAACGGTGCTTCTGAGGTCAGACTCCTGGGAAACCCAACTTTATTTGAAAAAAATACCTGAAGTAAAACAATCAAGGCGGGGCTCAAGTGGTTGAGAGCCTGTTTAGCAAGCACGAGGCCCTGAGTTCAAATCCCAGTACTGCAAGAATAAAGCCCCTTCTCCCTCATGTTGCCTTCAGGGGGTCTGGTGGAACATTTCAAATTACACGCTTTCCTGTCGCGCGGGGTTTAGTGTATTGCTAAGAGCGAATGACTCTGTGGGACAGATGAAAGACATGAAATGTGCTAAGATGTCATGCAGTTATCACGCTGTGCATGCGCCTGGGAGGCGCTCGGCGTGAACCCCTTGGCCCTGTGTCTTACCAAGGCTCCTTTTCCTGCCTTGCAGTTTTACGGGAGCCCTATACAGTCCGTGTGGAGGACCAGAAAACCATGAGAGGCAATGTTGCGGTCTTCAAGTGCATTATCCCCTCCTCGGTGGAGGCGTACATCACGGTTGTCTCATGGGAGAAAGATACCGTTTCACTTGTGTCAGGTAGGCTGCGCGTCTCCAGCGTGGGGGGTATGGCCGGCTCCCCCCATGGCCGGCCCACTCAGGTCTGTCTGTCTGTCTGTCTGTAGGATCCCTGGGGGGATGCTAGGTGATCAGGATGCCAGTGTGTGGATATTGGTTTGCCATGGCTTAGTTCCTCACACTCTGGTGCACTAGTAAATGGATAAGGATGAGTTACTCCTTCTCTGAGTGTAGCCCTTATGGTAGCCTGTTTGGGAAAATGGTGGTTTTAGTTCTGCTTTTCCAAACAGGCAAGAAGGTGGTGTGTCTGCAAGATGCGTCGATAGTACAGGTGTGACTGATATTTAGAGATGAAAATGGGGGCCGTGGAAGCTTTAAATTTGTGAACGATGGCTCCTTTCAAATATATTCTGTTACGTCTTTGAACTTGGACTCAGGAGTCTAGTAAGCATATATATATATTATATGTGTATTATTTATAATATATATAGAGAGAGATGGGAAAGATATGCATGCATAGGAATAAGTTCTTGGTTTATATCTGGTTTCTAGAAATGACATGATGAACTATCTTCTAAGAAATTATGGTTCCTCTATTTCTAATGGTGTTTCCGTTGGCTTCTTGGTCCCTGCTGCTTACCTGGGAAATCCTGTGTGGGCACAACTCTCAGATTTCTCTCTTGAATTATTCTCTTGAAAAATGGTATATTAAAGAATGTATTGTCTGCTTTTGGAGAAGAATTGTGATGAACCTAACCTGTGTTCCAATGTGTGTGATAAATAGTTGCTTTTCTTTTCATGGCTTTGGCAATAATGGCTGTGTGTATGTCCCTCAGCTCTTCAGCTCAAGGCTAGTACTCTACCACTTGAGCCACAGAACCACTTCTGGCTTTTCTGCTTATGTGGTGCTGAGGAATTGAACTCAGGCCTCATGAATGCAAGGCAAGCGCTCTACCACTGAGCCACCTTCCCAGCCCATATGGTGACCCTTATAGAGCAGGTTGGACTCACCCCTCAGAGAGACATATCTTTTTTTTTTATTATTATTCTCAGATTATCCATTAGCTAGAGAGTCAAGGTTACTTTCTATCAAGGATGCATTTCAAATCCAATTCAAGACTGAGATATTTTGTCCTTAAAGAAGTATAGGGTCTTTTAGCTTTTAGTTTTCCTTAGTATTGTCTGTACAGTGAATGCACTAACCCTTATGCTTCAGTGGACAATAAATTCTTGCTGCTATGTTGATTAATGGTAATAATTTGTTAGCTTAGGGTACTGAAAATGTTAAAGTTTCAGAACAGAAACATGATTATAGTGACCAGCATAGAGATTACACTACCCATATGATTTGCTAATTCATGGTTTAATGTCTCCCCTCTTCAGAGGGCATTTCAGGTCTCTTCATGGCAGATGGAGAGATTGGATGGCATCATTTGGCTGAGCTCAGAGTTGGAAGGGAGGGACTTCCACGTTGGGGGCGGGGCAGTGTGGGAGGGCGGGCACTTGGGGCAGTGTTTGCAGTGTCCACACTCAGGGGACTAGGTGATGGGTATTTGGCCACATGTCACACGGCCCCCGCTTCAAGGTTTTCATGTCTGCCCTGGCAGGGGAGCAGAGCATGGGCGGCTGATAAACTGCCCCGCAGTGAGAAGAGCTCACATCATCTCTGGTCTGACTTAACTTCACAGAGCATGTCACGTGGCCACGCGTGAACTCAGTCAGGTTTGGGCCTGAAAAGAGGCCTGGACATCAGAACGAGAGACGGAAATCTTCCATCCCTGTGTGGCCTTTATTCTTACTTTCTATAATCCGTAACTCAATGTGGAGACCCTTAGGCTTTCTAGATGTTTCCAGTAGGTATTATATTCATGTGTAGGTTTCACCTTTTGGTGGTGATTAGATTTCTTTTTCTTCCAGGATGAGCCTAGTGGAATGAAAAGGGAATTCTAGGGGGAGGGTGCTGGTCTGTGGGCACACCATATGGACCTTGCTTATAGACCCCGATCCTCTTCTCCTCCCTGCCCTGACTCGTGGCTCTTGGTGGCATTGGGAAGGCCACAGTATGACTTTTCTTGTCCCATGGCTTTTCTTGTCCCAAATGTAGCCCCTGAGTTTTGCTCTTGAAGAGTCCATCAGTAAGCAACTTTTATTTGTGTATAAGCCATTGAGTGATGGTGGGGGGCGGGGCGCCGGGGCGTAGACTCAGCTCAGTCCGAGTCTAACAGAAGTTTAATTTAAGGAAACACGACCTTGCAGATGACAAGAGACTTCCAAAGCTAAGCCGGGATGTCTAATCGGAAGTTGAGCGCCAGCCTTCATAATGAGACTGGCTCTTATTGCTCCTGGGAACAGCAAGCCCATTGCTTAGGTAGTAAGCCTGGAAGGGACAGTGGCTGTGGTTTGATACTAACGCGTGTCCAACGTGCTCAGTACGTGAAGGCAGTCACAAAGTCCCTGCCAGTGACAAAATGAATGGGATGGTTCAGTGGAGAAGAGCTAGGCATGGGGTAAGCCTGAGGCTGGCTGGGCTGGCTGTGGGATCCTGGGCTGAGACTCTGTCTTCTCAACCGGGGAGGAGGGGGAGAGGGGGAGAGGGGGACCCCAGACAGAGGTGCTTTTTCTGAATGACCACTGAGCTCCAGGAAAAAAAATGTCCCAAAGTCTACATGCACAGAAGATGATCTGCAAGAGGTCAAGTTGCCTCTGCTTTGCCCGTAAAACTGATACCCCCAGCAACTGTTGTCTGACGAGTTTAAATCCACACACAATGTGGTCAACACACACTTACCTCTCCCTGGACAGTGCTGCCTGCGAATCGGGCTGAGAAATCTGTCCCAGGAAGCCGCTCTCCTGCTTGGAGCAGCTCACTGGTAGCCACAGCCTCTCCCTGTAGAAGGACACGTGATGGACTCGAATGGACCATGAGAAAACAGCTGTGGGAGTTCACATTGTGTGCGTGGCGGGGGGAGGCTGCAAAGGGGGCTAGGTTCTGGCTGACAGCTGGAGTCTGTTAGCCCAGGCCTTGGCTCCTGCTCAGGCCCCTGGCTGCGGTCTGCTCTGATGGGTTTCACTCAAGATGCTGGGATGCTCAGTCTTAGGGACCTGTAGACCACAGAAGAAAGGGTTCCTTTTGGTAGGTGAAATTTACCTTCATGCAAACCCATAGGCCAAGGGCTCCTTGGAAATGCTAGCTAACATAAATGAATATCATCTCCAAATTTTTCCTTCCTTCTTTCCTTCCTTCCTTCCTTCCTTCCTTCCTTCCTTCCTTCCTTCCTTCCTTCCTTCCTTCCTTGCTTGCTTGTTTGCTTGCTTGCTTGCTTGCTTGCTTGCTTGCTTCCTTCCTTCCTTCCTTCCTTCCTTCCTTCTTTGTGTAAGGGCTTTAACTTGTAGCCTCATGCTCTCACTTAGCTTTTTGTTTAGGGCTGGTGCTGTATCACATGAGCCATACCAACACTTGCAATTTTTTGCTGGCTAATTGGAGATAGAGTCTTAGGGACTTTCCTGCCTAAGCTGGCTTTGAACTGCGGTCCTCCTCTCTCAGCCTTCTGAGTAGCTAGTATCACAGGTGTGAGTTCATGTATTTGGGGGAAAAAATCCAAGAACCTGGAAAGTCAGCTTCCCGTACTAGCCCCCAAAGAAGGAAAGATTCATAATGTCTGCCACTCTTGCCCTGGGTGGAGGGTCCCATGCCTTTTCTTTTCTTTTTTTTTTTGGGGGGGGGACCGGTCGTGGGGCCTGAACTCTGGGCCTGGGCGCTGTCCCTCAGCTCTTCAGCTCAAGGCTAGCGCTCTACCACTTGAGCCACAGCGCCACTTCTGGCTTTTTTCTTTTTGCTTATGTGGTGCTGAGAAATTGAACCCAGAGCCTCATGCATGCAAGGCAAGCGCTGTACCACTGAGCCACCTCCAGCCCCCTATGCCTTTTCTTGGGTGCAGAAGTGAGCAGAGGCAGGCACACATCATGCCACCTAGTATTCTTAATCAATAGCTCGGATCTGACCAACTGATTTCTTCCCTCCTGGAAAGGAGTGTATGAGTCTGCATGCAGTCTTACTTCTCTGGCTGGGTGGGGGTGGGTGAATGGAGGGGACAGAATTTTGAGTATCTGAATATTCATGTAGTCCCATAAAAAGAATAGTGTGGACAGTCCTGCCTTGGAGATGGCCAGAGGCATAGGCTGAGATTTACCAACCGTGGGGTGAAGGGTAAGGATAGCAGCTTCCCGCCTGGGTCCCTGTCCCCTTGGGAGTTGGGCAGCGCCTGGGATTAGGAGGTGGGGGCAGTGAACGAGCCCAGTGTCTGCATCTGTCTCTCCTGATAAAGCTGTGCGTGGCTCACCAGGGGTTTAGCCACATTCACATCAAAGCCACAGCCCAAGGGTAACCGGATTTGGAAAATGGGAAAAAAACGCAAACCTATTACTCTCCTGGAGAAATCACCTCCCTGTCCGGCCGCGGCCCCTGTGGTGATAGTTCCTGTCTGCGGAGACAAAGGAGGCTCCATTTTCCAGGATGGCTCCTGGATGGCCTGAGAGGGTCCAAGCCTGACTCTTCCTCCTGGCTGGGAAAAGGGAACAATGCCTGCTCTCTGCATGAGATCTTCCTTGTGGGGCTTGTGGGATTTGGGTCAGGACATCGCAGGGGACCCCGACCCCCACGCCAAGGAGTAGCACCCCCAGGTGTTTTCAGGACCAGGCCTGCTCCATCCTGAGGGGCACAGAGGTCACGGTGCCGCTACGGAGGGAGTGTTGCTGGCTCGGCAGGCAGATTCTGTGCACCATGCTACAGGTGCACAGGTGATGTTGCCTGGGAGAAGCAGAGAAGATTCCAGAAAAATAAAATACGCCATTTAGAATGCTACATATTTTAGGAAGAATGCCATTTGCATTCCTGGAAGGACGAAATGCAACAATTACATTGTAGGAAGGAAGAAATGATTGACAGAGCCAACCAAGACAGACCACCTATTTATTAGGCACATCACAGTGGCCGATGCCAAGAGCCGGTGTGGTGGGATCTGTTCTCCCTGGGAGGGGGCGGTGTTGGGGACGTGATGGGGCTGCGTGGGCACGGAGAAGGAGCTTGCTCTGTTACTGCCATGAGCATCCATGGAGGTCTGAGTCCCCCAGCACTCTGGGAGTCACTGGGCACAGCACCTAGTAAGAGGCTGGCATGTCTACGGGCGTCTGTGTGTGCAGAGCGCTGGAGTCACGGGCTGCCTTTCTCCTTTCCACAGCCGCACAGCCATGCTGTCCCACTGACGGGACAGACAGTCAGCTCTGGACAGCGGTCAGCTCTGCCATGGTGGACAGTTGAACTGTGGTCTTAGTTCCTAGGGTTTCCCTGTAGAAGGACATTGCTGTCTCTTATGCTGGGATGGTCACCAGGATGAAGGGTCGTGAGGACGCATCTTGGCTAGTGGGGTCCGCTCAGGGTCCCAGGTGAAGAGGTGACGGCCGCTGTATCCCCGCCCCTGTCTCCCTGGGGCAGGCTAGCACCGGGTCCCAGCTCTGCAGATGGAGAACAGGCCAGAGGGTGGAGCAGGAATCGAACAAACGAAGGTCGGCGGGGATCTTGTTGCTGTTTCTCCTCTAGTCATTTTTGACATTTAAAATTTTTCCTTTACTGTTACTTAAACGTTTACTGCATGTAAAGCATTGCTTTAAGTGTTGCCATTAAAAAAAAATTATGTGACCTGTTTGAAAAGGATCCCAGTGAGCCAGAGACATAGAAGACTTTAAACACATTTAAAATGAATATACTTAATACAAAGGAGCTGCAATGACTATCCATTCAAAAGAAACCCATCTTTCTATAAATGAACCACCATGAAATAGATGTAATGCTGAATTTTACCTCAACTACTGCGTACAACATAATTTGGTGTAGATGAAGTCGGTATATTTCTGGGGAGATCGTCTGTGTATCTGTGTATTCTACCAACAATCATCTACCTATTATCTATTATATACCATCTATGTATCATTATCTACTTACAACCATCTATTCTCCAGTATTTTCATCCACGTATTATCTATCTCATCTGTCTATAATAATCTATCATCTCATCTAGCTATCTGATTTACCTTTTATCCATCTGATCTATCGTCTATCATATCTATCATGTATCAATTTATCTATCTATCATCTATCTATCTGTCTACCATCTATCTATTTATCTATTCTTGGTCTACTTGGGCATCCATAGCAAATTTCTACACACAAACCAGGGAGATTTATTGTGCATGCCCTCACCCCAAATGGACAAAGATTCAGCCACAGTGAATCCTCTCTTGCAGATGAGGGGGATTCGTTCTTTGTTCAAACTAAATTGCAAGTAAACACTTCCAGCTTCTCTCCTGTCTACGATCTGGCCATTGCTGCCCCTCCTCCCCGGCCATGCATTCTTTTGTCCTTGGTGCCCTCTGCATGGATCCGTATCTTTCTCTACAATTGTTCTTGTCCCAGGGGAAAAAAAGTTTTTTTTTTGTTTTTAATTAAGGGGCTTCATCAAGTCATTTCCAAGCCACAGATGATATCGGGAAAGAAAGGCCATGCTGCGCTCCCCCCCCCCCCCTGTCTATAATTAGAGGGTGAAATTTTCCATTCTAGGCATTGTTATCCCTTTGCATTGAAACCCTATCATTGAAACCGCCAAATGAACTTGCAGCGGAGGAGGGACGTTTCCAGAAGGGAACGCAGCCAGGCTCAATCGCTCGGTGGAGAGCCAAAGGGGCACGGTCTAGATGCACATGGCCTGTTTCTAGGGCTCCAATTTCCATGTGTGGCCATTTGTGCTCCAAAACAGTATTCTACTTTCCTGAATAGTCTAGACTATGAATATCAAAAAAATGTGGTGCTTGTCTCTCTGTGTCTGCCCTATTTTACTAAACATGGCCATCTCTAGATTGTGCAATAAGGGGGTGAGAGTGGGGCGGGGGAGGGGGAGAGGACGGGAGAGGGTCATGGGGCCAGTGAAAATGATCAGAATATATTCCATGCACATATGCACACATAGAACATTCCAGAATAGGGCTGAGAAGGTGGCTCAGTGGTAGAGCGCTTGCCTTGCATGCATGAAGCCCTGGGTTCAATTCCTCAGCACCACATAAGCAAAAAGAAAAAAGCTGGAAGTGGCGCTGTGGCTCAAGTGGTAGAGCGCTAGCCTTGAGCTGAAGAGCTGAAGGACAGCGCCCAGGCCCAGAGTTCAGGCCCCACGACTGGACCCCCCCCCCAAAAAAAAAAGAACATTCCAGAATAGAGCCCAGTAAGATGTGTCTTCCAAACAATATTATGTCCAGTATTCAAGATTTAACAGAAAAAAATATGTCCATATGACCAGAATAGTGAGCTAGCCAGATTGATTTAGAACTCATCAGCTCCATGTTGTCATTTCTTGTGTCAGCCTATGTTCCTGACTCTTCCTGCTTCTGCTCAGTTCCCTTCAGTTCCTTGACACTTAACAAGAAGAAAGCTGCCTGTGTCATTTCCTGTTCTGTTGACTTGACCAAACCCCAATCAGTAAGGGAAGAAAGTCTCAACACGGTATTGCTACCCACGCTTCTGTTCATTTGTATTTGCTTCTTTGTTTGTATTGGGGGCTGACCTCAGGGTCTTGGTCTTGCCATATGCTTAGATCTCTCACTTGAGCCATGCCAAGCCCTTTGAGCGTTTGTTATTTTATGAGGCCCCACCTTTATGTGTAGGCTGGCCTGCAGGTCCATCCTCCCCTTGACACTTCCTGTGTGGCCGGGATCAAAGCTTTTTAATTGACAGAGATAGCGTCTCAAAAACACTTGGTCTGGATTGGCCTCGGGAAGCCATCCTGTTGATCACTACCTCCTGAGTGGTTATGATTACAAGCATGAGTCACCATGCCCAGGTTGGTCATGCTTCTGATAGTCTCCAAAGTTTGGTTGCCATGAAACCCTGAAGTCAATTTTAGATGGAAGGCCCATGAACTTGAGGCCAGGCAATGGCTGTCACGCTCTTCAGCTGCCTTGTTGTGGTCCTGAACCTAGGAATCCAGGTTTATTTCCCGATTCCCTTGCTCTTGGCTTATGGTTATGATTGGTGTGGGCAGGAGAGATGCAGGCACACATGTTTGTCTCCTGTTTTGTCAACATGACCACAATGTCTGTTCTAAAGGTGCTTAGGTTTTGTAATGATCTTATCAAAGACAACATCCTCATACATAATAAGAGCATGGGTAACCATTACCTTTTCACGGGCGATGATGAAACTGGAGTCAGTTGTACACATTTAAGACACACGCCGAGTGTGTCGCTGCTCAGCTCCCAGGCTTTGCACCCGATCATGCTGCAGTGGACAGTGTGTATCCACAGCCCCTTCTCCTTTAAATCCAGAGGCAGCCATAGCTGCTGATCTGTAGCTCCCCTCATGAGGCAGCTCTGCAGAAGGAGAGTAGGAAGAGGTGTGAGACGTGTGTGTGTACATGCGTGTGCATGCGTGTGTGTGTGTGTGCGCGCGTGTGTGGGCATGTGCGTGTGTGTGCATGCATGTGCCTGTGTGTGTGCACGTCTGTGTCCGTGTGCATGTGTGCATGCGTGTGTGTGGGCGTGTGTGTGTGTGTGTGTGTGTGTGTGTGTGTGTGTGTGTAGTTCTCTTTTGAGGAGTCAACTTAATCAGGCAGTGTGTGAGTGGATCATCTTTAGTCTAATGTGTAACATCAGGGGTGGATACTCAGGGTGTTAAGCATCGGGATCTCGGCAGAGGCTGGGCAGGATTGTCTGTGTGCATCAGTTATTTATTACAGGATACAGAGTCCTTTTTTCTTAATGATGAGGTTTGGTTTATTCATAGCTATCAGACCAGCATTTAAAAAGCAAGGGAAACGGCAATTTGAATAAACTTTTTCCTGTGATTTAAGTTTGCGTCATTTATGTTCAGTCTCAACACCCTTTCTTAACAGAGTTGGCCAGGGCAGCACTGGGGGTGGGGAACAGTTGTGTGGACTCACTCACCGAAGGGAAGGGGGTGCTGTCTGAATCCCAGCTGGGGGAGGAGTCAGGCTTGTCTGCGCCCCCCCGCCCCCGCCCCGCCCCGCCCCCACCCACCTTGCCTGGACCTCCAGTGCTCTCACTGCTGGCTGCACCATCAATTCAAAGATCAGTTGGCTTTGTTGTTTTGGTTTTGGTCTTTTCTACTAGAGCCCACTGGCCTGGTTTTGTTGACAGGTTTTTGCAGATCCAACATGATTTTCTATAGTGTGGAGGAAGCATTCATACCAAGCCTGTCTCAGTAGCATCTGAACTCGGGACAGGTGTCCATCCCAGCCCTTCCTACACTGTGTGGTGAAATGGATTCAGAGCTGTCTGCCTGTTTTATTTTAGGTAGAAACAGCTGGAATTATTTAGAAAAGATGCAGGTGTGTGTGTGTGTGTGTGTGTGTGTGTGTGTGTGTTTAAATGTATAGATGATGGGCTGGGCACTATGGCTCTCTTGTATATTTAGTAATAAACATCAATCAATATGTAGCTGCTTTCCAAAAAATACTTCAGTGGGATCTGAGATTTGCTTCAAAATGGTCTGGTAGAGAACAGTGGTGCAGCATTTGTTAACAGAGTTGGGATCGGGTACGGGGTAGTGGACATTTGTCCTACCTTCTTTTATCCCTTGAATGTTTCTGGAATATTCTGTTTGAAAGTTGAAAAACACCTGGGTGCCAAAATTGCAGTGTGTTTTGCATTTTCCGTAAGCATGGTTAAAGATGAGCCGTCGGCACACTGCCACTCCAGGAAGAGGCAGATTACGGATGTCATAGTTTAAAAATTAATGCTACATTAAATGAAGGGTGGTTTGTCGGCTGGGGAGAAGCCCTGAAAATCCGAGCCTGTACAAGAAGCAGAAGGAAACACTTCTGTGCAGTCAGTGGCATTTCTCCAAGAGGAAGATTTCCCATCAGAATTTTACCGAACTATGTCCATGGAGATTGAGAAGATAGAAAGAAAGGTTGCATGTGTTCTGGTTCAAAACACTTCAAGGAACCAACTTACATGACAAAATCCCACTCACCACCAATCCATGACCTTGACTTCTGTACAGTCTTTTAAAATATATTATCTTTAAGTAGTTGTTCAGTGGGGTTTCAAGTCAACATGTCAGTTCATGTGGATGGGTCATCTCTCAATGTTACCCTTTCTATGGTTCTCACCGTGGGTCCAACTCCACCCATCTCAAGTTACCTGCTTCCAATTCCACATTCACCCACCTGTCCTCTCTCCATTCAACAGTTGCCTTGGTCTCACCCCCTTCAGGCCAAATGCTTTGGCTTCCTGGTATTCATTTGGTAGACTGTGGGTAAGCTCAGTTACACCATGGGAATCCTTCCCTGTGCCTATCCTACTTCTGTTAGTTTGCTTGTGTAAATATGCATATGGCCCTGGATGTGTTTTCATATGTTTATGTTTATTTTTTATGCCATTAAGTAGTTGTACAAAGGAGGTGTCATTGAACAGAGACGCTGAGGGATGTACCAGCCCTCCCAACATTCTCACCCCCTTCCAACCACCCCTCCCCACACTTTGCTTAATTGGGTAGTTTATGAACTGAGTCTTTTTGCCATTTAACGAGACAGTTTATGAATACAATACATCCTGATGTGCGCAATATTCTCACCCCTAACCCTTCCCCTACTTGTCTTAATTTTGTGCTATATACGATGAATTTTGACTGCCTCTTCCCCCTTCCCTTTTATTCATTATGTTTGTATTTTAGATCTAACTTCCACATGCAAGAGAAAACATGCATCCTGATTCTCTCTGAGCCAGACTTTCTTTCTTTAATACAATTTTATCTAGGTCCATCCATTTCCCTGCAAACGACATGACATTGTTCTTCCTGATGGATGAATACAATTCTATTGTTTATCAATGCATTCTTATCACTCAGTTTCACATGGATGGAAAATGAGTCGTGTGGACATGGGTGTCATAGGGAAATGTGTAGCTCTCCATTTTGGACTGTCCCACACATATATTCTGGATACAACAATGTGTGGTGGACTGTATCCAACTCTATTGGGGAATTCCAGGGCCAATGTAAAATGCATCATAAAGGTAGAAAGGCCCAAACCAAAGGGGTTGGTTTGCCTATAAGAAGAGAGACAGAGAGAGTGGGGGGGGGGGAGGGAGAGTATGGGAGAGGGGGAGAGAAGGGGGGCAGGCAGAGGCAGAGACAAAGACCCCCTGAGAGCTGTCTCTCTGCTATAGGCAGGCGTGGTTACAAGGTGGCCATTGGCATAGCTGAAAGTATGCAATCTCACCTGGAACAAAACTGGCTGGAAACTTGACCTTGGCCATCAGTTTTCCCAACTGAGAGAAAAGTAAATCCCCATGGTTTATGCCACCAGTGCTGGGATGTTCGATTCTACGGCTTGTGCTGCCCGTCGGAGCCGCGTCCAGGAGCGCCTGAGACCGGCCAGCCGGCGATGTCCTCCTGGCGGGCAGCGTCCGCTTCGCACCCAGCGCCCTCGCAGTAGCTCTTCTGTGCCAGAGGGGGCGCTCACACTGCGTTCTCTCACCATCACGCTAGTGAGCGAATACTTCCTTGTTTCCTCTGAATCTCTTCGTACAAGTTTTGCAGTTTCCACACGGTGGATAATTTCTTCTGCTCTCTCTTTCTCTCTCCCTAAATATTCCTTTATTAAGGATGGGGTATAAATGTTCTTTGAAAATCATTCAGTGAGGAAAATGGACTTTACGACGACTATGGGAGCCTCCCGTCCTCGCCCCCAGTCGGAACGGACGCACGGTCGGACGCAGTGTGTTGTTCAGGTTACTTCAGCCTTTTGCATTCTTCAGTTCTTCTTTGGCCCCCCTTTAAATCAGGGAAGCTTTTCTCACACAGTAATAGCAACACTGCTTGATGACGTTAGAGGACGTCTCTCCCATCTGCGTCACATGGTTACATGAAAAGAAAAGAAGACAGACTTGACCTCTCTTCTATCTGAGTGGATGACATTTTACTTGGAAGTCAGCATCACCTGCGCACCCTCGGCTGGGCACTGGCTGGGCACTGGTTGATTCTTCCACAGATAGAGAACACCAGGGTTCCAGCAGCACCACTTTCACGTCCACAGATAACTGAGCCCCGGCCGCGTGGTAGACACGGACAGTACAGTATTTATGTCAGCTTTGGCAAAGAAGGAAATTCTGTGCAAGCTGCTGGGGGCGGGGTGGGGGGGACCTAGAGGGCATCGTGCCAGGAGCACCAAGATAGACACCAGAAGGATTCCGCTTCCATGAGGTAGCCAGCATGTGAAACTCAGGGGAGCAGGTTGAAAGGTAGATGTCCATGGCCCCAGGGAGCGGGTGGGGAATGAGAGAGTTATTTTAATTTCTCAAAACAAAGAGGTTCTGAAGATGATGGTGGTGATGGATAGCTCCATAACAGGAGATAACTGTGCTCTAAGAGTGGTTAACATGGTAAGCTTCATCGTTCTCTTACCACAGTTATATTTTGCTCTATTTTGGGTGGTCCTGGGGCTTGAACTTGGGGTCTTGCACTTGACAGGAAGCAGTTATTGTTCAGTCACACGTACAAGACATTTGCTTATAGTTTTTCAGGTATTGTTTCATACTTTTGCCCAGCCAGGGCACAGATCTTGATCCTCCTACTTCTCTGTAGCCCCCAACTAGTTGTGATTACAAGCGTGTGCCACCATGTTCATCCCTATGACTGAAGTATTTTAAGAAAAAAATTACATCTTTTCTCTTTAAGTAACTACACGCTGAACTTAACTTTGCTCATAAAGGCTTAGATAAATCAACTTTAAAGTAGTATTCCATGATGACATTATATTTTCAAAACAGCTTCAAAAATCATCATGAGGATTACTTTATCCTGATTCTTTTTTTAAAGAAGGTAGTTGATGAAATTGAATTTCTGTTGACTTTTGTGATAGCCATATGTTGACAAAATAAAAGACAAGTAAATTATAGACTTAAAAAATTGTAATACCATTTGGAAGAAAATATGATGGCAATTTCCTTGTGTACTTAAACAGGATGGCATGTAAACCAAATACACATGGGACGGGGCCTCCGGGCAGAGGGCCGGGAGTCATTGTGATGCAGCTGAGAATGTGGCCGGTGGGTGGCGTGGAGCTGAGGGAGGGGTCTTTAATGAGTGCACGGCCAGGGTCTGGATACACTAATTATTTTGGGGCATCTGCTCTGTAGGAGATTAGACTAGAGGCAGCCCTCCCAAAGACACAGAGCCTGCCTGTGTCTGTTGATCACCGGGTTATTTATGAGTGACAGCTTAGTTGCCAAGTTGGTTTTTGTTTGTTTGTTTGTTTGTTTTTAATTCTGGGTAAGTCATGTTGCCAGATCATTTAAATGAGACAGGAGAAACAGAGGAGCCAGGGGGGGTGGGGAGTCCTGCACTCCCAGCCTTTGGCGGGAAGAAATAGTATGTATTGTGTGTTTGAGTCAGCCTGTGTCTGTCTGGAACCAAACCAAGCAAACCTACAAAGACAAAAGCCAATATATCAGAGGCGAGAAGGCTGAGGGGTTTGTCTCCACGGGAGGGGGTAGATGAAGTCCACTCTGCACAGGACTCGAGCCCACAGAACGGTACTCCAGCGGCATCTACCATTAGCCTCTGTTCTGACCCCCCCAGCAGATCTTGAACTCACAGCCTTGCCTTCCTGCGTGGCTCTTCACTCAAGGCTGTCACTCCACCACTGGACCACACTTCCACTTGTGGTTTTTGGTGGTTCATTAGAGTCACGAGTCTCACATTTATCTTCCCAGGCTGTCTTTGATTCTGAGATCTCGGCCTGCTGAGTAGCTAGGTTTATCGGCATGAGCCTCCACCGGCTCCAGGCAACAATTTTGATAGCTCTAAAAAAAAACAAGAAAGAACTACAACCTTATTTTTCTTAACTTTGTGGTACCTATAGTTAATTCTTGATTGTATCTTTCCTCCCCGCTTCATTTGCCTACCCCACTTCCCAAGTATCCATTTTCTGATACTTGGGCTTTGGCTTAGTGTTTCTAAAAAACTATACTATTTGAGTTTTCCATGAATTCCATTAATTCATTTGTTAATATATTTGTTACCGCTTGCATACCTCCCAGTATGTTCACTTATAGGTTTGTATGTTCATTCTAGCCACGGCAAGTGTAAGAAAACTAAGAGAAGGGAAAGATCGGGTGGTGGCAAAAGTGTGACGGGAGTGACACAGATGAAGACATATTGTACACACAAACTGCTTTGTTACATGGCAGGAAAATATTCAATGCAGCGCCTCCAAAGCTAAAAGCAAGGAGGGAAGGAATAGTTTGGGAGGGGCGGGTGAGAATGTGGGAAAGTGACACTGGCTAAGGGACACTTGGTTCACAAACTGCTTTGTTGGATGGCTGCTCTTTCATACAACTACTTAAGGATTTTTAAAAAAAATAGTCAAAAGAAAAGAAAGTTAAAAAATAACTATAGACTGAAAGGATTAAACAAAAATCCTCCTGGACCCCATCTCACAGCGAAGATGACGAGCAGCGAATGAGTTCATGCGTTCGTGCTCTAGTTTATCAGCGAACAGGAATGTTGGGACTTTGTCTCCTCACAAACACGTTACATCCCAATATCCTCACTCTTTCTGACTTACAATAAGTCTGGGATGCAATACTAAGCGGGGGTCCCCAGGGACTGCTGGAAAGCTTGATCTGATCATTTATGCTGTTATTCCACACGGAGAATATGTACTTTGAAAAAAGTAGGAGTGTCTTGATAGGAATATTGTAAGTTACAAGATGTATCAATTTTATAGTTTTGTTTATCCAAGCATTCATTTTTCTTTTATATACATACATATGTTTTTATTGTAGAAATACTATACAGAGTATATATATATATATATATATATAAATGAGTACATTTCCTATCGAGCATTGTTACCTCCTCCTTTATTTTTCTATGTTGTCTACATTGATTCACCAAGCAGGGGACTTTGGCTCAAAGAAATAAGTCCAGTCCTGGAAACTTAACTCCTCTCTGTTTATACTTGTCCCTTTAGGCAGACCCTAAAGCTGACATTCAGCCTATGATGGAGATCCCCCCCACACACACACGTCCCTCCACACCTCCCTGCAGATAACACCACTACCGGCATGTTTGGGCAGAGCTGGCCTGCTGCATTAGGTGATCACTTGTAATTATTCTGCCAACTTAAACTCCACTGCACACAAAGAAGCCTATCAACAGTGTCCCCCCCACTCATCCTTAGAAGACACCATGAATGAATATTATCTTTAATTTCAATGATGAAACTTTCCCAATAGAGGAGTTCTCTTTTTCTTCTTGTTTTATGCAGTGCATCATGAAGACATTCAGTGAAGGTTATTTCATTTGTGGAAAGAATACATTTCAAACAAAAGGAAAAGTAGAGAAAATAATGAAAGAGATACTTAAACCTATTACAGAGACCAATGTTTATACTGTGCCACATTTAATTCATTTGCGGGTTTATAAATAATAGTGCTAATTAGAACTAAAAACCCATTTACAATCTCTACACATATTTTGATACTTTTGAAACCTGTTAGTGTTTGTGCTAGCCATTGAAGTTATCCCTTGACGTGTCTTTAAAATGCATTTAAGTGATTCTTTTTGCATGCTAAGATTAGGTATTGCAGAATTCTCTTTGAATCCAAGGTGCCCTGCTTTTCTGTGGAAGCAGGTCACACAGATGTCCCAACTGAGCCTCAAGATCAAGGCTTGGGAGCCAGCAGAGTGCAAATGGCACCCATGTCTAGAATGGTGCTGTCTTGGGCTCAGACTAAACCGGCGGACTTGCCGGGAGGGTAGATAGGATGATGCCAAATCTGAGTGTGGTGACTGTGGCTTCTCCTTGGAGTAGAAGTGGATGCTTCCTTCAGCCAGGGTGGAGTGGCAGGCATGGAGGAGCGGTGTGGAGGGGCGGGTGTGGAGGGGTGGGTGTGGAGGGGCAGGTGTGGAGGGGCGGGTGTGGAGGGGTAGGTGTGGAGGGGCGGGTGTGGAGGGGCGGGTGTGGAGGGGCGGGTGTGGAGGGGCGGGTGTGGAGGGGCGGGTGTGGAGGGGCGGGTGTGGAGGGGGTGAGTGTGGAGGGGTGGGTGTGGAGGGGTGGGTGTGGAGGGGTGGGTGTGGAGGGGTGGGTGTGCAGGGGCGGGTGTGGAGGGGTGGGTGTGCAGGGGCGGGTGTGCAGGGGCGGGTATGGAGGGGGTGGTGTGGAGGGGTGGGTGTGGAGGGGTGGGTGTGGAGGGGCGGGTGTGCAGGGGCGGGTGTGCAGGGGCGGGTGTGGAGGGGCGGGTGTGGAGGGGGTGGTGTGGAGGGGTGGGTGTGGAGGGGTGGGTGTGGAGGGGCGGGTGTGCAGGGGCGGGTGTGCAGGGGCGGGTGTGGAGGAGCAGGTGTGGAGGGGTGGGTGTGGAGGGGTAGGTGTGGAGGGGTAGGTGTGGAGGGGCGGGTGTGGAGTAGTAGGTGTGGAGGGGCGGGTGTGGAGTAGTAGGTGTGGAGGGGCGGGTGTGGAGGGGCGGGTGTGCAGGGGCGGGTGTGCAGGGGCGGGTGTGGAGGAGCAGGTGTGGAGGGGCGGGTGTGGAGGGGCGGGTGTGGAGGGGCGGGTGTGGAGGGGTGGGTGTGGAGGGGTAGGTGTGGAGGGGTAGGTGTGGAGGGGCGGGTGTGGAGTAGTAGGTGTGGAGGGGCGGGTGTGGAGGGGTAGGTGTGGAGGGGTAGGTGTGGAGGGGCGGGTGTGGAGTAGTAGGTGTGGAGGGGCGGGTGTGGAGGGGTAGGTGTGGAGGGGTAGGTGTGGAGGGGCGGGTGTGGAGTAGTAGGTGTGGAGGGGCGGGTGTGGAGTAGTAGGTGTGGAGGGGCGGGTGTGGAGGGGCGGGTGTGCAGGGGCGGGTGTGCAGGGGCGGGTGTGGAGGAGCAGGTGTGGAGGGGCGGGTGTGGAGGGGTGGGTGTGGAGGGGTAGGTGTGGAGGGGTAGGTGTGGAGGGGTGGGTGTGGAGGGGTGGGTGTGGAGGGGTAGGTGTGGAGGGGTGGGTGTGGAGGGGTGGGTGTGGGGCGGTGGGGGTGAGTGTGGAGGGGATGTGGAAGTCAGCGTCTTGTGGTGTCTTTGATTTTCAAGAACACTGAAGAGCAGAGGACCTCAGCCCTTATCCCTGTCTTGTAGGCTGCGTGGGCTTTGGGGCTCTTGAGATTTTGGAAAGACGTTTCTGTCTGTCTCCATAGTTTTGCATCTCTCCACAGGAGAACTTAGACTTCTCATTCATTTTGAATGGAACAAAGGCCAAATTAAACCTCTTGTAGATTTGGACCAGAATCTATCGGCAGCGGGTTGGTGAAAATACATTCACTTGGGGTGTGTCTTCAGACTTTGGAATTGCAGATGAGGGGCTGGAGACGCATATCGTACATGCATACTTCTGGACCATCGGGGTCTTCTGTCCTGAGCCATGTTGTCTCTTCCATATTCCTGCCTCCATCTCTCCCTTCCTTCTACACTCCTCCCCCCTCCCTATCCTCTCTCCCTCCCCACCTTACCCTGCTCCCTTCCTCCCTTCTTTTCTCTTCTTGGTCATTGCTTTCGAGAGAGGCAGTAGTGTATTACTTTTAAGGACTTGGATTTTGAAGCAGATCAGTGCCCAATGTTGCTCGTTGTCCTTGTGGTCTTTGATCCATTCAGGTATAGGGTCCTCACTTTCTAAGATAATCACCCTCACATCCTCGAATGCTTGGGTGTGGTGAAGGCACACCAAGGGGACAACAGCTGTAAAAACCGACCTTGGCCCTCAGAGCATGACCTTCCCTGAAAAGTGTTATCTCGTCTCATCACCCCCCCCAACCATCAGCCTCACCCCATATCACTCATCTTTCATCCCTCAGAAGCAATCCACCCATTTTTTATATATATATATACATATATATATAAAACATATATATATTAATTCCAGAGGGCTTTTGGCCTTTGCTTACACACAAGTTTCCTGCCATACCTTCCTCAAAGGAGCCTCCATCAAGGTGATCAGCTGGTGCTGTGGCTGCTGATCAAGAACTCAGCCAAGCCTGTGACCTTCAGCCTACATGTGCACTTTGGCCAGTGATAGATAGACAGGAAAAGATGGCAAGACTCATCTGAGCACCAAGTGTTTGCAGACAGGAAGTATCATGAAAGAGAATTGGATTGCACATTTCTGTCGGACCCAGGGCCTTTCCATCAGGCTGAAAGATGAGTGTGTGTGTGTGTGTGTGTGTGTGTGTGTGTGTGTGTGTGTGTGTGTGTGTGTGTGTTCTGGGGGTGGGGATGTGCTAGAGTTGTTGCATTGCTAAGAAATCGTAACTGGGTCAGGACTTCACTGCTGTGATTTTCAGGAAGTGCCTAGAATCCTGTGTGTGTTTTTTGGTCCTCGAAGCGCATCTACACGCCTGAATGATAGCCCTGGCCATCGCTGCAGCCGTCATGTACTTCCCATGATTTCTAGGCACTTCTGGAAATCATGGAAAATACTAGCGCCTCATCAAGTTGGTTGTCGCAGGAGTGGGTGGGGGGGACAGGGCCTCGTTGGGCTCGTGACCAGAGCACATGTGGGCCACGTGGGCATCCTCCACAGCTCTCTGCATATCTCAGTGGTACAAATGTGTAGTGTCTTTCTGACTGATGTCTTAAATCAGGGATGATTTGGTTCCCGACGCAACACTTTCAATATTATGGTTGATTGCGAGCACCTCACCGGCCCCTCCTGTGACTGGCGGTTTTATTTCCTGGGTGATTGAAGCACCTCTTGATCGGCTTGCGTTTCTCTTCCTTCTCCCTCCCCCAGTTCCTGCTGGTGTGTGTGCTTCTCTGCACACACCACGAGCCTCTCACGGGGACTGTAGTTCCCCCGTTCGTGCTTCAGACTTGAAAGTAGTATTCAAATGCAGCTGTATTTTACAGATTGGCAAATTTGTTATAATTAAGCTTCATGAATATGAAGGCTCTCATAAAATTCCCATGATGCCCCCTGGCGAGGGTTTTCGGTGAGCTCCTCCCTCTGCCAGCTGTGACCTAGGAGTGACAGTCTGGCTCCATGGCCGTGGCATACGCAAACCACGCGTAATTCATTCCGAAGCTGTGGTTGTAGCCGTGGTCTGAGAGCAGGTCCGTCCAGAGGGCGGGAGAGAAACGAGAAGGTCAGTGTCTTCACAGATCTCAGGTGCAGAAATGAAGCATTCATTCTGTGCATCTGGCAGGAGAGGACATTTCAGTAGTGTGTGTTTCGGCTGTGTTTGGTTTTGTCCCAGCCAAGTCTTAGCATGAGTCACCTTCTCTCTACCCGAAACACAGCTTCATCCTCAGGGAAATTTCTCTCGTGTTGTCTCCTCTCCACAGAGTCCCCTGGGCCCTGCTTCTCAGGGAGGCCTTGCTGGGAACCCTGGCCTGGCAGGTGAATGCTAGTTCTCAGCTGTAATGGGGAAATTCCACCTAAACAACTTGTTTCCAGGAAGTAGCAGATTCTGAATTGGAGATGGTTGTTGACTGGTTTGGATTTTATTTGCTTGGGTAAATAGCCAACCATTGATAATTTAAAATTAAGAAAAAAAGATATAGAGAAAATTCTAGGCCTGTCCCATTTCCTCACTCTCCTCCACCTCACAATTTCCAGGTCTCTAGGCCCAGCCTTAAAATGTGTACTCACGCCTGTTACTCAGGAGGCTAAGCTCTGAGGACCAAGGTTCAAAGCCAGCTCAGGCAGGAAAGTCCATGAAAAATTTTTTAATTTCCAATTAATTACCAGAAAGCAAAAGAACAAAATGGAGCTATAGCTCAAGTAGTAGACCACTAGCCTTTAGCAAAAAAATAAAAATTAAAATTCAGGGACAGTGCCCAAGCCCTGAGTTCAAGCCCCATGAACAGACAAAATAAATGGATAAATAAATAAATAAATTTTAGTTTTTCTATAAATCTTTCTGAAAATTATGAGTATAAACAAATGAGAAGGTATTGCTTCATATTCCACACACACACACACACACACCACACACACACACACACACACACAATAGGCATATCATCAAGTCACCTGCTGAGCACCCCCTAACCTAATTGGCACACTGAACATCTTGAAGATCTTTCTGCCTGCCCACTTTATTTGCAGAAAATAGAGTCTGCATTGCTTTGGAGCAAGGCCCCAAAGGACAGAGTATCCTCCTTGGGTGCAGTTCTCTTGGTGTCCTGTTCTCAGTGGAAAACAAAACCTTAGATGTGGTTCATTCCACCATTTCTTTTCTTCCCCTTGAACTCCACCCTGGTGTTGTACTTATCTCCTTTGTCTTTTTTTTTAAGGAATTGTATTCTGGTTTATTTGCTTTTATCACCTGTGAAAATGGCCCGGTTAATGAGGCCCACAGAGAATGGAGTCTTAGGGGCTAATGATTGGTATAGTCCATATGCCAGCTCAAGTAACCACTGGGGATGGAGCATCAGGCAGAACCTTCAAGAGCACGCACTTCCCCTGACTCTGCAGGGACAACTTCCCCAGGTCAGGCTGAGCTAATCCCATCCATCCAGAAAGATGCCCGTCCCTGGACAGAGGATGAAGGGCCGTTACTTGTGCTGGTACCCGGTGGCTCATCCTCTCAAACATGTAATTATAGAAGAAACAAAAATTTAAATATGCATCAAGCAAAGATTTTAATTTTTCCAGTATTTTTGGAGGGACATCACACGTCTGGGACTCCATGCGCGCATGAACGGGTTAATGCAGAGCACAGCTCTGTGTACAGTTGGCACTTAGCATTGTTGTTTTTGGGCTGATGAACAATGGATACATCCTCAACCAAGTAAAATAAGGTACACTGGGGACACTGCTCACTGAGCTCACACTGAGCGTATTTCTATTTCTTGATTTTTTCCCCCCTGCCCTGAAAGAAGACAACGTGATCCGATCATTTTGCCTACCTGTCATGTGTAATTAAACTCCAGTCTTTAAATTGCCAACATCAAAGACAGCTAGGATGAAACACCAGATTATTGAAAGTCCTTATCTGCAAGTGGAAGCCACCACAAACAGGATGCAGAAATGTGGTGGTCATGACACAGAAATGGTCCATGTTTTTCTTTTGAAAGAAGGACTGTCGTGGGTCTGTGCTGGGAGAAATGCCTTGTGTCCTGTGGTGCATTTAGAACTTTTCCTTGTCAGTGTGGAGCTGGGTGAAGAACTAACACGCAGCTTCATGTGACACGCCAGCTATTATTTGGGGCACACGTGGCAGTAGGCTTTGCTCGTGCACAACGGGGCTTGGTGATGAGGCTTTCTTACAGAAATTTTCATGAAAGATTTTGAAGAACCCAAAGTTCATTCTTATGTGTGTATGTGTGTGTGTGTGTGTGTGTGTGCGCGCGCGCGCATATGAAAATAAAATAGAAACTTGAAGAAAGATGGAATGTAGCTTTTAAAACAAAAGGAAGGTGTGTAATGTCACTTGAATGCATGTATCTGTTCATACTACTTATGTGGTATCCTGATACCCAATGGTGGGCTTTCCCATGTCTGATGCCCAGGGCTGATCACCATCAGCATCCGTTCCTCCTTCAGCCTTGACCAGTTCTTAACATACAGCCTTCCCAAGAATCTGTGTGCCCCTTCTGAGGCCCATGTGCCAGGACACCTCAAAGCCGCCATCTTCCATCTGCTGCTCCCAGGCTGTGCGATCCTGGATTGCTGGCTTTGCATTTCTATGGCAGCCACCCATGATGAGCAGCCTCCACCAGCAGGTCTGCAGCCTGCCATCCATAGCCGGCTGGCCCAGTCGCTTTGGATCTATGTTGAGGCAACACATCACCACA
The DNA here is from genome assembly GCF_024711535.1 of Dipodomys merriami. Classification (NCBI taxonomy): domain Eukaryota; kingdom Metazoa; phylum Chordata; class Mammalia; order Rodentia; family Heteromyidae; genus Dipodomys; species Dipodomys merriami. The sequence continues at coordinate 119,207,862 of NW_027203381.1, read as the reverse complement.
GGAGCTTGTGGTAGGATAAAGCCACTCATCCCATGGCTGGACATTGAACGAGAGAGGAGAAAGCCAGCAAGGGCTCATCGCCAATGGTCTCCCACTGGGCCCAATCTCCTAAACACTTCACAACATCCCAGTAACACCACCCTGGGAACAAGGGTTTGACACACAGGTCTTTGGGGGCATGTAAGATCCAAATCATAGCAGGAACCTATATAGGAAAGGCAGGCTTTTTCAGAGATGAATTTTCAAGCCATTTGTAAAGGTGTGTTGACGCCCACAGGAGACTAAAGAATATGGTTTCTTTTGAACCAAATAGGAGCCTCGCAGGCCATATGAGAATGTTATCTTTTTCTGCTACTGTTTTAAAGGTTTCATTAGCTACTGCCTTTCTAACTGTGCTCAGCCATTTGTCTGAAGATGTTCCAGTCCTTCCAGCCTTGAACACAGAGATTTGAAACCAGTGTGAGCTAAGGCTGTCCAGGTGTTGTTAGGTGCTTTTCTGTCCCAGGAACCAAGCCTTGGAAACGGGTGTGCCAAGAACCAGTGGCCTGAGCAGATTCTTCCACGGGGGTACACTCAGGCTGCTGTGGGATTTCATTCTCCATGTTTCACTCCAAGTATAGACAATTCCTCCAAATGTGGTAGATAAAGCCTTGGCTCTTGATTGGGACAACTGGTCGACCTTTAGAAACCTCTACCCTACTGGGTAGTTCACACACCTAGTTCCTGTCATACCTACTCTCTAGTTACCCTTCCACTGCCCCTCTGTTATTGAAAGGTCATTATAGGGCATGAGGCTAAATCAGCAGCTCCGCAGTGACATCATAAACCTCAGGTCCTCTATACCAAATGTAAGACATTACAGGGAATTTCTAAACCAGGAGTAGGGGATGATTTCCTGAACACCTGGTTTGCAGCACTGGGAACTTGCTTCAAAGTTGTACTTTGTGTGCACACACATTCAGGCGTATTTATATTGTCAGAGACAAAATTAATTTAATTACTGGTTTATGTATGTGTGGTTGACCTTTTTACTAGCATACCTAGGAATGTGGATGGCAAAGCATTTATTAAATCTTACTAAACCTTACCTTTACATCTTGTTTTTGGTGCTGTAAGAATGTGAACACTATCAGTCTAGTTTCTGTGTATGGCATTTGTCACCCTGGACATATTCCTTGCATTGGCCAAGTTAGACTGATGTCAGTCTCTTTTCTGCCCCCAGGTAGCACCTGACCACCCAGTCAGCATCTTTGCGTTGACTGTGTCCAATGTGGAAGATGCATGGGTGGATGCTTCCATAGCTTCTGGGTATTGAGAGACAGTTGGACTGGGTCAAGAGTCTTGTTTTTTGTAAAGATATGTAGTATCATATAAACCAACCACATTTTTATTAATGTTGAAAAATCCAAGGGGTTCTGAGCCATGAAATTTGCTGTTGATTACAATTATGTGATGGTAGTTCCAGAAAGAATACTTGAAATGGACAGGATCTTTCAAATGATATGTAATTTTTGTTCTAACCATTCCAAAGGACTCTATTTTTAAAAATCACACATTTAAATCATTGCCTATCACTAGCAATTTTGTCATTTGTAGACAGAATAACTGGGCCTCAAACTATAGTTGTATAAGAACATTCCTGTGAGTTTGGCCAAGTTAATTAATAATAAAAATCTTGGCTGCAACTACCCATCATCCATCAAGGTTTACTTTACATCACTAATCTAAGACTGATATTTGATCAGATCTGTTGTATTATCGAGTTTATAACATTTAATGGGCTATTCCATTATTTTCTCAAACATATCTGATTGAGAAATGTGTTGCAGAAAAGGCAGAATCCAGGATACAAATATGCTTAGCAGAAAATAGAGTTCATACACACAGAGACAAAGGTAAAACTGTTTCAGCTGTAATTTAGGAGTGTTTGATTGGCCTTTCAGGCTCTCATTATGACATAAGTCCTACAACAGCGCCAGCTACGCCAGTGTTCTGAAGTTTTATCACTCTTCCAATGCAGACATCAATGAAGTCCTGATAAAGGAATCAGAAGAGTTATTTTTCACAATGACAAAGTAGCAGAGCCCTGTGAAAATCTGTTCCTTGAGCTTTTTCTCCTTGAAAATCCCAGAGCAAAATTTGAAGAACCTCATCTCTATGATTTTTCAGATTTTTGATAATAATGCATAAAGCCATAAGAGCGAAGAGGTGTGTGTGTGTGTGTGTGTGTGTGTGTGTGCGCACGCGCGCACGCATGAGCTACCAGTACCTGGCAGGGTACATTTTTAACAAATTAACCTATTGCTCACCTACTAGATGGATATCTACCGTTACTAAATAGTAAGTACAGTTGGAAAGTATGTATTGATGCTTCACTTATATCTACATGTGAATTGCTTTCAGTTTTCTTTACTTTATCATAATTCAATTAAGAACCTTCCACACCAGCCAGGCTCCATCTTTGTGATCATCTTCACCAGTAAAAATCCTCTCCTCTCAGCTCCTGGTTTACAAAGCTCTTGGTTTGGGTCTTCATCACTAGTTGTTGTGTCTGTGTAGCTTTGGACATCTATGCATCATATTAAAAAAATCCAAAGCAAGAGAGACAGGGCAGCTTGTCATTCCTCTGCCCAAGCCTGTTTGCCCTGTCTGCTATCACCTTCAGGATTCCCAGCCGCCATCACGGAAGTAGGAAAAGGTGGGTATTAGAGAGAAAAGATGCAGGGAGAAAAATGCATACATTGTTTATGAATGTATCTGTTATCCTATTAGGCTGAGAAATGTCCTTGCTTTGGCAGTTCCCAGAGTATATTTCTGTGGCCAAAACCTGAAATGAACAAATTCAAGATTTCTTCCCCATGTATCCTTGCTTGTAAAATGTAATAAGAGGTATGTGTGCTAGGCTTTAGTTGCTTCAAAAATAATTACAAAAATCTTTCCATTGCTATTTTAAATGTCCTTTAAGAATAACCATCCATCTCCTTGATTTTGAGCTCTGCATTTCACATCTGTGCCCACATGGATGAGGATGCTGACTGTAGCTAAATGGCTTGGATCTTTCCCCAGGCACTACTTGCTGAAGAGAAAAATGTCATAGAAGTCCTCTGATTTTGACTTTACATGCTTATTAGAAAGATCTTGTCTACCCATCCACTCATCAATCCATCTGTCCACCCACCCATCTGTCAATCCATCCATCCATTCATCTACTCATCTCTGTCTACACAACTACTCATCCATCCATCCATCCATCCATTCACATCTACCATATGACCACCTAGCTATATTCGTCTATCCATCTCTTCACCCATGTCTGTATCTACATGTCCACCCATTCATTGCTTCATTCACCTACCCACCTAAATATAACCATCTACCCACACCTACATCCATCCATCATCCATCCATCCAGACAGACAGACAGACAGAGAGTGGTTACTACATCCATCCATCCATCCATCCAGACAGACAGACAGACAGAGAGTGGTTATTGAGCACCTACTAATTGATGTTGTTCCTCACTCTGCCAAGTCGTGAAATCAGTGTCTTTCCAAGTGATGTTCAAAAATCCTTATCTTGGGTTAACTGGATTGGGGTCTTTGAGCTGGAGTCTGGAAATCTAGGTGCCCAGCACGGTCCAGATGGACAGTGCTCAGATAGAGATGCGAAGGAGAGTGTAGTTTGCCATGACAGAGGAGGTCAAGTGGGGACCTGGCCATGGTGAATGGCGGTTATACATACCGCTGGGGCTGGGGAGGGATTCCCAGGTCTTTGAATCATCACCGTGAGGATCACATGCAGAAACAATGTTTTGAGGACACAGCCAGCATCCCAACCTGACTCCAATAGTCATAACTCAGATGACTGTAGCAGAATACTGTGGATTGCACAACTGACATAATGTAATATTTTTCTTCCATTCTGGAATCTGAAAGTCTGAGATCAAAATATCGAGTCTCTCCTAAGGACCCTCTCCAGTTAGGAATGTCAGCATTCCTCTGTATCCTCGCAGGAGCTCCCCTGTGCCTTCATGGCTGATGTCTGTGTCTCCAAACTTCTTATAAGGAAGCGGATTAGCAGAGTGGGTTAGAAGCTCCTTCCCCCGCCCCCATCCCAGCAGCCTCATTTAACTTTGTTGTCTCTTTACAACCGTGATGTCTATGTGTCTTCTCATTGGGGACAGTGAACTTGATAAGAGGACAGACACACTTTAGACTATAACAGAACACTAGTGTCTACTGCTGGCCCCAGTGGTGAGTTGAGCTGGCCTTCCACCACTGCAGGCTGGTGTTTTTCTATCTTCCCTGTGAGAGACTTGCTGTATTCTGTGAGTAATGTTTCTCCATGAGACCTTAACCGCCTTAGGAATACCTCCCCAGCGCTGTGTACACAAACCCACTTTTCATCATGGTCCCTACTCCCACGGGACCATGATCTTCCAGTGTTGGTAGAACTCCTATTTGACGGCAGCCCGATTGCCTATGAAACCAGGAGGAGCCAGTCCCCTATTGGAGGCCAATAAGGGTGAAGCAGAAGTGAAAATATCAATCTCCCCTACTTGATTCAAGAGAGTAAACCATAGTGCACGCCCATGACTAGGCAGCACTCATCATGGAAATCCAGCTCTGACAACCAAGAACTCCTGTATCCCCACCATCTCTGTCAGATCATCCCTCCACCAGACAGCATGTCTATTGTCCTCCAAATGTTATTTTAAAAGACAACAAGGGAGGTTCTTTAAGAACCAATGAATTCCATTTTGCATATATGTACCACATTTTCTTGATCCACTCATCTACTGAGGGGCATCTAGGTTGATTCCATATCTTAGTTACAGTAAATGATGCTGCAATGAACATGGTTGGGCTGATAGCTTTAGTGTGGCCTTGTTTGTGATCATTTGGGTAAATGCCCTAGGTCATAGGTCAGGCTATGATTAGTCTTTTGAGAAACCTCTGTACTGCTTTCCAGAGTGGCTGAACAAGTTTACATTCCCACCAACAGTGTAGTAGCATTCCCTTTTGGCCACAGAAATAGTGGAGCAAAAGATGAACCAATGCACCAGCGATACTCACTAGACACTCTGGTGGAAATGAACTTACAACTTGGAAGAGAAACTGGGTGGGGGCATGTGGGAGAAAATGAGGGAAGAGGTAACACTGTTCAAAAAGAAATGTCCTTATTACCTTACTCGTGTAACTGTAACCCCTTGTACATCACTTTTATGATAATTTTTAAAAGAAAAAAAAGAACCAATGACATTGTGTTACCAAGCAAAAGAAGTGAACAGAATGTTGGTCCATTTCATCTCAAATGAGTCACCATTGATTGATTTAAATACCATCTGTCCAATGGGTTTGTTCTGTACAAGAGACAGACCTTTTGGGGTCTATGGAGAGGAGAGCCTCAAGCTTTGGTTCCAAATACATTGTTCAACAGTCAGCTCTCGAGTTCAAATCTCTCCCCTCCTGCTTCCCTGTCTTGCTCTCTGCAACTGCTGAACACAAGGTTCAGCGTCTGGCACAGCAGTCACCAGCAGGTCACCAAGGCGGAAGCATGGCTCATTTTGTGTGTCTTATCTGCACTGATTTGGCTCCGTTCATCTTATTAGAAAACACTTGTGCATAATAAAGCAAGAGGAGCTGCCTGCCAGCACCAACTTGCAGATAGTCTCCGCCATGGGATCTCTCAGACTGGGCATGGGAAGGAGTACTCCACGGTGAAGTTGGGTATCTCCTGATCCTGACACAGCTGCTGGGCTTCTGTGCAAGGTCTTCCTCCAACTGTGAGCCCAGTGAAGGAGAGAAGAGTGGTCTGGATTCAGACAGAAGACATTTTTCCAAAGTTGCCTTTGGATACTACGAGAAAGTTGTACATATTTCTAGTAATTTATCTAGCATCTTGTTCTTTCTCTGTGTGTGTGTGTGTGTGTGTGTGTGTGTGTGTGTGTGTGTGTGTGTGTGTATACTTGTTATGTACTATGTCAGAATTTCACATGCTTGCTGGTGTGTGTTCAGTGTACAGTGTGGGATATGTGTGGTGGTGCATATTGCATATGTACACTGTATGTGGTGACTGTTGTGTGTGTGTGATATGTGTGGTATATGACATGGTATGCATGCATGTGTGTATGCCTGTGTGTGCATGCCTCAGTGTGTGTGTGTGTGTGTGTGTGTGCGCTAGGGAGGAGCCCAGGATGAAGATGTGGACTCTGGTGACTCCATTGCTCCTTTTCCACCTTCTTCTTCTTTCCGCCAGCTCAGGTCCTGTTCACAAATCCCAGTGGTAGATGGAGCTGCTGTGCAAACAAAATGGGTCTGAGCAGCCTCTGCCCTCAGCGCTCACCTGCGTCTCCTTGGCAACCAGCTTCCCCGCGCCCCGTCCTCCTCATCCGCGTCTCGGTGCATCAGTCATGGGCAGCCATTAACTGAGCTGACTTCCGGCCTAGCTTGATGCTGTTTGCTTTCCCTAGAACCTTCTAGTTCAAGTTTTATGATGCAGTTGCTCACAGATGGTGGGGAGCCCGCACCCCCTCCTGCCCGTGTGGCTTCAGAGGCTGAGGGTCACCCAGCAGTGAGGGCCACCTGGCACCCCATCATCCACCCTCCTGCCTCCGAAGAAAGCTTTCCTAGGCAAGGAAAGGCGGTGGCCCCACCCTCTCCCCCCCACCACACCCCGCCCTCTCCCCCCACCACACCCCACCCTCTCCCCCCACCACACCCCACCCTCTCCCCCACCACACCCCACCCTCTCCCCCACCACACCCCGCCCTCTCCCCCCACCACACCCCGCCCTCTCCCCCCACCACACCCCACCCTCTCCCCCACCACACCCCGCCCTCTCCCCCCACCACACCCCGCCCTCTCCCCCACCACACCCCGCCCTCTCCCCCCACCACACCCCACCCTCTCCCCCACCACACCCCGCCCTCTCCCCCCACCACACCTCACCCTCTCCCCCACCACACCCTGCCCTCTCCCCCACCACACCCCACCCTCTCCCCCACCACACCCCACCCTCTCCCCCCACCACACCCCCTTCCCCTGGGTCTGCCTCCTCTCTGGGTTCCTCGGGGTTGAGGCAGGTTTTCCAGCTGATGCTCACCCTGCTTTGTGTCCTCCGTCCTGGGAGAAGCGCCATCCAGGGCTCATTAAGGGAACTAATCAATTCCATGCCTCGCGCTGGCTCAGCACATTACCACACAGGCAGGCTATTAGCGGGGTGAAGCATTAACACACGCCATCTCCGCGAATCGATAGGGAGCCCGTGTAGAACAAGACCTGGTGGGGTTTTCCCTCACATTTTTCTCCCATTAAAGAAAAAACCCACACCAAGCAACTCTTCCCATGTCTGCAGGTATGCCTTTTAGGAAGAGGAAAAACAACTTTGTTCGCAAATCATGCCTTGGTGAGGGTCCATGGTGGTCGATTGGACTGGCTGTAATTTCTTCTGAGATGATATCTTCAGAGGATTCAAATCTAGACTCTCACATTAGCTCAACACGGTTCATACATGCACGCATGGGCGCATGCACACACATACACGTACACGTACTACCATACAAATAGCAAACACATTAGTTTACATATGGGACCTGCACTAAAATACATGATTAATATGAGCTCAGACATGTGCTCAGCAGACAGGAACTCCACGTGTGTGTGTTGCTCCTTAATACTCATTTTGAACACATGAATTTCCAGCCCTCGAAATCAAGGATCAATAATCCACGCTAGAAGCAAAGTTTCTGAAAGCAGATTCATGTGTGCGTTCCCCGCCAGTTATTCATGCTTGTGATTTGTCAACAAGTGAGATGGAAATACCATCTCCTCTCAACTGGAGTCAGCCATATTAAAGAGCTTCCCCAGCTTTGCTACCTCATTAAACTACTTTCACAAGGGCCGGGGAAGCAGGCAGTTCCTGAAGCCATGCAAACAGTACAAAGGATATATTGTGCATCATTTGGTTTATTTCAGGTATGGGTGAATCTGTGCTTTGCTTCATAGCTGGGTCCACAGTGGAAGAGAGTAAGGTGTTATAAAGTGTGCAAGAACAAACAAGAAAAGAGGGGAGAGACACATGCTGAATGTATACAGGAGACTCGTGATGATCCAAATAGCCAGCAGGCATGGAACTCTCCCCCTACTGATTAAACAGAGAGAGAGACAGACAGACAGAGAGAGAGAGACAGAGAGAGAGAGACAGAGAGAGGAAAGAGAAAAGAAAGAAAGGAAGGAAGGAAGGAAGGAAGAGAAAGAAAGAAAGAAAGAAAGAAAGGAAGGAAGGAAGGAAGGAAGGAAGGAAGGAAGGAAGGAAGGAAGGAAGGAGGAAGGAAGGAAGGAAGAAAAGAAGGAGGGAAGGAAGAAAAGGAGGAGGGAAGGAAGAAAGCAAGCAAGCAAGCCAAAGAAAAATGGAGGCTGCCGCACCTATTTTGAGAGTGCTGGTATCATTGAAATAAGGTCTTAAATGAGGATTGCACCCATATAGAATCAGAAGAAGGGCCTTCTATTTTTAAGAAATACCCAATGTTTCATATTTTCCTAGCCTATAATTACTCTTAATCAAAGTACAATAAATAGTAAACAGTAAAAATGAAATAAATGTGGTGACAGTATGCCAGTAGCAGGGAGAAAATGTTCTATCCATCTAGCTGCGAGTGAAATGGGTGTAATTACCGCTCATTTTTCTCGTAATTGCTGAGTTATTAGTTTAAAGCTTATACACAACTGGTGAGCTGTGCAGAGTACCCATTCCCTCATTAGCGCCCGGCTTTGCCATGCTTGAAATCAGGAAACTCAGATCAGAATTAACCCTGACTGCTCACACAGAATCGCCCCCGTCTCATTTCAATTGTGTCAACTCCAACTTCTCTTCCCACCCTGATATGAAACCATCGTGCTCATCTTTCTGTCTTGAATTACGATTTATTTGTTTAAGTTTCTTGGCTCAGTTTGAATCCATTTCAAATGGTGAATCCAAAAGGTCCATTTTGCCGGGAACAACCCCAGTACAGGCCACCAGGGTCTATCTTCTGTTTGTCCAAGTCATACATTCTTGATTGCATCCAGATGTCTGTTCCTCGTTAACTTAACATGCTGTAGTCAGGGCTGTGAAATTCTCCAGCCCCGGATTCTATGAGGGTGGCCACACCCAGCTGTACAGCTCACCTACGTGGGAGAAGGGAGGATACAAGGGGCCTTGAGCGGTCCTGTTAGTACACAAGGTAGCACAGAGGCGGGAAGAGTCATGACTTAGGTATTCTGGAATGTGTTGTTTCATCTCTGAGATTCTCAAGACGTGCTAACTTCTAGGAGGTATTCATGAAGGAAATGAAGCCCGTAGATACCTTTGCTCACCATTGCACATTGCCGTACAATTGTGACATGTTTTCCGGATTAATTCTGTTAGGCTCGCTCTCGTTGGTCTAACCAGGAAGTTGTAACTCTGCAGATGAGACTAGTGTTGCAAGGGGTGACTGCAGCCTGCTTCTGCTTTGCGTGCTGGCTGCCTGGCTGCCTGGCCAGTCTCTACGGTGTGGAAACACACATTTATTGCACAATGAGATTTGCGTAGTGAGGAGGTGCCAGGAGGATTGTACGCCAGCTGCTCAGATGACTAAGTCCTCATCTGAATTACCCAGCAGAAGAGGAGGTGATGGAGGCACAGTACCTGAAAGTCCGGCGAAGTCCCTTCAGATGAGTGGTAACCAGGGTGGGCTTTCCTCTCGCTAGGAATGAGTGTCGACCTCACACTCAAAGACAGAAGGGGGAAGGGTTGTGACAATTGAACAGCCTCAGTCAAACTCGCTTTCTGCGGCAGACTGCGGATTCTCTCTCTCTCTCTCTCTCTCTCTCTCTCTCTCTGTCTCTCTCTCTCTCTCCTTCCCACCCTTCCGCCCTCCCTTTTTCTCTTCTCTCCACTCTCTCTCTCCCCCATCTCTCCTTCTCCTCTCTTTTTCTCAGCATATTTAACCTCTGCGGAGAGACTCTCTCCCTCCCTTCCTCCTCCCCCCCCCCCCCCCGCATATTTAACCTCTTGGTAGAGATAAGCTGGTGAAGACTGTGGAAATGTATTTTAAAATTTCCATCCTAAGCCCCCGGGAGCCGTGCACCCCGGATCCTTTGAGCCGGGAAGGCCTCCGGTGGGGGCCGCGTGCTTATCACCAATAATCCTTTGGTTCTGCTTTGCCAGCTGGGGTGCAGAGATAGGGAAGGCTGGGGGCTTACAGCCTGGAAACGGGCGCTGATACTTCACCCCCAAGCACAGACATGAAATGAGTATTTGCATAATCTATCTAGAGTTACCCAGGTTTCTTTCAGTCTTCTTATCATGTTTTTAAAAAATCTATTAAGAGAATATTAGAACAAAATGCATTTTTTTTCTCTTCAGAGAATTCGTGTTGCCTGTGTCTCTGGCTTCCGAGGCTTTCTACTTACTTACTTATTTTTGTGTGCGTGGTTTTTTTTCCTTTTTGAAGCGCTGACCTTGTCCCCCACTCCTCTGTCTGTTTAGATCAGTTCTTTTGACTCAGAAGCTGAGTTCTGAAAGATCATGAAATTTTTATCTGTAAAGGCCCCGAATAAATTGCAGTTGTGGAAATTGTGATATCTCGTCTCTCCTAGAGCAGAAATGGAAAAGGAACTAAAATTCACCATGTGTTTTAATTCAATAGCTCTCCTCCACTGACGTACAAAAGAAAACACAGGGAAGTGAGTTTCCTCTGCAAAACTACCCTGAGACCTGGCCTCTGTTCTCAGCCAATACACACTGAGACACAGGTACATGCAAACACACACACTCACACACACACACACACACACAGCATGGGCACACATGCACAATGAGACACAGGCACATGCAAACACACACACACACAGCATGGGCACACATGCACAATGAGACACAGGCACATGCAAACACACACACACAGCATGGGCACACATGCACACTGAGACACAGGCACATGCAAACACACACACACAGCATGGGCACACATGCACACTGAGACACAGGCACATGCAAACACACACAGCATGGGCACACATGCACACTGAGACAGGCACATGCAAACACACACACAACATGGGCACACATGCACACTGACACAGGCACATGCAAACACACACACACAGCATGGGCACACATGCACACTGACACAGGCACATGCAAACACACACACAGCATGGGCACACATGCACACTGAGACAGGCACATGCAAACACACACACACAGCATGGGCACACATACACACTGACACAGGCACATGCAAACACACACACAGCATGGGCACACATACACACTGACACAGGCACATGCAAACACACACACAGCATGGGCACACATGCACACTGACACAGGCACATGCAAACACACACACACAGCATGGACACACATGCACACTGACACAGGCACATGCAAACACACACACACAGCATGGGCACACATGCACACTGAGACAGGCACATGCAAACACACACACATACAGCATGGGCACACATGCACACAGACACAGGCACATGCAAACACACACACACAGCATGGGCACACATGCACACAGACACAGGCACATGCAAACACACACAGCATGGGCACACATGCACACAGACACAGGTACATGCAAACACTCACACAGCATGGGCACACATGCACACAGACACAGGTACATGCAAACACACACACACAGCATGGGCACACATGCACACAGACACAGGTACATGCAAACACACACACACACAGCATGGGCACACATGCACACTGAGACAGGCACATGCAAACACACACACATACAGCATGGGCACACATGCACACAGACACAGGCACATGCAAACACACACACACACACAGCATGGACACACATGCACACAGACACAGGCACATGCAAACACACACAGCATGGGCACACATGCACACAGACACAGGTACATGCAAACACTCACACAGCATGGGCACACATGCACACAGACACAGGTACATGCAAACACACACACAGCATGGGCACACATGCACACAGACACAGGTACATGCAAACACACACACACAGCATGGGCACACATGCACACAGACACAGGTACATGCAAACACACACACACAGCATGGGCACACATGCACACTGACACAGGCACATGCAAACACACAGCATGGGCACACATGCTCACAGACACAGGTACATGCAAACACACACACAGCATGGGCACACATGCATACTGAGACACAGGCACATGCATATATACACACACAGCATGGACACACATGCACACAGACACAGGCACATGCAAACACACACACGATGGGCACACATGCACACAGACACAGGCACATGCATACATACACATACAGCATGGGCACACATGCACACAGACACAGGCACATGCAAACATACACATACAGCATGGGCACACATGCACACAGACACAGGCACATGCAGACACACACAGCATGGGCACACATGCACACAGACACAGGTACATGCAAACACACACACACAGCATGGACACACATGCACACAGACACAGATACATGCAAACACACACAGCATGGGCACACATGCACACAGACACAGGTACATGCAAACACACACATACACAGCATGGGCACACATGCACACAGACATAGGTACATGCAAACACACACACACAGAGCATGGGCACACATGCACACAGACACAGGTACATGCAAACACACACACACAGAGCATGGGCACACATGCACACAGACACAGGCACATGCAAACACACACACACAGTATGGGCACACATGCACACAGACACAGGCACATGCAAACACACACAGCATGGGCACACATGCACACAGACACAGGCACATGCAAACACACACACACAGAGCATGGGCACACATGCACACAGACACAGGCACATGCAAACACACACACACAGAGCATGGGCACACATGCTCACTGAGACACAGGCACATGCAAACACACACACAGCATGGGCACACATGCACACAGACACAGGCACATGCAAACACACACACACACAGCATGGGCACACATGCACACAGACACAGGCACATGCAAACATACACAGCATGGGCACACATGTACACAGACACAGGCACATGCATACATACACATACAGCATGGGCACACATGCACACAGACACAGGTACATGCAGACACACACAGCATGGACACACATGCACACAGACACAGGTACATGCAAACACACACACACAGCATGGACACACATGCACACAGACACAGGCACATGCAAACACTCACACAGCATGGGCACACATGCACACAGACACAGGTACATGCAAACATACACATACAGCATGGGCACACATGCATACTGAGATACAAGCACACACAAGCACACACAGGCACTCGCAAGCACACATACACACTGCATACAGCTATTCAACTCCCAAAGAACAAAGTCATAAACCTCCCTCCTTCTGCTGCTGAGACTGGCTGGACACCCTGCCCGCCCCCTGCCTGACCCCTCTGCCCCTTTCTTTCTTATTTGAGTTATTTCTATTCACCCTGTTTTCCCCCCAAAAATCCTTAGCTCCTTAACAATATCCAACCTTCCGTATTCTACTAAAATACTTTCTTATTGTTCACCTACAAGAATTAAAATGTGAAATTCAATAGCCTTCACATTCCTGGATCCCAAACTACATAGTGACAATTTCTGTATTATCTTTTCTTCTATTGCTGGTTTTTACCTGAAGACATACTCTTTATTTCTTATTCCTATCTATCAATCTGTCTGTCACCTATCTCTTCATCTATCTATCTATCTATCTGTCATCTATCTACCTATCTATTCATCTATCTATCTGTCATCTCTCGATTCATCTATCTAACTATAGATCTATAGATAGATATTCATCTATCTATAGATGACAATGGAGATTCATCTATTTATCTCTCATCTCTCTATTCATTTATCTATCTGTCATCTCTCTATTCATCTATCTATGCATTATCTATCTATCTATCTATCTATCTATCTATCTATCTATCTATCTATCTATCTATCATCTATCATCTCCCTTTCCGTCTTCTCTCCTGTAGCTGGGCTTCCCTGTACTCAGCCCTGATTACCCACCTATCCTTTCTTTCAACTCTTTCCTCTGTACCATTCCATCTGCAAATGCTTTCACTCTTTGTTCGACACATAAGCACCGAGACCCTCGAATGTGTTGGGTAATGGTCCAGGCATTGGAAAGCAGAACAGTATCTTGGGGGACGTCAGTCAAGCAGTTACCCACACGGGTGTATGTAAATGTGGTGAGTGTAGCTGATGTAGAGACAGGTGTCAGAGGCAGAGGGAAAGCACATTGAACAGGTTGGTCACTGAAGGCCTCTCTGAAAGGTGGACCTCTAAAGAAGGTGAAGAAGACAAGATACACCAGGAACAGGACACATCCACACAGGGAGGAGGGGCTCAGCAGACAGACAGACAGAAGTGCACAATTCTGTCCTATAGCAGCCCATCCATGCCGGAGGGGACCTATTTCAAGACTGCTATTGGGTTTCTGAAACCATGAACAGAACTCCACTATGTTTCTCCTATACTCACCTGTCCATGACAACCTTCAATATATAAGTCAGAGGTTAATGGCAATCACTATTGAAAATGTACCATTTCATGGATACAAGATGTACTCTTCTTTTTGTTTTTGGTGATGGTGGTCATGGGGCTTGAACTTGCAGCCTGGGCGCTGTCCCTGAGCTCTTTTGCTCAAGGCAAAAGCTCTTCCACGAGCCACAGTGCCACTTCTGGTTTTCTGGTGGTTTATTGGAGATAAGAGTCTCACAGGCTTTCCTGCCCTGGCTGGCTTTGAACCAAGATTCTCAGATCTCAGCCTCCTGAGTAGCTGGGATGACAGGCGTGAGCCACCAGTGCTCAGCAAAAGATTCATTCTTAATGTACATCTTAGTTACCACTGCAGTGATTTCTTTTCATTTTTAAGTTGTAATTTTTCATCTTTCACTTGAAGGTAGTACCGTGAAGCACCTCGTTATGACCCAAGAAGCGCCTGCCTCTGTGCTTTGGTATATGATCGGAATATATTTACCTGAACACAGCACCGTGGTATCTGGCCATTGACTGGCTGCCTGAGGAGGCAGACAAGTGGCCCCTTGGCAGGCACCCGGGGGCACCTGGGTGAGGTGGGCTAAGATTTCATCACTGCTCAGAGCAGCATGCAATTTAAAACTCATAAATAATTGATTTCTGCAATTTTTCATTTAATAATGTTGGAGCCTAGTTGACCACAGGTATATGAAAACCACAGATGAAATGGGGGTGTGCAACTACTGTACTCGATTGTGCTGGGAGGGCCTGGGGGTAGACACAGGAGAAGGGTGGCTACCGCACTCCGTCCGTGTGCACGGAGGGGCTACGGGACCCCGGGGACCCCCTCCCTGACACACTTCCAGGGAGAGAGGCCACGGGGCTGGCCGGAATCCCAGTTCCGATTTCTTTCCTCTTATCCCAGGGAGACAGGCCACGGGGCTGGCTGGAATCCCAGTTCCGATTTCTTTCCTCTTACCCTTTAGTATATCCTGTGTTTCCAATTTTTTAAAAAAAATTTTATTTCTTTGCAAAGATGCTGTAGAGAGAGGTTACAGTTACACGAGTAAGGTAATGAGTACATTTCATGTGCAGCATTGTTACCCTCCTTTGTTTTTCTCCTACTCTCCCTTCCCTCTCCCACCTCCCCCACCACTCCCCTCCCTCACAACGTTGTAAGGTTCATTTCCAACACAGTGCTTGTGAGTCTCATTGTTGCAATGGGTCATCCTGTGTCCTTGTTTCAGCATTCTGTTATTCCCTTTCCCCTCCCCAAATTAGATAAATACATATACAAGATGCAGGGCACCAAAATCAAATACAGTGACCACGGGATATACCATAGGAGGAGAACATCCAAAAGAAACAAAAGAAAACCACATAGTTCATTAAAACCAACAACAACAACAAAGAAAAACCTCTTGTGTCCATATCTTGGTGTTCATTTCACTTAGCATCATCTTACATGGTCATAGGTACATAGCTATGGAGCTTTTCTGCTCATCTGATGAGACTATCCTAGACAAAATTCTTACGTGTAACACTTGGGCTTTTATCCCTACATTAGTCATCGCCCATGTCACCTTTCAAGAGAGATGCTTACCTTTTGTATCTTTGAGCCTTTTGTCAGGAACTTAGGCATAAGTAGGCATGAGTTTGCTTCTGCTCTAATTAGTCCATGTTCCGGACAAAGAAGCAGCCGCTCCATCAGTTCTTCTGGAGGGAGAAGCTTGCTTGTTTGTCTGGCTCACTCTCTCTGCACACAGCCAATTCTTATACAAGAAGCACCCCTCCCCCTCCCTCCCCCCCCCCCCCCCCCCCCGCTCATTATTCTCCTCTTCTTCCTGATGAGCTCGACAGTTTGTGACCTAAGGTTCTGATGTTAGTGTTCCTAGCCTCACCTTTGCTCTGTCCCCTCCTTTCTTCCCACTGGGTCAGTAACTAACATGGAAATCTCGCATGCACACCTCCGAAGGTCACACCTGTGGACACTCAGGCCTCCAGCGTTCATTTCTAGATGGAAATGAACACCTTGCTTTAATTTGGGATTTCCCATTTTTATTTCACTGATCACTTCTCTGACGAGTCCAGACGCCATCTGTCAGGATCAGAGACGTGCAGGGCAGGCAGAGGAGGGGCCGTGGGATGACTGCTCGAGTCATCCACGCTGTGGGCTCAACTCTCAGAGAAGAGATACGGGCGGTGCTGCACGGGATCCTACAGCGCTGCGGCCCGTGTCCCAGGACCGCCCCCCCTCACCCCCGTACTGCACGGGGCCTGCCTCTCTCTGTGAGCCTGGCTTGCATCCTGGGACCGCCCCCTTCTATTGCATGTGACCACATGACAGGATACAGAAAAGGTCATTTCAGACTAACGCTCTCTACCTCCAAAATCAAGGGTCCCTGTCAAGTATTAGCTGGCATTGAAGACTTATTTTATTCTCTGGAGAACCACAATTTGGGAAGATATCAATACACAACCGCAAGGGGGGTTCAGAGAGCTAATCAGTGTGAAACAAGGCAGGCGGGTGACGACCAGACATGATCTCGCATCTGGTGTCACCTGACGGCAGCGGGATGCATACGGTCCGGAGGGGTGCTTGTGTGCTGGGGACACAGAGCCCCCGAGCTTCACATCAACCCAGTGCAATCATGTGATTCCTTCTTGTGAAAAATACTGTGCAAAGTCCAGAGGTAATGAAGGTAAGCCCACAGATACAGAACTGCAGAGCCGGCACGGGCCTGGCCAACTGTGGCTGTGGAGCGACTTCCCTGTGGAGCTGGTGTGTCCTGGAGGTGCGTCCCCGTACACTCAGGACAGCTGTCACACCCGCTGTGTGGCACACACACTGTCCCCAGCATGCAGCGTGCCACGAGCATTACCATTGACAGGATGTGTATACCGTGTGCCTGTCTGTGTGCAGTACAGTGTGTTAGAAGGTGTCTGTCTTGATCTTTGAGGCCTTGAACTCAGGGCCTGGGTGCTGTCCCTGAGCTTTGATGCTCAAAGCTAGTTTGCTCCACCATTTAAGCCACCACTCCACTTCCGGCTACTTTTTTTTTAAAGTGATTAATTAGAGGTAAGAGACTCAGATACTTCCCTGTCCCAGGCTGACTTCCAACAGTGATCCTCAGATCTCAGCGTCCTGAGGAACTGGGATTACACATGAGCTCCCACCACCTGGCTTACATGTATGTCTTTAACACGTGTGTGTGTGTGTGGATACATGTACAGAACCCTCCATTTCCCTCTCCTTGCCATTGGTTTGTAGAATGAGGAGCACTATAATGCCAAGCGCAGGCAAATCCTTGCCGCTTGCCACAGTGCATTGTGGGAGTGAAGGGGGGTCACCTTAGTCTAGGGTCCTTAGAGGCTGTGATGAGCCAGAGGCGTGGTGCAGGGGTGCCCTGTCTGCACAGGTGTTAGTAGCACCTCGGAGGCCCCGCCCAGCACAGCTCTGTCCATCCTCCTGAGAGGCGATCACCAAGGTCCGTTTGGTGAATACCGTGGACCGTGGCTTGGCGGTGTCCGGTGGGCACAGCGATCGCGTGTTATTGTGACAGATTCCAGTGGTGTGATCGTGCCCACCAGCGCCATGATGACGTGGCACAGGGCACTGGACCAGCACAAGGGATTCTGGGAAGTGGTACAGGGGCCACTGAGGAGCTTGGAGGTGGGGGAGGAAAACCAAATCACCCACCCAAGCCACAGGAAGCCCAGCAAGAAGCTAGACGCATTGTAATTTGGAAAGATAACAAAAATACTCCAATGAGGGAAGACGGAAGGACAGTTCACCGGAGCAGATGGTGAAAGGTACACAGGGGATGAGGAGCGACTGGAGCAGATAAATAACTGGGTTAATTATCAAGGGAGCAACCTCCCAGGAAAAGCCACTGAAGTCCCGAGAAAACAGGCCATGCGGAGGGGAGGGCCTGGATGGGGAGGAGCCTCTGGGCTTGGAGGAGGCCTGGTGGGGGACAGAGAGGTGCACCTTCAAGGTAATTAATTCCAAGAGACTTGGCTGAACTGTGTAAGCTCTGGAGGTTCAGTACTGGCCCCCCACATTTCTGTTCAATACTGAGGCATCCCTGATGGCTATATCATCACTGGAAGAGCTCATCTGTTACTGATTGTGGAAACTGGCAGTCCTCATTCTCTAGCTTTACTTACAAAGATGTCCCGGCTCCCAGGCCCTTGCTTGTCTTTGCCCTCTGTCTGGGCGGCATAAATGAGGACCTTCGCCGTTCTCTTCCTGCAAGCCTCTAAGTTCATGCTCGCTCCTGAGGACAGAGGGCTCTGCCTGAGAGCTGCTTCTCCGGTGCTCATTAGTTCTGTCTCTTCTTCAGATGGCTGAAGACCAGGACCTGAGACCTCCACACTGCTCCACTGTTCAGTGCTCTCCAAGAGTGCTAGTTAAGAATCAAATCATAGCCAGGTGCATGTGGCTCACACCTGTCATTCTAGCTACTCAGGAGGCTGAGATCTGAGGATCGCAGTTCAAAGCCAGCCCAGGCAGGAATGTCCAAGAGACTCTTATCTCCAATAAAAACCCACCAGAAACCAGAAGTGGTGCTGTGGCTCAAGTGCTAGAGCACTCTCCTTGAGCTGAAGAGCTCCCAGGCCCAGAGTTCAAACCCCACAACCAAAAAAAGAATCAAATCATAACTGGCCCTTTGTAGTCACCAACTTCTCCCTCTGCAGATGCCACCCATCAAGGGTGAGACCATCTGGCAAAGGACTGCATCTGTCCTAGCTACATGGACAGACTCGTTGTTATGCCCTGGATGATACAGTAAACAGTGATTCTCGTGATACAGGAATTGTAAGTAATCCAGACATGATTTAGAGTACATGGCATCATGGGCATAGGTTAAATGCAAATGCTATTAGCACTGTGTTATATGCAAATGCTAGATTAAAATTCAAATGATGCACTATTTAATGCAGGGAGCTCAAGATCTCAGGTTCTTTGTATTTTATTGTTTTCTTTTGGGACAATGGCACCCCTTTCCCTCACTCTCTCTCTGTTTCCCCCCCCCCCATCCCCACCCATAAGTTGTATAGTTCGTTTTCCACATGGGCGCCTCCGAGTTTTGACATCTGCTGGGACGGGGTGGGGGTGGGGTGCTCCTGAAGCAATCCCCCGTGTGTACAGATACTGTAATATCCGTGCGCGCTCTCCTCCGTCGGTCTATGGCTTCCTCCCCCTTCTGGCTATGTACAGATGTTCAGGAGAGCTGAGCAGAGCTCCAGACACTTCTCTCTGTATGCCCTCTGTAAGGACCGCCTTAGAAGAGGGTAAACCTGAACAGGTACTCCATGCCCAAACTCCGGGATGGGGGGGGAGGCAGAGAATCAACACCGACCACACACAAAAGGAAGTTGTAGAAGATGATAATTTATGGGGGCAAAATAGATAGAGCATACAATCCCTGATTTTGATGTAAAAAAAATCACACCTCTATGTATTTCCAGGGACATTCATAGTGACCTGTGTTTACTGAAACATTATCCACAACAGCTGAGATACAGAAACACCTAAGTCAATAGCACATGGTCTGCCTGCATAATGGAGCACTAGTCAGCACTGAAAAAGAAGAAAATTGGCAAGAAAAGACACTTGGTCTTAGCCCAAAGGCTGAGGAGTTCCCATGCTCCCACCTGGAGGAACACTGTTCCATTGTCCTGTCCTCCACTTCCTGGCAAGACCAAGACATGTTGCTTTGTTCCGGTTTGGTTCTTTCCCAGGATGCAAAGATGCTGGTGACTTCACCTTCCAAGGCAGATGTGTAATATTTACAGACCTGTCAGCCAGTTTCTCAGTTTTGCCCTGGGTGCAGTGTTTCCTATTTGTATTGCATTGCTAGTCAGATCAGAGCCGGCGGTGTTGACTTTATCCTAACCCTGTAGTATTGACAAAGGCGAGTTTCTACCACAGTGACCGAAGAAACTGAGGCACAGAGAGGCTGAGGGCCGAGTGTAGTATGTACAAAGCTGCTCAGTTTGGTGTGTTGTGGGTAAGAGAACTTGAGATGGACTTCTGCTCAGAGCACAGGAGCCCAGCACTTCTCCCTGAGTGTCTACCTCCTCACGAACAGTGGAAAACTAACCAACTCTGGCAGTGAGCTCAGCTGGGAAATGCTGGGCCTGAGAAAGTTTGAACAGGGACCAGGCTTCGGGCTGGGACACATGCACCGAATCCAACCGGATGGAGGTATGCTTTGATGAGCAGCCAGTTCCCAGTGTTTGAGTATACCTTTAAAATAAAAACGGAGGAAAAAAAATGCCTTCGATCCCTAGGCAAGAGTTTGCTCATGCCTACATATTTACATATTAAAGTTGGTTCTGGGGAAAGGAGAAGACTGCCCCAGAGAGGCCTTCTGGGATTGAACACCAGCCCCCCAGGCCCACGCAGGGCCGTGTTGATTTAGTCTTCATGTGAAGAAGCAAAGGAGCCCGTTACACACGGGCTTCTCCTTCTCGAGCAGAACTGTCTCCTTGAAATGCCAACGTGCTGCATGTTGGATGTGTAGTGCGTAGCTGCCGGGCATTCCCTTTGATCCGGTACAGTATGCATTTGTTAAAGAGCTGCTTTATTGATTTTTTTAGCTGCTTTTTGCTGTGTTTGGATCATTTGTACATATGCACATCACATTTTTCCTACATCAAAGGCCTTAATAAGTTCACCACACTTAGGAACAGCATACAACATAAAGAGACTCTGCTCTGTAAAGATTTCTGCCACTTAACCTCCTCTACAAAAGTTGTTTTTAATGTTTTCTTTCTGAAAGGCTTCAAAATACTTCGCATCGTCTTCAATGAGTAAGCCCACCCGGGGCCCATCAATACATCTTCAAAAACCAGCCAGGCACCAATGGCTCACGTCTGTAATCTCAGCTACTCAAGAGGTTGAGATCTGAGAATTGGAGTTTGAGATCAGCCAAGGCAGGGAAGTCCGTGAAGCTCTGATCTACACTTAACCAGCAAAAAGCCACAAGCGGAGGAAGAGCTTAAGCGATAGAGCACCAGCCTTGAGTGAGCAAACTAATGGTTAGCATGTAGGACCTGAGTTTGAGCCCTAGTACTGACACAGAAAGCCAGAAAAGCAAGAAAAAAAGAGAGGGAGGGAGGGAAGGAGGAATGGAGAGAAAAAAGGGAAGGAGAGATGGAAGAGAAAGAGACAAATAGAAAGAAGGAAGGAAGGAAGTGAAGCCTGTGGATGTGCCATACAGGTGTAATTGCATGGTTATGTGCAGGTGTGTGTGTGTGTGTGTGTAGGTGTGTTTTTAGGGAAGATTTAATAATACCAGCCTATGCTTCTCACACCCATTTTGTAGGACAGGAATCATTTTACTTCAGTTCACTAGGTAGTTGACTAAATTTGTAGATGTCACTACTTCTGGGAAAGTGTTGACAACACTTGGTGTATGTGAGGAGAGCAGTAATTTAGAAATAAAGTCCCATTACGATCTTTACTTTTTCCCCTATCAGGTACATTCAAAGCAGTGTTAATTGTATTTAATGCTTAATAAATATTTCTAGAGAACAGGCTTTCTCTGATGAGCCCAGCAAATAATACCACCATCAGCTGGGCCTGGACCGGCCTAAGGGCACTGTCACAGCTGACCTCTGATCTTCGGCACTGTGGAGAGGGAGGGCCTCCCACAAACCTTCCTGTTGGATGGTATCTCATAAAGACATAAAATGATCACAGTTGAAAATGTCAACTTAGTGAGGGAGCTAACCCATGGAGAGGAGAATCTGACTAGAAACACCGATTCCTCAGTAACGGTGCCGAGGATGGGAATGTGAGAGGGTTTTCCTTGGGAATGAGTTGGATTGGGCAGGGAGTGTGGGAAGTGCCACAGAGAGGCGGGGTTTAGATGTGAGTCCACAAGTCACCAGAACTGTAAAACAGCTTCAAGAGAGTGACACTTAGACTGCAAGGACACCTGGACCTGGTGAAGACGTTTTTTGCCTTGTTTTGTTTTAATGGAAGCGAACACCTTTTTGTATATACTACACTGCAGATAACACTCTTAACCTTCTCTCTTTTTGTATATTACTACATGGCGGATAATACTCTAATATTTTCTCTTTGGGCTTCAGCAGAGTTCTGGATCCTCAACTCCTTTTTCAAAATGTTGACTATTTTTGTTTTACTATTTTTTGTCAGTAGTTGTGCAAAGGAAAGGCCGTGTGACAAAGCAGCTCACGAATACAGTGCATGTTGATCAGCGTCACCCTTCAACCTCCTCACCCCCTTCCACCCACCCTTCCCTTACTTTTCTTAATCGTGTGGAATGTGCAGTGAATTCTTTATTTTTATTTTTATTTATTTTCTTTTACAAATGAGGCAATTCCTTAACCCAGCATCCTTGTTCCAGTGCTTCTTGTTGGCAGCTGCCACCTGTCCGGCGATTCTGTCCAGATCTCTTTGTCCCTGAGATGTCAGCTTACGGCTCCCATCTGGGTCCTTTTCCACCATTTTCAGCCCCTCCAGGGCTTGGAGGACCTGGCGGGCCATGCTCTTGGAGCCTCAGCTGAAGTGGCTGGGCATGACGCCATTCCTCTGCTGCCCTCCCCCCCCCCGTAGATCCTAGTCATGGAGCGGACCCCAGCGCTGCCCCGGAGGTACAGGTGCAGCACTGTGGATGCAGCTCATGTGTAGAACCAGTTCTCATTATAGGGCGCAAGCTCTTTGTGCTTGGCCAGCTTGACAGTGTCCACCCATTTGGGGACTTCCAGCTTCCCGGACTTTTTGAGGAAGGCTGCCGGAGCTCTGACCAACTCCTGCTGGCTTACGTCTTTTACAGTAACTCCAGGCATCGTGCGGCCTCCGCGCTGCCAGCCAGGGGAAAGGCTGTGCAGTGAATTTTTGACTGCGTTCTCTTCTCCTCCCCTTCATTGTCTACCCCTCTCCCCTTTGCACCCCTCCCTCTTACAAGTACCCATGTCCTGGTGCTTATTTTGTTGGGCTTTGACTTAGTCTTTCCAAAAAAAAAAAAAAGTAATTTCAAAAAATGTTACCATTTGATTTCTCCATAGCTTCTATTCTAATCCAGTCTATTCATTTGGAACTGTGTGCATCCCACCCAGTGTGGTTACTTAAGGATTTATAGATGCATTCCAGCTCCCACAAATGAAGAAAAACCATGCAACCTGTTTCTCTCTTGGTCTGGCTTACTTTACTTAATAAAATTTTTCCAAAGTCTTTCCATTTCCTTATGAATGATAAAATGTCATTCTTTCTGATGAGTGAGTATATTTCTATTGTGTACAGATACCACATTTTTTCATCCATTCTTCCATTGAGGGGTTTCTGAGCTGATTACGTATTTTGACCATGGTGAATAGCACTGCAATGAACATGGTTGTGCTGCTGGTTTTACTGAAGCCTTGTTTATGGTCTATTGCATAAATGCCCAGGAGTAGGATTGCTGGGTCAGAGGGAAACTCTGTGTTTAGTCTTTTGAGGAACCTCCATACTGCTTTCCAGAATGGTTGAACAAGTTTATATTCCCACCAACAGTAGCATTCTCTTTGGGCCATATCCCCAACAGCATCTGTTATTGTTAGTTTTCTTGATAGTGATCATTCTAACTAGGAGAGGTGGAACCTCAATGTTGTTTGGATTTGTATTTCTCAAAGCAATTCTTAATTTCTTAATTGGATTTGAAATCCGCACTGCCTCTGAATCAATTTGTTAAATACTCTCAATGTAAAATGGAGTCTGAGGTCGTTGAACACTTACAAAAGAGGAAATGGCAGCCTGGGTTCGTGGGAGCGCTGCTCGGAACAGCCGACATGAACTCAGCCTGGGCTTGGCCTCTCCAGGAGCCATCCTGACACCCAGCCTCAAACAAAAGAGTGCAGGCCCCACAGCCTCACCCAGCACCAGCTGGCTGGAAAAGGCCTCCAGCAGGCATTGATTTGTACATGATCGCCAGCTTTGGCAACCTGATACCTTTCCAAGATGTGCATTTGCTTAAAGTACTTGTCAGCCCACAGGATCAAGTCATACCTGGAATAGTAGTCAGGAGCTCTGAAGGCAGAAGGATATATAAGAATGTCCAGAAGCACACCTGGCAGAGAGCCCGGATGTGAGTTCACCTGGAACCCCTAGCTCCTCTTCACCTCAGCATAGCTTTCCTTTGCTCCTGTGAAGGCATCATTTCCCTATAATACGATTCCTTTCATTGTAATGTGTATTAGACAAATGAATCAGCCCTAGGAACATGACCACAGTCAGGTTTTAAATATTTCCCGCAGGTCTCCAGATCTTTTTTAGCAGCCACAGGTGTGTGTGTGTGTGTGTGTGTGTGTGTGTGTGTGTGTGTGTGTGTGTAAGAGAGAGAGAGATCTTATTGATGTATCTATTCAACTATTTTCTTTTTTCTTTCAAAATTCAGTTAATTTTTGTTGAGACATAAAAACATAAACCTTAAGTGTATGTGGTAGATGTGATGGTTTCATACGTGTATACACTGTATAGAATTGAAAGCAAAATAAATATATCTCGTTTATCTCATCAAACACATTTTTGTTTCTTTTTTATTACTACTTTTAAGTAACATTTTGTTTCTTTATAGCCAAAGGTGTATTTTTTTTTCATTCTAAAGAAAATATGTAATTAGGAGGCAAAGCACTAATCAATCATATGTCATTCTGGCAAAAGGATATTCTCTGAATTCAAAATTAAAAAGACTTTTAAAATTCTGACCTGCTTCCGCATTGTTACTTTAGCCACCCTACTCCACACTAGCACACTGCATCTTCTTACTCTGCCTTGCTGTCAGTACCCATCATCCAACCTGCCTCGCCCCTTCCTGCTCCCGGCTCTTTCCTGTCTCGCGTAGCCATCTTTTCGCAGCCTCCGTGCAGGGCTCTGGTGTGCACCGCTGATGAGCGAAGTCTTGCCATACTGTCTGGTCTCCACTTTCATTCACCATTGTAACACGTACAACATTAACGTGGTAACAAGTGTTTAATTGACCAGTAGTGTTCCGTGGTGTTTCTCTGACCACTTAGCAGTTGAGGGACTCTTGGACTGTTTCCATGTTTTGGTTGTTGCGA